>NC_044384.1:97589887-97899487 GCF_006542625.1 Nomascus leucogenys | reverse complement strand
TTGTGTGGGCCAGCTGGCTAGAATCCAGGACCGAAGCCTTAAGAAGGCAGGCCTGGCTCTAATAAACATGTCAAATACACTAAATGTATACATGTGTACATACACAGGCACCTGGAGTGGTCCCAAGTGCTCCGTAGGTGAAAGCCAGGAGGTTGAGAGTACTTCTCGATTGCGCCACTGCACTCCAGCCTGGGCAACAGAGCAAGACTCCGTCTCAAAAAAAAAAAAAAAAAGAGTACTTCTCTTAGATCAACATTATCTCGGCTATAAATCAGCCAGCACTAAGAAACATTTGGCCTTTGCAGGAAGAACTGAGGAATTGGGTCAGGCGTAGTGGCTTATACCTATAATCCAAGCACTTTGGGAGGCTGAGGCGGGAGGATCATTTGAGTCCAGGAGTTTGAGATTATCTTAGGCAACACACTGAGACCCCATCTCTACAAAAAACAATTTTTTTTAATTAAAAAAAAAAGAAGTGAGGAATTGTGAATGGGGGAAGGTTTGGGGTGAGTCACTGAGAGGAGATGGCATGGCATCAGACTGGGCTGGGAAGGACAGTGTCATGGAAGTCTTGCTTTTTCCCAGGGCCATCTCCAGAGTGGATGCTACAACATGATCTAACCCCTGGAGACTTGAGGGACCTCCGAGTAGAACCTGTTAAAATTAGTGTTGCAACAGGGGACTATTCAATTTTGATGAATGTAAGCTGGGTACTCCGGGCAGATGGTAAGTTTGCATCCATCAGAGATAACGCCCGAAGTGTCTACTAAATCAGAAATGTGCAGACTATATGAACCATTAATTCACCTCCTAGGCATAACCAACAGAAATACATGCATACATGCACCAAAAGCCACATACTAGGATGATCATAGTAACACTACTCATAGCAGGCAACATTAGAAAGCACTCAAATGCCCAACAGTAGAAAGGAATCACCAAATAAATTCCGTTACAGCAACAAGAATGAATGATCTGTAACTACATACAACAATATGGATGAATGTCACAAACATCGGAAGGCAGATTCAAAAGAGTTTGTACATTTATATCTGTGTGCATGCCTGCAGGCATACATGCCATATGATCCAATTTACAGAAAGTGCCAAGCAGACAAAACCAATCTAGTGTTTAGAAGTCAGGATAGTGGCCAGGAGCGGCGGCTCACGCCTGTAATCCCAGCACTTTGGGAGGCCGAGGTGGGTGGATCACTTGAGATCAGGAGTTTGAGACCAGCCTGGCCAATATGGCAAAACCCCGTCTCTACTAAAAATACAAAAATTAGCCAGGTGTGGTGTTGCACACCTGTAATCCCAGCTACTCGGGAGGCTGAGGCACGAGAATCGCTTGAACCCAGGAGGTGGACCTTGCAGTGAGCTGAGATCGCACCACTGCACTCCAGTAGCCTGGGCAACAGAGTGAAACTCCGTCTCAAAAAAAAAAAGACTAGGCGTGGTGGCTCACGCCTGTAATCCTAGCACTTTGGGAGGTCAAGGCAGGTAGATTACTTGAGGTCAGGAGTTCAAGACCAGCCTGGCCAACACAGTGAAACTCCATCTCTACTAAAAATACAAAAAATTAGCCAGGCATGGTGGCACATGCCTGTAATCCCAGCTACTTGGGAGGCTGAGGCAGGAGAATAACTTGAACCCAGGAGGTGGAGGTTGCAGTGAGTTGAGACTATGCCATTGCACTCCTGCCTGGGTGACAGAGAGACTCTGTCTCAAAAAAAAAAGTCAGGGTAGTGGTTCCTGCTGGGGTAGGAATAACTGAAAGGAAGTATGAGGGGCACGCCTGAGGGAGTTTCTTAACCTGCATACTGGTTGCATGAGTGTCCCGATGCATCAAGTGGTACACTTACGATCTGTGTACTTTTCTGTGTATGTACTTCATGGAAGAAGATAAGGTAAGGCCAGAGATGATTTCCCCCACCCCACTCCAGTTTAGGGAAAGCACTGGCTTAGATAGATTACTTTTCCACTTCAGATGACATCATGAAGCTTTTGGCATTTCCCCAAGATTATGCTGCAAGGCACCATATGAGTTCTTTCAGTGAGCTGCTCCTGGGATCCTAATGCCCATCCTTTTGGTTTCCTTCTGCTAAATTCAGATCGGAAAGTCTACCTAGTCAAGAGTCAAGAATCCATGAGTGCCAGGCACAGAGAGAGGAGTCACCTACAGTCTCCACCCAGGAGGATTCAGAGGGGTAGGGGAGGCAGACACAGGCACAATGTCAGGGGAATCCCAGAAGGGAGCTGTGCTTCATCTGAGTGGGATAGGGCAAGAGGAGCTGGAAAGGGTCCCTGGTGAGGTTGCTTTAGGTGAGATGCGGCCATAAGGGTTTGGGCCCTTATCTGGCACAGAGTCAGCTCTTTGTCGGCTGTGGTTATAGGCTGTGGTGCATGAGTGAGTTGGGCTTTAAAAGAGTGAAACTTGAAGAGGTAGATAATGGGAGGAAAGGACCTTCAGGGAGAAGAACCAGCATGGATAAAGGTGCAATCGGAACAGGTGTGATTTGGTGATGACAGTCTTGGAGGGTCTTTGTGGGTCTCCCTGAGGCCAGCCTCTTCCTCTTAAAAGAGACCCAGAATAGTGCAGAGCTATAGCCACCTTTGCAGGCATCCTGTGAAATTCAAGCTGACCTATGAGGAGGAGGGAGCTTGGGCTTTGGAATCTGAATTCGTATCTGCTGCTTGCTGATGAGTTTTCTAAGTTTAAGCAGAGCTCCCTGAAACTTCCTAAGCCTCACGAACCCCATCTGTAAACTGGAGACAGTGGTGCCTACCTTTCAGTACTATTGTGAATATGAACTGAGACAAAAAGTAAAGCATGTTAGTAAAGAATCTAGCATCAAGTCAGCCACACAGCAAGGGCTAAATAAACCAATGCCCTCTTGCCTATCTCGGCAGCCAGCATCCGCTTGTTGAAGGCCACCAAGATTTGTGTGACGGGCAAAAGCAACTTCCGGTCCTACAGCTGTGTGAGGTGCAATTACACAGAGGCCTTCCAGACTCAGACCAGACCCTCTGGTGGTAAAGTAAGCACTTTTTTGTTTTTTGTTTTGTTTTTTGAGATAGGGTCTTGTTCTGTCACCCAGGCTGGAGTGCAGTGGTGTGAGCATGGCTCACTGTGACCTCAATCTTCTGGGCCCAAGCGATCGTTCTACTTCAGCCTCCCAAACAGCTGGGACTACAGGCATGAGCCACCAGACCTGGCTAATTTTTGTAGTTTTTGTAGAGAGAGGTTTCACTGTGTTGCTGGTCTTGAATTCCAGTGCTCAAGCGATCTGCCTGCCTCAGCCTCCCAAAGTGCTGGGATTACAGGTATGAGCCACTGCATCCGGGCATAGACATTTTTATGTATTTGGCTAATTGTTGCTGAAAGCTATGCCCTTTGTTTGGGGAGCATGGATGATGTGCTGCTCACACGGGCTGCTAAATAGCTATGACTCAGAGCTTAGAGCAAGATCCCTTGGTTCAAATCCCATTTTCAGCTACTTCTCTGTTTTGTGCCTTTCGTAAGTCAGCATCTGTGGGTCTCAGTTTTTCCCTACCAGCCAAGGGAAGAGAACTGGACTTAAATTATATCCTGGCTTTAAAACTTTACATTTCTCTGATTCTGTAAATTGTGTAATGCCCGTTCTCTAAGTAGACATTGGTTGGAGACCTAAGTTTTCACAGAGTAAGTAATGAAATACAAACTAAAAGGGCAGCACACTAAGGTATACTGCTTCTGTATTGCAGTGTTTTGGGAATTGAGAGTTCCTTGCTTTGCCTTTCAGTGGACATTTTCCTACATCGGCTTCCCTGTAGAGCTGAACACAGTCTATTTCATTGGGGCCCATAATATTCCTAATGCAAATATGAATGAAGATGGCCCTTCCATGTCTGTGAATTTCACCTCACCAGGTAAACTTCCTCACTTGTTTATTATTCTTTGTCTTGCTGGGATGCCTGCTTTGGGATATGTACAGTGAGAGCCCAGGGAACCCTGGATAAGGCTTTTGGCCTTGCTAAATCTCAGTTCCCTTGTGTAAAGCATGGACACAGTAGTAACCATACTTTACCCACAGAGCAGAGAGAATAAAGTCAGGTAAAATGTAGGAAAAAGCCTGTTCCTGTGTGCCAGGCACTGTGCTGAATACTTGACATGCATCATCTCACTTAAGCATCTCAGCAACCCCAAGGTTGGGATAGCTGCATTTTACAGATGAAGAAACTAAGAGGTTAAGTCACTTTCCCTGGGTGACTTATACACACAGTAAAAGTGAAGCTGACATTCACACTTTGGTCCTTCTAGAGCAATGCACCTGAGCCACTCTTTATATTACTGATGCAAAATGTTTGTTCGTTCCAGTCTCAGCTTTCTAGAGTGGGCTGCCTATGGCTGGGCCTCTGAGAATCTACAGACTCCATTTGGCTTGTCCCCAAGCTGTCCATGAGAGGCAGGGTGGTCCTGAGTTGGATGCTGGGCCCTTGCCCCAGCTTTGTGACACAGGACCAGTTCTCTGGTACAACAGCTGCAATGTCACACACAGGGCTGTGATGAGGATGAGACAGGATGGTGTGTGTGAAGGGTCCATCTGAGCCGAGTCACCCATACCCCCATCCTGTCATCTGTCACAGGCAAGGCATCAAAGCCAAACAGTAATTTCCAATTCACTGCTGGTCTTGGAGATTATGGTCCAGGGTGTTTTTGGTGCTGCACCATTTACTACACGTGGTTTCCAACTTTCTTGATGACAGCAAACCTCATTTTGTTTTCAAATAAGCTTTTTTATTTTGGAATTCTTTTATTATTTATTTATTTATTTTTTTTTTTAGACGGGGTTTCACTCTTGTTGCCCTGGCTCGAGTGCAGTGGCACCATCTCAGCTCACTGCAACCTCCGCCTCTTGGATTTAAGTGATTCTCCTGCCTCAGCCTCCCAAGAAGCTGGGATTACAGGCATGAGCCACCACACCCAGCTAATTTTTGTATTTTTAGTAGAGATGGGGTTTCACCATGATGGCTAGGCTAGTCTCAAACTCCTAACCTCAGGTGATCTGCCCACCTTGGCCTCCCAAAGTGCTGGGATTACAGGAGTAAGCCACTGCGCCCAGCCTTATTTTGAAATAATTTTAGATTTACAGAAAAGTTGCAAAGATAATACAAAGAGTTTGCATATACCTCTCACCCAGCTTCTCCTATTAACGTCCTGTATTACCATGATACATTTGTCAAAACTAAGAAACCAACATTAGTACATGTCTGTTAACTAAACTCCAGACTTTATTTGGACTTCACCTGCTTTTTCATGAATGTCCTCTTTCTGTTCCAGTTGCATTTAGTCCCTGTGTGTCTCTCTTCTGGTCTGTAACAGTTTCTTAGTCTTTGTTTTTCAGAACCTTGACAGTCTTGAGTTCTGACCAGGCATCCTGTAGAATGTCCCCCAGTTTGGGTTTGTCTGATGTTTGTCTCATGATTAGACGGCGAATTCATAACACAGAGGTGCCGGGTCCTTATCTCATCCCGTCAGGGGTCCATGGCACCCACATGACACCAGGATGGGGGTCACCATCAACACTAGATTAACATGGGGACTGCCAGACTTCTCCATGTAAATCTACTGTTTTTCCCAACTCTCGTTTTTGGAAACAAGTCACTAATTCTACCCCACCCTGGGGTGAGGGTAGGGGAGTGTTAGGCTTCACGTCCTTGAAGGGGCAGCATCTACAGATATTACCAAATGTCCTTTTCGAATGATGGATGGTTTTTGAGTCTTCTCTTAGGGATCAAAGATACTGTTTTGATAAAGGCTGTATTTAAATTAGACTCTGGTTATCACGTCATGGGCAGATGTTCTCTGTTTAACAGTAAAATGTTAGAGCCCCATAAAAAATTAGCCGGGCGTGGTGGCGGGCACCTGTAGTCCCAGCTACTCAGGAGGCTGAGGCAGGAGAATGGCATGAACCCGGGTGGCGGAGCTTGCAGTGAGCTGAGATCGCGCCACTGCACTCCAGCCTGGGCGACAGAGCAAGACTCCGGCTCAAAAAAAAAAAAAAAAAAAAATTTAGAGCCCCCATTTGAATTTGCCATCTTACATCTGGAATGTTTTGGCAATTTGTTGCAGGTGTGGTATGCGTATGTGTGTGTGCACTTGGCAAAGGGGGTGGGGCAGAGATACCTTTTTCTAAAATGTAAAAACTTTCATTCAAATTTCCAGGCTGCCTAGACCACATAATGAAATATAAAAAAAAGTGTGTCAAGGCCGGTAAGTAAATACAGCATTTGCTTTTATTATTTGAAGAAACTTGTAACTTGAGACAGCATAGCTCTCTTCATCTTTGCACAGAAGAAACTGAGCCCTAGGGGAGAGTCGCGTATCCAAGGCACCCCCGACAGTGGTGGCAGAAGCACCTATGGCTCCTGATCTCCAGCCAGCACTTTGCCCACTGAGTGCAGCAGCCTGTCCAGAAAGGGGTAGACCCTCAGTACATTTATATAGTGGAGGAACAGTCACAAAGAACCACCCCCACCCACTTGGTTAACATTTTAGCCCAAATGGCTCAGCAGTGCCAATCAAAGGCTCTTTCTGATTGATGGGAGTCCTACGAGCCCTTCCACCTGCTCAGACCCTACTAGCACCGCCCACCTGTGGCCATGGGGACCCTAAGAACCTTCTGTTTGGATTAGCAAACATTCAAGGTGGGAGTGTGAGTTCCCTAAAGGACTGGCCCACAATTACGCTCTCAACTTGTGTCCTCAAACAGGATCACTTTTCACAGGCTAGTGAATTTTACCCCTTGAATTTCGTAGTAATCCCCTTTAGGATTATCAGTCCCTAGTGCCCAATTTCCAAGGGTTTGTGTAAATTTCTGAGTAATATAGTGTTGGAATGCTAATGAGGCTAGTGGTATTTGGATCAGTCCAGAACTTTTAGGCACCCTTCACCGCACAAGGCATCCCTGGTACTCTGTCAGACAGCTGTCCATGCTGTCCTTGCTAGAAGGTGGATTTGGATGCTGAGCTTCCCACCGAGGGTACACAGAACACTGCAGGTGTGAGGTCAGAGGGCCTTGAAGTCAGTCCTGGACCTGAACTCCTAAAGACAGTTCTGAGCCAGGGCCTGAAATGGTCTCCTCAGTGGAGAAGATAATTTCTGCTATTATACATTGTGTTCCTGGAAATCAACCCAGTCCTTATTTGCAAGTCACATGAATGAAACGACTGACTTTTTCTGCCAGAGCAGACCTATCAGGGTATATCCTCTAAGCTATGAGCCATTTCCTTCTTACTTTGCATCTAGTGAAGCTGGCAGAATGGTCTGATGGATGAACCTCCTGGAACACACAAAATATTCTAGTGGTTGTAGTCCTGATCGTGAATTCACTTCCTCTATAATCTTAGACATGTTTTCCAACCCGTGGCTCCTTCTCCCCATCCTGGGAAGGAGAAAATACTGACCCTATCCCTTAACTCAAAAGAGAGGTTGAAAACAGCAGTGAGTAGCAGAACCAATCCGTGCCTCCCACCACACTCAGCCCAGGGAAGCTGTTTTTAGCAAAGCAGCGATGTGCGGATCCCCAAACTGTCTTGGGCAGCAAGTACTTTGAGACTCTGGAAACAATGATAAAAAGTTCACTATGTAGCAGCGTCCCTATCTCTTGGACATTGTTCCTGAGAACTTGGATTTGTTTCCATAAAGCCCTGTGGGGAACTTAAATGAGGGAAGAGTTAGCAAGTTCATCTACATGGTTCTCTCTCAACTCATAGGAAGCCTGTGGGATCCGAACATCACTGCTTGTAAGAAGAATGAAGAGACGGTAGAAGTGAACTTCACAACCACTCCCCTGGGAAACAGATACATGGTTCTTATCCAACACAGCTCCATCATCGGGTTTTCTCAGGTGTTTGAGGTACTTTTTCTCTTCATCCCCTTCACCTCGCCCTCCAGCTTTCCTTAGTGCGTTGAAGGAAAATGGGGACAGTGTTGTCCAAACGTGCTGGGCTACTTTGATGAACTCAACAGATAAAAACAAGTCCCCGTGGGCATCCTGAGAGATGTCACTGTGAACCTCAAACCACAGAAAGAAGGAAGTCTCCGAAGCAGGAAATGAGCCCTTCTTTACACACGGTCTAGTGAAAGGAGTCCTTTTGGGAAGCAAAGCTGCTTTGCTGGAAGCCTGGAATCTACCCACTCCTGTGCCTCATAATTTTTGGGTGGCGGAGGTTGACACAGGGTTTCACTCTGTCGCCCAGGCTGGAATGCAGTGGCACAATCACAGCTTACTGCAGCCTCCACCTCCCGGGCTCAAGTGATCCTCCCACCTCAGCCTCCCCAGGTAGCTGGGACTACAGGCACGTGCCACCATGCTGAGCTAATTTTTTCATTTTTAGTAGAGACGGTTTCGCCATGTTGCCCAGGCTGGTCTCAAACTCCTGGGCTCAAGCCAACTGCCTGCCTCGGCCTCCCAAAGTGTTGGGAATACAGGGGTGAGCCAGTGCGCCTGGCACCTCATAATTCTTGATTCTGTCTCTCTTAGCCACACCAGAAGAAACAAAAGCGAGCTTCAGTGGTGATTCCAGTGACTGGGGAAAGTGAAGGTGCTATGGTGCAGGTAAAGTTCAGTGAGCTGCTCTGGGGAGGGGAGGGACATAGAAGACTGTTCCATCATTCATCGCTTTTAAGGATGAGTTCTCTCTTGTTAAATGCACTTCTGCCAGCAGACACGTTAAGTGGCGTTCATGGGGGCTCTTTCGCTGCAGCCCCCACAGTGCTGAGGTCAGGAGGCCGACGTGGCAGTTGTGGTCCCTTTTGCTTTGTTTGCTGCTGACCTTCCAAAGCACTTTTTGTTTTCATTTTCTGTCACAGACACTCAGGGATAGCAGTACCATTTTACTTCCACAAGCTTTTAACTGCAAGATGAAGCTGCAAAGGGTTTGAAATGGGAAGGTTTGAGTTCCAGGCAGCGTATGAACTCTGGAGAGGGGCTGCCAGTCCTCTCTGGGCCGCAGCAGACCCAGCTGGAACACAGGAAGTTGGAGCAGTAGGTGCTCCTTCATCTCTCAGTAGGTCTCTTTCAACTCTAGTTTTTGAGGTGGGGACACAGGAGGTCCATTGGGACACAGCTACTCTCCGAAGAGTAAGGAGCTTCCATGCTTCATTCCCTGGAATAAAAAGTGCTCAAACACACCAGATGGGGCAGGCACCAGCCAGGATATGATGGCTACTACCCTTTTCTGGAGAACCACAGACTTCCCTTACTACAGGGACTTGCATGTCCTAAAGCACTGGCTGAAGGAAGCCAAGAGGATCACTGCTGCTCCTTTTTTCTAGAGGAAATGTTTGTCTACGTGGTAAGATATGACCTAGCCCTTTTAGATAAGCGAACTGGTATGTCAGTGACGTGTACAAAGTTTAGGTTCAGACCCCGGGAGTCGGGCATGTGGGTCTTGGGTCACTGGTTTTGACTTTAGGGCTTTGTTATAGATGTGTGACCAAGGGGAAAATGTGCATGACAACACTAGAGGTAGGGGTGAAGCCAGAAAGAAGGGAAGTTTTGGCGGAAGCAGGAGTCATGGTGAGATTTTGCTCTGATGCATGGTGTGAACTTTCTGAGCCTCTTGTTTTTCCTCAGCTGACTCCGTATTTTCCTACTTGTGGCAGCGACTGCATCCGACATAAAGGAACGGTTGTGCTCTGCCCACAAACAGGCATCCCTTTCGCTTTGGATAACAGTAAGTGCCCGGTCACTTCAACCAGATGATCCAAGTGGCTCAGGACACACAGTCACTGCCCCCCGCTCAGTATGTGGAAGGGTTGTGTGTATGTGGGCAGTGCAAGGGGTCGCTGCCTGTGTACACTGAACTGGGGCGCAGAGAAAGCCAACAGTGCTGTCCCAGAGAACCTAGAATCTGAGTAAGAACAGGCTTTATTTGTAAAACCACTCATGACTCTTTATAAAGCAGGATACACAGAAGGGAAAAAAATACACAGTGCAAAATGGATGTTCTGAGTGCCACAAGGATCTGCTGAAAAAAGCCAAAGGTGTAAGACGACTGGGTATATATGAGAATGAATATTTCACGTATTCTGATTCTCTTACCAGTCTCAGTGGCCCAGGATGAGCTTTTGGTGTGGTCACACGGCCAACATTTGGATAACAAATGAGGAATAATGGTATCGCCTCACTGGTGCCTGAGAACAGCATGTTCCAGAAGATGTCTCTGGAGTTAGAGATGTGTTCGCTTTTTCATTACAGATGGAGAAATACAATGTTTACACAACAGTCCAGGGGTGGGGTCAAAAGTTGGAAGGTGTCATTAGACGCAGCCAAATGAAGTGAAGACAACCCAGGTGCCTGGCAGTCCTGACTTGTGCATGGGTGAAGGCTTACAGATTCCTGGGCACTCTGTGCCTGAGCTTACCTGATGTGCTTGTGAGGCAGGTGGCACTATCCTCCATGTATGTCAGTCTAACAAGACGGCCGGTAAAAATGTCATCTATATGTGCTATGTATGTAAGTAGTTGTACCCAGAATAACATTAATTCCTTAAAGAACCAAAAAAACTGGACAGAAACCCTAGTTCCTACTGTGAAAATGCCGGTGCAAATCAGGAGAAAGAAGCCAGAGATTTTAAGGACTGTTCTTAACTTCCTGGGTCCCATATCCCTTTTGAGAATCTAATGCAACACCTGCACACTCTAGGGAAAAAGGTATGATTTGGCAGACTCTCTAAAGAGCTTCTGACTGATGGTTTTAAAGGGATCTAAATCTCTACAAAGTGGCTGGGCGCAGTGACACATGCCTGTAATCCCAGCTACTCAAGAGGCTGAGGCAGCACTGCTTGAACCTGGGAGGCGGAGGCTGCAGTGAACCGAGATTGCGCCACTGCACTCCAGCCTAGGTGACAGAGCGAGATTCTGTCTCAAAACTAAAAAATAATAAAAAATAAATAAACCTCTATAAAGTATACAAAGTCTTAGTTTTTAAATTAAGAGATAAGTGTGGATTTGTTTTCCAAAGGTGAATAAGCTTTGTTTTCTCCAGACAAAAGCAAGCCAGGAGGCTGGCTGCCTCTCCTCCTGCCGTCTCTGCTGGTGGCCACATGGATGCTGGTGGCAGGGATCTATCTAATGTGGAGGCACGGTAAGGGTTATAATTCTTTAAAGACATCCTAGTAAGGAAATAACATTTTGAATTTTTTTTTAAAGAAGATTCCTCTGGAGGCAATCACATGTTGGCGTTTCCCAGAGTTAGATGGCATTTATGTAATACCTTCAAGTGCTCCTATAGAGACTGATATGAGCATGACTGGATTACACATGCCAGGTGAAAGCAGGGTCAGGACTTCCAGATCTTCTGACTGTCCCATTTTTATTTTTGCCATTGAGCCATCTACCAGTACTGAAATGGGCAAAAGATGGCTGATAACAAATTACACTTTACCTGTGATGGTTACTCTATGCTAGTTTCTGTTTTTTAAAAACAGTTCTTATGAGGTGTAAGAAAAGTTTTCGCTTGGATTTGTACACAGTTGACCCTTGAACAACACAGGTTTGGACTGCGCAGAGCCACTTACACCTGGATTTTTTCAATACATATATTGGAAAATTTTTTGGAGATTTGTATCACTTTGAAAAAACTTAGATGAAACTCAGATGAACTTTTCAATTAAAATATTTAAAAAATGAAGAAAAAGGTATGTCATAAATGCAGAAAATGTTTACAGATACTAGTCTACTTTATCATTTGCTACCATACCAATAGTTAACTATTTTAACTATTAAAAGTTAAAAATTTATCAAAACTTAAACACACACATACCAACTGTACATGGCACCATTCACAGTTGAGAGAAACGTGAGCATAAAGATGTGGTATTAAATCATAACTGCATACAATTAACTGCAGTGCGTACTGTCCTGCTGTTAATAATTTCTTAGCCACCTCCTGTTGCTACTGTGGTGAGCTCAAGGGTTGCAAGTAAGTATCCACTTAAAACACCCTGTGATGCTAACCATCTCCAAACGAGCAGTTCCTCTCTCCAGTAAATTACTTATCACAGTAAAAAGTATCTCCAGTGGTTCTCTTGTATTTTTCGTGTTTAGCGCAATATCGTAAACCTTTAATAACACCTTAGGACCCATACGAAGTGCTACTAGTAATGCTGGCAGTGCTCCCAAGAAGCAGTGTCATGAAAAAAAGAAAAAAAAAAAGCCAAATTGCTTGATATGTACCATAAATTGAGGGTCTGCAGCTGTGATTGTTCACCATTTCAAGATAAATGAATCCAGCATAAGGACCATAGTCAAAAAAGAAAAAAATTCATGAAGCCATCACCACAGCTACACCAGCAGGCATGAAAACCTTGCACATTTTGCAGAATACCTTTTAATCTTGTATTGAAAATGTAGCTTTTATGTGGGTGCAGGATTGCTGTAAGAAAGGCATATCTGTAGACTCCAATATGATTTGAGAAAAAGCAAAGTCATTATATGACAACTTAAAGCAAAAGGAAGGTGAAGCATCTAAAGCTGGGGAATTTAATGCCAGTAAAGGGTGGTTTGATAATTTTTAAAAGTGGTTTGGCTTAAAAACTGTCAAGATAACAGGAGAAGCAGCTTCTGCTGACCAAGAGGCAGCAGGTGAGTTCCCAGATGCCATTAAGAAAATCACTAAGGAGAAAGGATACCTGCCTGAACAGGTTTTCGGTGCAGATGAAAGTGTCCTCTTCTGGGAAGAAAAATGCTACAAAGGACATTGATTAGTAAGGAAGAGAAGCATGCATCAGCATTTAAGGCAGGAAGGAACAGGCTAACTGGACTGCTTTGTGCAAATGCAGTTGGGTTTATGATCAGGACTGGCCTTATCTATAAAGCTGCTAACCCCCTGGCCTTGAAGGGAAAAGATAAACACCAGCTGCCAATCCTTTGGTTGTACAATAAGAAGGCCTGGACATAGAGAAAACTTTTTTCTGGATTGGTTCCATTGATGCTTTGTCCCTGAAGTCAGAAGTACCTTCCCAGGAAGGGACTGCCTTTTAAAGTTCTTTTGATATTGGACAATGCCCCCAGCCACCCAGAGCCCCATGAGTTCAACACTAAAGTCCTCAGAGTGGTCTCCTTGCCTCCAAACACATCATAATTTGGCCTCTAGACTGGGAGGCCATAAGGACCTTCAAGGCTCATTACACACAGTACTTTATGGAAAGGACTTTCAACACTATGGATGAGAACCCCAACAGAGAGAACAACATGGAAGTCTGGAAGAATTACATCACTGAAGATGCCATCATTGTGACAGAACAAGCCATGAAAGCCATCAAGCCTGAAACAATAAATTCCTGCAGGAGAAAACTGTCCAGATGACGTGCATGACTTCGCAGGATTTACAACACAGCCAATCAAGGAACGAGATTGTATATGTGGCAAAAAAGGTGGAGGGTGAAGGGTTTCAAGATATGGATCTTGGAGAAATTCAAGAGCTAACAGATAACCACACTAGAGGAACAAAGAAGACAACCTGCTGGAGACAAGTGCTTCCCCATCAGTGTGAGGTGATGATGAAGACGACACAGAAGAAGCAGCGCCAGAAAACAAATTGACATTAAACAATCTGGCAGGTTTCTGATTAGTCAAGGCTGCTTTTCACTTCTTTTATAACACAGACCCTTCTATGATACAAGCATTAAACCTAAAGCAAGCGGTGGAGGAAGGATTGGTACCATATACAAATATTTTTAGAAAAATGAAAAAGCAAAAAAGCCAGAAATTATGATGTATTTCTGTAAAGTTACACTGAGGTGCCCACCTCTCCTGCCTCCTCTTCCACCTCTTCTGCCTCTGCCACCCCTAAGTCAGCAAGACTAACCCCTTCCTCCTCTTCCTCATCAGCCTACTCAACAAGAAGATGACAAGGATAAAGACCTTTCTGATGGTCCACTTCCATTTAATGGATTAGTAAATATCTTTTCTCCTCCTTATGATTTTCTTACTTACATTTTTTTCTCTAGCTTACTTTATTATAATACAGCACATAATACACATAACATGCAAAATATGTGTTAATTGGCTGTTTATGTTATTGGTAAGGCTTCCAGTCAACAGTAGGCTATTAGAAGTTAAGTTGTGGGAAAATCAAAGGTTATAGGAGATTTTCAACTGCATGCAGGGCTGGTGCCCCTCCCCACTGTGTTGTTCAAGGGTCAGCTGTACTCTCTAAGGGCTTTGCTAACTTCAAAACATGGAGTATTTGAATACAGAAACCAGAGCGTTTACATACTCAGCTCGAGGCGAGCTATTAAAAAAACTCCTCTTCTCCATATGTAGAAAAGGAAATACAAATGCATCCTTTGAGTCATTTGTGATGTTGTAAGTAAAATGAGATTAACTCCATGTTCTAAGCTAAGAAAGCCACAGGGGCACTTGGACCTCAGGAATACTTACATTTAGGGATGCTGTCTGACCTGTATTCGTTACAGTAGTTTCAAACATGGTTTCTGTTTTACAGCACCGTATAGGGCAGAATTCCAGGTAAGTTCCAGGGGCTGAAAAGGGGTGCCACTTAACTTTGGGAACTATAAAGAAACTCTACCACCTGCAGGCAGAAGACAGTACAAGCAACTACCTAACTGACCCAACTCAAAATGTGAAGTGCAGAGGTCAAGTGTCCCTGTTCATATACAGCACTAAAAGTACTGAGGTAACAATCACACACCTCAAACAAAGTATTTTTTTTTTTTTTTTTGAGACAGGGTCTCACTCTGTTGCCCAGGCTGGAGTGGAATGGCATGATCTTGGCTCACTGCAACCTCCGCCTCCTGAGCTCAAGTGAACCTCCCACCTTAGCCGCCTGAGTAGCTGGGACCAGAGATGCATGCCATCAAGCCCAGCTAATATTTGTACTTTTTGTAGAGACGGGGTTTCGCCATGTTGCCCTGGCTGGTCTGGAACTCCTGGACTCAAGTGATCCACCAGCCTTGGCCTCCCATAGTGCTGGGATTACTGGTCTAAGCCACCACACCTGGCCAACAAAGTATCTTAAACCTAAAGTTTCTATGAATTTATCTGAAAAGAGAAGGCTTGGTTGAAAGGATTGTTTTAGTGAGAGGGACTTAGAAAATACTGCTTTTAAAATAAGGTTTAAAAAGTTAAGGTTTAAGGCAGGGCGCAGTGGCTCACGCCTGTAATCCCAGCACTCTGGGAGGCCCAGGCGGGCGGATCACGAGGTCAGGAGATCAAGACCATCCTGGCTAACAGAGTGAAACCCCGTCTCTACTAAAAGTACAAAAAATGAGCCGGGCGTGGTGGTGGGCACCTGTAGTCCCAGCTACTCGGGAGGCTGAGGCAGGAGAATGGCATGAACCCAGGAGGCGGAGGTTGTAGTGAGCCGAGGTCGCGCCACTGCACTCCAGCCTGGGCAACAGAGTGAGACTATGTCTCCAAAAAAAAAAAAAAGTTAAGGTTTAAGCATCAGTGTGTTTCAGGTGATATGTTCGAAAGGAACATCAGGATGTTTTTCCTTGCTGTCACTAACAAGGCCCTTGGTGCTCAGCTGACATTCTCTAGCAAGGGATCATTTGTCAGGGATTGTTTACAAAGTGAAAGCCTGCTGTTTGCTGTTCACAGATAACAAATGCTTTTCTCCCCTCACAGAAAGGATCAAGACTTCCTTTTCTACCACCACACTACTGCCCCCCATTAAGGTTCTTGTGGTTTACCCATCTGAAATATGTTTCCATCACACAATTTGTTACTTCACTGAATTTCTTCAAAACCATTGCAGAAGTGAGGTCATCCTTGAAAAGTGGCAGAAAAAGAAAATAGCAGAGATAGGTCCAGTGCAGTGGCTTGCCACTCAAAAGAAGGCAGCAGACAAAGTCGTCTTCCTTCTTTCCAATGATGTCAACAGTGTGTGCGATGGTACCTGTGGCAAGAGCGAGAGCAGTCCCAGTGAGAACTCTCAAGACCTCTTCCCCCTTGCCTTTAACCTTTTCTGCAGTGATCTAAGAAGCCAGATTCATCTGCACAAATACGTGGTGGTCTACTTTAGAGAGACTGATACCAAAGACGATTATAATGCTCTCAGTGTCTGCCCCAAGTACTACCTCATGAAGGATGCCACAGCTTTCTGTGCAGAACTTCTCCACGTCAAGCAGCAGGTGTCAGCAGGAAAAAGATCACAAGCCTGCCACGATGGCTGCTGCTCCTTGTAGCCCAACCATGAGAAGCAAGAGACCTTAAAGGCTTCCTATCCCACCAATTACAGGGAAAAAACGTGTGATGATCCTGAAGCTTACTATGCAGCCTACAAAGAGCCTTAGTAATTAAAACATTTTATACCAATAAAATTTTCAAATATTGCTAACTAATGTAGCATTAACTAAAGAACTGAAACTACATTTACAACTTCAAAGCTGTTTTATACACAGAAATCAATTACAGTTTTAACTGAAAACTATAACCATTTTGATAATGTAACAATAAAGTATCTTCAGCCAAACATCTAGTCTTCCACAGTCCATGCACTGCAGTGTACCCAGAACTGTTTAGCTAATATTCTATGTTTAATTAATGAATACTAACTCTAAGAACCCCTCACTGATTCACTCAATAGCATCTTAGGTGGAAAACCTTCTATTACATGCAAAAAATCATTGTTTTTAAGATAACAAAAGTAGGGAATAAACAAGCTGAACCCACCTTTACTGGACCAAATGATCTATTATATGTGTAATCACTTGTATGATTTGGTATTTGCATAACACCTTCCCTCTACAAACTAGATTCATATCTTGATTCTTGTACAGGTGCCTTTTAACATGAACACCAAAATACCCACAAACTTGTCTACTTTTGCCTAAAGTTACCTATTAGAGGTCACTGTCAGAGTTCTCAGTTTCTTAGTTACTATTTAACTTTTCATGTTCAGAATGAAAATAATTCTTACGTTGAAAGCCCTCTTGAAGCAACCTTTTTATAAATGAGTTATTATAATGGTTTACTTAAATAAAAAACAGGGGTGGGTGCAGTGGGTCATGCCTCCAATCCCAGCAATTTGGCAAGGCCAAGGCAAAAGGATCACTCAAGACCAGGCTGGGTCACAAAGCGAGACCTCCATCTCTACAAAAGATATAAAAAATTAGCTGAGTGTGATGGTGTGAGCCTGTGGTCCCAGCTACTAGGGAGGCTGAGATGGGAGGACCACTTGAGCCCTGGAGGTCAAGGGTGCAGTAAATGGTGATTGTGCCACTGCACTCCATCCTGGGTGAGAGCCACACCCTGTCTAAAACAAACGAAAAAACCCCCACAGAATGACAGAACATAAAAGATGCGCATTTTGTCTTCCAACTTTTTACTCTTCTAAAAGCATCTTTTTAAAATTTTTTTATTTTTTATTTTTATTTCTTTTTGAGACAGTCTCGCTCTGTTACCCAGGCTGGAGTGCAGTGGCGCAACCTCAGCTCACTACAACCTCTGCCTTCCGGGTTCACGCCATTCTCCTGCCTCAGCCTCCTGAGTAGCTGGGACCACAGGCACCCACCACCACACCTGACTAACTTTTTGTATTTTTAGTAGAGACAGGGTTTCACCCTGTTAGCCAGGATGGTCTTGATCTCCTGGCCTCGTGATCCACCCGCCTCAGCCTCCCCAAGTGCAGGGATTACAGGCGTGAGCCACCGCGCCTGGCCTAAAAGCATCTTTTTCTTAATTCAGAGGTTACATTGTATTATTAGCATAAATGTTTTTTTCTGGGAATGCTTATTTCACACAGCACAATACTGAATCTTCTCTGGAATGTGGATCAATTTCAGATGGATGACTATTAAAATGTGTATATTTGCAGATTATCCTTAAAGGGCCACCTCATGCCTTCTAATTTATGTCTTATGGATAAAAAAATCAAAATGAAGCATAAAATAAAAACTGTGTCCAGCTTTACAAGTGGACACTTAGTAATGGCTGAGGCAATATGTTTAATGTAGCAAATTTCACTTATTTGTCATGATCAGTTTTCACAGTGCTTGTAAGTGCTGGTAATAGAAGATGGACATGGTTTAGGTCAAAACTTGGACCAGAAACAAACTTCCTTTGAAACAGCTCTACCAGTTGTAAGAGCAATACGCTGTTAGGTGAAGAACTATTTAACAGAAATACATTATGTTTTTGCAAACAGGCAGCTGATCCAAAATTGTGTTGAAACACCTCAGAAACATAAATGACATCAATATTCTATAAATTAATGTTGTTAACAGATTTTAAAAATAAAACATACAATTTTCAATTGAAGGCCACACATCCCACTTGGTACTGGCAAGTTTAAATTATTTTTAATACTGGTGGACTCTTCATTTGTAACCTACTGAGCAGTTACAAGAGGGTACTCCCATTGATACAAAATGCTCAGGTACTGGCATTTCTCCACATCCCAGAGTTCTTTCTATATTCCATTCTGATTTCCATCCCTTATTTGTTCCCTGCTTTTGTCCTTCCCCGGTCTCACCCCCATCTCTAGCCATGGTTAAGTGAGATGGCGGAAGCAGGTGCCTAGGAGCAAGCAGCAGGAAGCAGCATTTTCCCACTCCTCCCAGAGCTGCTCTGGGCTCCCAGACTGTGTTCCTGCCTCTGGACAATGCCTTATCTTCCTCCTGGCCTCAGAGGGCTTCACCAGAGCCTTGACCACCAGTGGTAATAGCTGCATTATTTAGATTTTGCTTCAGGATGCTCAGAGGTTAAGGTTAACTGATCATACTGAACATCATGAACTCCAAAAGCTTTCACTTAATCCTTCAGGTAAAGGAAAACTGGGGCTTGATGACTAAGTTGGTAGTATTAATAACTACATCAGTCACCATACCTGTACAACACAAGAACTCTAAATTATACCCAAATTATTTCTATTTGGCTTTAGGAAGAAAACAAGATTTCCTTTTCAGCATTTGTTCTGTTTTGGTCAAATAAAAATTGTTTTCTTTCTTCCTCTAAGCTCACCCTATGGCATGTCAGGTAACAAAAGCCAGTCTGCCCAGCCTTCCATCTTTACCTTTGGAAATCGAGACCTGAATGGGTCCCATTCTTTTTCTGTAATCCAACAGAAAATGAAAAAACAAAAAACAACCAAAACTTTTTCCCCCTATTTGGGATTCTAAGAGGACACATGAGTCACATCATAAGTGCATTTAACTCAGACAACTTTAGATCCTAATGAAATACTAGACAAGAGAGAAAATGGCATGAGTGGACAGTTCTCCCTCGTCACACACTATCCCTCATGGTTGCATGAGGCTGCCTGCTGATGAGATTCAACAAGCCAACTTAAATGAAGGGCTTCACCACATGAGAACCTTCAATAGCAACGTTTACATCACTGGGGAGTTTATGAGACCCTGAGAGAGGGCAAGAGAGTTTACAACTGAAGAGAAAGTTCCTATTTATTCTCAAATGCCCTGACTAAACTGCTCAAAAGCAGTTTATAATTTCAAACCAATGTCATGTCCTCAACATAAAGTTCAAATTCATTTACTGTCCATGACACTTAAGCATCTAGGTCAACAAATTACAATACATATCTTCTGTAAGAGTCTTTTATACCAAGAAGCTTGTTTTTGGTCTTCGGCAGTGACATTTCCTTCCCGTTCACCACACAAACGCAGCCCGCTCTCGTAACATGCGGACGCCAAAGCGCTGCCACTCTCGCTGATAAATCCACAGTTCCTGTGTTGTATCCAAACAAGCCAACACTGCCCCTCCTTTCCATGCAATCAGCCGGGGGTCCATGTCCTAGAGAAGGGATGAAGACATTTCAGCCTAATCACGTAAGACATATACTCAATCATTTACTTGAATATGGGGCCAAGAAAAATCCCTGCTGAGTCAATACCTAGTAAGCCAGGCTTTCACCCTGTATTAAAGACAGCAGGACAGCCAGGCGCAGTGGCTCACGCCTGTAACCCCAGCACTTTGGGAGGCCGAGGTGGGCAGATCCCGAGGTCAGGAGATCAAGACCATCCTGGCTAACACGGTGAAACGCTGCCTCTACTAAAAATACAAAAAATTAGCCAGGCATGGTGGCGGGCACCTGTAGTCCCAGCTACTCAGGAGGCTGAGGCAGGAGAATGGCGTGAACCCGGGAGGCAGAGGTTGCAGTGAGCCAAGATCGCGCCACTGCACTCCAGCCTGGGTGACAGAGCGAGACTCTGCCTCAAAAAAAAAAAAAAAAAAAAAAAAGACAGTAGGACTTTATGAACTACAGGCACTTCTCTGTTTCAATAGCCAAGAAAACTTTTAAATTTTTATAACTAAAGATGCTACTATTTACTACTATTGCACAAATACCCTGTTTACCCCATACACAGGAACATATATAAATAAATGACTTACTTATTTCGAAGTTTGAGTGGAATAAACAGATCCCCACAATCCCTCCCTCAGGATTAAAAAGTAATAGGAACATTTCCAGGAATTGTGAGATTTAATAAAACACACAAAACCTATTTCTAAATTCCTGGGTTTATCTTTCTTTTCAAGATAGTTCAAACCAAAAAGATCCTTAAAGATCATCTGGTCCAGGGACCAGAAGTAGATCCTTAATATAAAAAAGAGATTAAAATGGAGCTGTTCTGGCTGGCAGGGCTTGAGAGCAGTTGGTCCTCCCCTTGCCCCACCTGGTCCTTTAACAAAGGTGGAATTCAGTCATGCTAGTTTGGCGGGCACGGCAGGGGAAAGCAGCAGAAATCCAGTACCTTAGGCCAGAGCACCTTCCACCACATCTATGGCTTGCTGAAATTAACTTTTCCACTTGCCCTAAGCCCTCAAGAACTCCTCAGACACAAGCCCATGCCTCCCAGGATTTCATCTGTCCACATACAAGGCTGGTTTCATTTGCATACAGTCCAACTTGCACAATGAAACAACCTACCTTAGGCCTTGTGATCACATCCACATTTTCGATAATTCGCCTGAAGGATGGTGGCATTTTGTTGAGAATTCTGTGCTGCAGAAATTCTTGAGCTTTATGAAACATCAAACCACCTCCCACCACTAGGATGGAGCTATACATCTTCTTTTTGGTGTCATCAGATGCTGAAAAGACAGTTGACATCCTCCATGCTTTTTTCTCCACATCCATAATTCTAGGCCAAGCTACCAACACCTCTTGCTTGCGCAAGTCCAACAGCCTTCTCAAAGATTTCCCTCCAGCCCACCCTCCACACTGCAGCCAGGGGAACCCTACAAAACACAAATGTAGGCATGCTGCCACGCCACTGCAATCCTACTTGCAGGATTAGGATCAAAATCTTTAAAGGAGGCCGAGCGTGGTGGCTCACGCCTGTAATCCCAGCACTTTGGGAGGCCAAGGTGGGAGGATCAAGAGGTCAGGAGTTCGAAACCAGCCTGGCCAACATAATGAAACCTTGTATCTACTAAAAATACAAAAATTAGCCGGGCATGGTAGCGTGCGCCTGTAGTCCCAGCTACTCGGGAGGCTGAGGCAGGAGAATCACTTCAACCCAGGAGGCAGAGGTTGTGGTGAGCCAAGATCACGCTACTGCACTCCAGCCTGGGCAATGGAGTGAGACTCTGAAAAATAAATAAATAAAATCTTTAAAGGGACCCACAAGATCCACTACGGGTGGTCTTCACCTGCTTCTCTAGCCTCATCCTCACGCCCTGCTTCCCAGCCACACTGGTCTTCACAGGCTTCTTCCTCTACCCCATCTGTGACTGCTAACTGACCCCTTTCATCCTTTACGTCTTTCTCAAGGTCCGCCTTCCTCAAGGAAGCTTTCCCTGCCTCCCACCTTCCATACCATCCCCTAGTGAGTAAAGATTCTATGTGAAATTCCTCAAATTATTACACAAACGTGAAATTACCACTGGCAGGTGCTAAAAAGTTGAGCTAAAGGGTACTGACTGCTCAGTAGTAGCCGGCCAGTGGTAATTTCACATTTGTGTAATAATCTGACTTATTTTGGCCTCTTCCACTGGGCTATAAACCCATCCTACTTCGTTAATGTATTCCCAACACCTGGCAATGCAAGCCAAGTAGGCGCTTAATCGTTTTTCAATGAATATGTTATACTGCACAAGTATATCCTAGACTGAACCAATTTATTTAACCGCTATCTTGTTTCACTGGTATCTCCCGGTCTCCCCAGATGTGCTTACAACAGCAGTCTATGCTATGAAGGATGGCTTTATCCAGGCCCAGGGCTTTCCCTTCAAAGAGCGAGATGGCAGTCTTCCTGGACATCAGTGCAGTGAGGGCCTCCTCGGAATCGTTGCCGGCCATCAGGCCATCTCCCTGTGAGGACCCCAAATCTACCTCCTGGGAATGGAGTCTTTCTGGAAGATCAGAGGACTGACCACGAAGATCCCCTTCAAATCCAATAGGTTTGGATGCAGACTTTCGGTCAGCAGTAGCTTTTGCAGACTTTAAATCAAAAGGACAATCAAGTAGGTGGTATTACTACAGCAGAACACTATTGATGTTGTCTAGCTAGATCCCTCCTCACCCTACTACTATAAAACAAAAGCCACACAGCAATACAACAACTGCCCAGCACCCATTCCCAGGTAACTTAGGAATGAAAGACGGTGCACAGATGAAGATGCTTTGACCATTCCAAAGCAGGGTAGCTGCTGGTAGGCAGGGTAGCTCTCAGAACCTTATCATCACTGGTTAGATATTAAAAGTGAAATACCAGTGCAGACAGACTTTCTTCCCAGGGCCCTGAGTTTTTAAATGGAGTATTCCAGTGGGATTCATGGGCCATGACTGTTAAGGAATTCTTACTTTCAGATCCTATGAGTCCACCTCATGCTTGCCTCTGGGGAGGAACAAAGACTAGAAAATCTAGTCTCCATCATGAGCTAGTACTGTTTCATTAGCAGACAAGACCTTCAATTTGTGCCCCTGTACCAGACATCGTATTATGGGGATCCGCTTTCAACAAAGGAATTCAGCACTTTGGCTATGCCACGCATCTTTCACAAAATTAAGCAACAGGTGAGATTTTAATGAAAATACTACTGAAAAAAATATTCAGAAGTAGATAATGTAAGTAAATGATACACACCAAAAGGAAAGTGTCATTAACTTTTAAATGTATGGACTAGCATTCAGAAAATTAATGTTTGCTGAATAGAGGAATATGTCTTCCAGATTTTAAACTCAGACTTCAGTTCATCTACAATTCTAAAAGCCGTATCAGTGTTGTTATGCTGGAAGATAGAACTGATTAAAATGGCCTATTAACTCTGGACAAATTTCTCCTTCAGGGACAAAACTCTCTCTTCTACCAGAATTGCTACAGACCTGTTCTTGTTTGCTCTGTGTGGCCAGCAGGTAATGTTCATCGTGAGGATCCTCAGGATCGCCCTGAGATCTGTGCTGCAAAGTCGTCATTTTCTGTCCAACAATTCCAAAAGTTGCGGGGTAAAACAAAGCCATTGGAGCCTGTACATGGAAGGAAAAGAGTGATCACCAAAAGATACTGCCTCCTGAAAAAAACTAATCCACTAAATTCTGTTCTTCTAAAAACAAAACTGGTAGATCAGATTCCCTAAGTTAGACTGGGCAATGTTCTCTTTTGGGAGTGGCATTATTTCTCTGGTGTACCAAAGGCCAGAAAACTCACTCGTCATCCAACTAGATGGGTGATATGACACCATATGAGAGAAATCTCAAAGCAAATATCAAGTACCTCATAATCTACTTCATAATTTCCTAGTAAGAATGATACCTCTCTTTCTAATTAACACCTCATCATATAGGGGCTAAATAGAAAGATATTCTTCAGATCCATTCTAGTCTATACCAGTGGCTTAAATGTTGGTTTAGTGGATAATCTACAATCAGTTGACATTCTGATCTCAGAATGTTTCCACTAAGTGCATATTCTCAGTTTGATTGAACCTGGATAACTTTCTTTCTACCCATGGAAACAGATACCTATAAGTTACCTGCAGTTTTTCATCTCCTAATCGAAACTGGTAAAGCAGGGCAGGAGAATCAGGATGTCGAATCTGAAACTCATGGTCCTGAAGCCCAGAGATGTCCTGATTCCAGGAAAAGATGCTGTCAGTGAATCAGTAAGAATGCATGTAAACTCTTCGAATTATGCTTCAGCCTCACCATCATCTAAATATCACCTATAAAAAGGCCAGCCTACAGCTTTGTACCACTCTCACTATAATTTAATAGAATAGGAATTAAGCTGTACTTTGTTCCCCTATTTAACATTTCTGGAATTTCCACTGTATGCATTATTTGTTTTCTCTATTATCAATATACATTAGTACAACAATGACCCAAATCAATAAGCAAATTCCCTCAGTAACTGGGAAATTTACAGTATTTTTATGTGTCTCCAATTTTTTAAAATTTAGATTACCTGAAAAAAGTAAAAACAAGTCTCAAAAAAAGGATACCAATCCATATATAGCAATGATTAAACATTGTTTGCAATATTAAGAAAGTGCTTCAAATTATAACATTTAACAAAATGTCTGTACTTACATATTTACCTACTATCTTCCTTACACCTAAAGGTTTATCTTCATCTTTTATCAGGATGAGAGAGAGAAATTTGCTAAACTCGTTTCCTAAAAAAATCAAACTGTTTTCCAGAGCCTGAGACACACCCTCACGGCTCGGACTTCAGCAAAAAACTCTTACTCCTTTAGGGCTTTCACCTGCAGGCTTTATCTTGGGTTGAAAAAGGTAGTATAATGCTGTTACTTTATTTTATTTATTTATTTATTTTGAGACAGAGTCTCACTTTGTCGCCCAGGCTGGAGTGCAGTGGTGCGATCTTGGCTCACTGCAAGCTCCACCTCCCAGGTTCACGCCATTCTCCTGCCTCAGCCTCCCGAGTAGCTGGGACTACAGGCGCCCACCACCACGCCTGGCTAATTTTTTGTATTTTTGGTAGAGACGGGGTTTCACCGTGTTAGCCAGGATGGTGTTGATCTCCTGACCTCATGATCCACCCGCCTCGGCCTCCCAAAGTGCTGGGATTACAGGCATGAGCCACCGTGCCCAGACAATGCTGTTACATTTTTAAGTATCTTTTAAATCTCTTAAATTTTTCCTAGAAACAAAAATAATCAGCAATATTGATTCTGTTCCCACCTGATCTAAATGACAAAAAGTTTCTTTAAGGTGTTGCAGAAGAAGACAATCCATTTTATTTGTTAACTGGCATTCTCTGTAAGGGAACCCAGCTCGCTGCATTAGCCAGTAAAAACATCTTGACACATCAGATCCTCCATATGCCAGACAAAGCCTGAAGTTAAGAGAAAAGGGTAGATGGTTAATCTGTTGGTTAAGAAGGTACAAAAGGTGTTTGAAGAAATCCATTAACGGCCAGGCATGGTGGTTCCTGCCTGTAATCCCAGCACTTTGGGAGGCCGAGATGAGCAGATCACTTCAGGCCAGGAGTTCAAGACCAGCTGGCCAATATGGTAAAACCCTGTCTCTACTAAAAATACAAAAATTAGCCAGGCATGGTGGTGCACACCTGTAATCCCAGCTGCTCGGGAGGCTGAGGCACAAGAATTGCTTGAACTCGGGAGGCCGAGGTTGCAGTGAGCCAAGAGGTCACACCACTGCACTCCAGCCTGGGTGACAGAGTAAGATTCTATCTAAAAAAAAAAAAAAGAAACACAAAAAACAAACAAAAATGTCCATTAAACACAGTGATATATAGCAAGTTTCAAGAAATGTATGTTGAAAGGACAGAATCAATGGATGGGAGAAAAGGAACTTCAGCAAAAACCAGTGAGGAACACCTAAAGTAGTCATGATGTTTGCAAAATGTATCTGAGAAACCCAATACTCACTGTTAAATCCAGCTCACTTCCCAGTCAGTATGTGTTTATCATATGACAGTTGTTTGGTGGTCTACACTCACTAGCATATGAGGCAGCAATGACAATATAAGACAAACTTATGGGAGAACAGCTTAGAGAAAGCTGTCTACTAACAGAAGGTTTCTACAGTTTGGGAAGACAACTGCTGTATTATTTTATTGGTAGGAAACCTGGGTCCAGCATTTTCTCCACATTTTGAGAACAAGTGGCATTGGATAGTCTAACAACAGATGAGCCAAAATAACTCAAAATGGATTTTAGAATGTACTAGAACTTGGGGCGGGAGGCAGCAGATGACCCTTTCTCATGGACGATTTAAGCCCTCTTTTAAAGACTCAAAATACCTAATGTGGAGGACGGGAAGAATGAAAGCATCCTGAGGGGCAGCAAGAAGCCATCTCTGGAACACAAAATGCTTCAGAGAGCCCATACCTGCATTACCTGAGTGTGCTTACATATGTCAGGCTTGCCTGAAGAAGGACAAGCTGCAAATCTGGTCCTGATAGTTATTTTCTTTACCTGTCTATCATAAAGTTACTCACCCACAGAACACCACTATGACAAAAAATGCAGATATTCAAAACACTAGCCAGAGAATTCAGATTGAAAAAGTCGATTTTCTCCTACATGACTTGCCTAAATAAAGCTCTGCTGTAAGGGTGTGATTAGTAGCTCTATGCCAAACCACAGCTAAAGACATGAAGCTACTGTTTACGTTTCCTCTAGGGGAAAACGCATAAAACATACCAGGACTTTCAGGGGCTGCTGATGTAAATTCATATTAAGAAGTTCCAATGGGAAGGGTAAAATGATTCGTTTTAGCCTTGCTAGAATTTGCACTTCCATAATCTTGCTGGTTTACCATGCAGACTTTTGAATTTACGGTTATCTTATAATTTTTAACCTGTGATTTCTTATTATTTAGGTTGAACAGATTATGAGGGAAAAGGGAACAGGGAATACCACCTTCCAAGTTCCTTACCGAGTATTCCGATGAGACACCCCATCCTCCACACAGCATACGCTTGTCTTCTGGTCCCCAACGTCTACAATACACGTGCTGCTTAAGCCACTTCCATAGGTGGCACACACAGACTCCTGATGGACCACGATCCCTGGGGAAAAAAAAAAAGGCAGAGTAGTCATTAGCTGTAGCGCAGTGAAGATGCCAAAACAGATAATCAACTGAAGTGGGGAGCCTAGGGACCTCTGGGCAGCGCATCTGAGGAACACTGATCCTTTCAGAATAAGCATTTAAATAAGTCAGTAGGCCGGGCACGGTGGCTCACGCCTGTAATCCCAGCACTTTAGGAGGCCAAGGTGGGAGGATCACGAGTTCAGGAGATCGAGACCATCCTGGCTAACACAGTGAAACCCCGTCTCTACTAAAAAATACAAAAAATTAGCCGGGCGTGGTGGCGGGTGCCTGTAGTCCCAGCTAATCGGGAGGCTGAGGCAGGAGAATGGCATGAACCCGGGAGGCAAAGCTTGCAGTGAGCTGAGATAGCGCCACTGCACTCCAGCCTGGGCAACAGAGAGAGACTCCGTCTCAAATAAATAAATAAATAAGTCAGTCAGTAAATAAGATTAACTCTGTCATTAAAGAAAGAAAATTCCATTTAAAATAGGTTTCACTGAGATATCAGACATACCTGAAAAACCCATCTTCATTAGTATCATATTCACTAGTTCCTTCACATGCTGCTTATTATAGATATCAGGAATTAACAAGATACATCTATAATACTAAAAAGAAGAACAAAGATAAAAGGGTTAGCACTCAAGTCTAGTCAGGTCAAATTCACACTCCTTTTTAGAGAGACTTCCCTCCAAAGGAGTAGCAGCTACGGTTACACGCTCAGATTAAAGCTCAAATCTCTGTACTATTCTTTGGGTTTTATAAAGAAAAAAAAAAATGCTCAGGTGTTTTTTTTTTCCTTGAAATTATTAAAAACTTGTAAAATCAAAAATAAGACAACTGATGTGTCAATAAGGTCCAAAGAGAAGACAAAAATGAGCAAGCTTGCTGATTTCAGTAATAGAGACATCAAAGAAACAGAGAAAGAAAAAAAGCACTAGAAGGGAATTAAGTGAAGAAAAGACATCCTCGTGCCACCAAGATCCTCACCCTGAAGGTCAAGAATGTTTCAAGAAGGACACTATATTACAAACAACTCGGTAACATGTACTTTCATTGACCAAGAATCTTAAAAACAATCCAAATAACCGAGAATTTTAGCTCACCTTTAAATCTTTCAGTGGGATTTCCAAGTATTTTTGTATCGCATGAGACCATATTACTTCAATATCTGCCAGAACAGCTGTAAGAGAGCCCCCAGGGCCTGGGTGAATATTTAACTGACCTCTTCTGATAGGCCAGTGAATATTGTAACAGTCCAGTGGATTAACATACAAGGCCTAGAAAAGGAGGAGGGAGATGAGTACTTTGTTAAAGCTTTTCTCTCAAGGTTTTCTGGATTCATATCCAAAAATCTAACTAATGTTTGCTGAATGTGAGAAATGTTGAGAGTGAAGTAGGAGTCGGTGTGACTATCTGGTACTCAAAGTAGGGTTATAGAACACTAGGAAACAACTAGGACTGGGTGGCAACGTAAGTGAATTTTAGGAGGATCAGGTTCCCCTTCTTTCATTCTATTGTGAAGAAGTTTCTTACCTCTTCTCCTACTAAATACTCAGGGTGATGAGATGTGTTTGTCCACTTATTTCCCGAACAGTGATCTAAAATTGCAGGTCGCATCTGCTTATTGTAGGAGCGTGCCTGAAAAGAAAAACCATCAGAAAATTATCTCAATTTATCCAAGGCGGGGACAACATAAGGGTCTCCTTTTCTTCTCTCTCGCATACTAGACACATTGGCAAATTTTAATCACAAATATTTGGCAAAATATTGACTGGTTGCAAAAGGATTCTATTGCCCTTTTTACAATCTTGGGGTTTTTTTCCCCCAATTTTAACACCTAGGCTGTGATTCACAGCCAGTCCAAAATTAACACTAAACGCTGCTTAAAGCTGAATTCAAATTTACATGTAATACAGACTCCTGTCCATTCCTATCATATTGGTTTATCATATGAAACTGAAGAATGTAGTAAGAACAGTTTGCCACCAAGATCCTGGAATCACACCTTCTCAGGTAAAGTATAAACTTCCATCAACTTGCCTACCACCACCTTATAAAATATGTGGCTTGTCTAAGCATTTGTAACACTGACTCAGGTATTCTGTAAGTAGTTATGAGGGGTTTTCTTCCTTTTTAAGGAACTCCCATCTTGTATTTGCACAGTGATATAGGAAGAACATGTGAATGGTATTACGATACAAATAGTGGTGATAAAAGAATAAATCTGAAGAGTTGATCGAACCTGTTCAGGGGACACAGGAATGCGTCTTGTACCATTGGACATCTTTTTAGACCATATTGCTTGATCCACCATTTTAAGGCCATTTTGTCTTTGTTCATTACTTTCTGGTTTCTGGGGGAAAAAATGAAAGATGAGCTGTACAAAGGATTTAATGAGAAGAGAAAGCAATTCAAAAACTACTAATTTAATCCAATCTTTGGAAATGCTTCTTCATCAACAAGTAGCATTTCGTTAATCTTTATCACATGTACTACTCTTAAGAATTCCCTCCAGCCTGGGCAACATGGCAAAACACCATCTCTACAAAAAATACAAGAAATTAGCTGGGTGTGGTGGCACAGGCCTGTGGTCCCAGCTACTTGGGAGACTAAGGTGGAAGGATTGCTTGAGCCCAGGAGGAGGACGGTGCAATGAGCCAAGATCGCACCACTGCCCTCCAGCGTGAAGAACGGAGCAAGACACTGTCTCAAGAAAAGAAAAAAAGAATTCCCAGGGATCTTTTATTATAAATAAGTCAAAAGCAGGCCTCACTATAAAACAACTATATGTAAAATTTTCAAGTGATTTTTCATAAAATTTCTCACAGCCCTAATCAAAGCATACCTACTTCATGTTTACAAAATATTTCAGAGACTCTTCCATATAATTATATAATTCTTATGTCTACAATTTTGACAATGACACATTCCTTCATATGTTGATCAGCAAGGATTAAACTTATTGGTTAAGCCATAAACTTATTGGTTCTCGTTATTATAGTATAAAGAAAATGCCCATAAATATCTTTACAGAAATGTTTTCTTTTGATTTTTATTCCTTAAACGTACTCCCTGAAGTAGAATTATAAGATCCAAAGATAGACAATGAAGTGCAGACTCTTATATCAGCAAGTTATATTTGAACTTACAACTGGACTTACATAGAGTCTGCTAGTTACACTAAAAAATGGAACCCTAAGGCCTACTATCAGAATTAAAGAAACTTTACATTCCCAAAACTATCCTTGACTTAAAACTTCAAAGTAAAACGTGGATTATGATGTAATATATAGATTTATCATTGATCACAAAGAATTTTCCTGATAATTACCATCTGCAATATAGGATAAAATAGATGCTTACTGCAAGAAAATTTTTTTTTGCCTTGAAATTATGGTTAATCTAAGACCATAATAAGTGCTTATTGTAACAATCTAATTTGCTAATGGATTGAAAATAAGAGTTTGACTTATTGACTTAAACTGTAAGTATCTGAAAGAGATACTTACAGTTTAAATACAGCTTAATAAGTTTAAGCCTGTTAACAAGGACCTGAATGTATCACTTTAAGTGAGTGATGATTTTGTGTCTTCCATTATAGATCACCTTCATCAACACTCAATTCACCCTGAAAGACTTACTTTTGTTGTAACTAATTCTTTACATCTAAAGTCACTAGCTCTGATGAAAAATTAGTGATATTATTATTTTAAAACATAGCAAAGCTATGAAATTGTTTCTTTAAGATTCTGGTGTACTTGTGTCTAGGCCCTCCCAGGGAAACAACCTTAGGCTTTCTCTCCAGGTCATTTTTGACTTACATTTAGTCCCTCCCTTAGGAGCCAACTGTCCTTATATAGGGGCTGCCCTTGTTGTTTGTGTCTTCGGGCAATGACGTGAGGAATGCTGGCAGGAAGAGTGTCTGTGGCTCGACCAATCCTTAAAGTTGTTGAACCTGGATGTATGACAATGATGAAGTTGCTCTGGATTTGCTGCAGATATAAAACATAGATGTGTGATCTTTGTAAATAATATGCAGGTAACAAAGTTAAACAACATACATAAGCTAAACTAAGAAGCTGACTCAAAGGATCAAAATAATTCAATAAAGAGAGTTCTTTGAGAAGTATCCAATTACTGCTCTCTACTAAACACAAACTCTTGTTTATTATGTTCCCTTGACCTGAGTTATAGTACATAGCTCAACAAATATGTTTAAATAAATGAAACAAAAATTATCCACTACAAATTAACATACAGTTATTGAGCATTTATGTGACTGAAGAAATGTTGCTATAGAATCCGGGCCCAGGCTCTGAATTCACAGATCTGTCTGCAAATTTAGGCTGCCACTTCCTTGCTCTGAATGAAGCTCCTAACTCACAGTTACTGTGAGAATTAAATGAGTTATACATGTAACTCAGAGCTGGGCCACAGGAAACATTCGAGGAATGTTGGCTCTTATTATAGTAAAGCCTTTCAACGTGATCCACTGCCTTCACAAGAGGTCAGACTCTGTGGCTTACATGACCCTCATGATATGGCCCCTGCTAAGATCTCCAGTCCCCTTCCTTAACTCCAGACATCCTAACCTACTGGCTGGGCCTCCAACACTTCACATCCTCTGTTGGCATAAGTGTCTTCCACACTATTCTTCTTCCCTGAGATTCCCTCCTCCCTCTGGTTAGCTCCTAATCATGTTCAGGACTCTAAACAGATGTCACCTCACCTCCTTTGAAGAAACCCTCCCTGACTGTCGGGGATGGAGGAGGTACTTGCTTGAGTGCCCAATACTGCCCTCTGCACAAGCCCATTCCATGCCATGCTGATACCTGTTGTCCTATCTCCAAGTGTGACCTCTCCCCTCCTAATCACCCCCCCCGCCCCAGAGTGGGAGAATCCTAGAGGGAAGGATCTGGCAAGGCCCTTACAGACCATCCAGTCAGCCTTCTCAACTAGATAGATGGAGAAACCAGGCCCATGCAACAGTAATGGCCACTCTGGGCTTACGGTGTGCCAGGCACTGTCATACTAGTGATAGCTAACTAGTAGCTGCCCTACTAGTTAGGTATTATCCTTAACCCATCAAACTGTGAGGAAGCTGGATCAGAGATGTCCTACATGAAGTTCTGAGCAGTTTATGCCTCATTTCTTCTGTGAATTGTACACTGCCTGTGCCCGTTTTCCTACGTGAATGCCGTTTTAGTTACTGATCAGTAAGGTTTTGTGCACGTGTATACGTCTAAGGTCCTTCGCCAGGCATGCTACTGCAAATAATTTTTTCTGGTTAGTTTAGTTTGGTCTAATAGTGTTGTTTTTGATACACAAGCTCTTAATATACATTTAGACAAACGTCCACCATTTCCTTGCTTTTAAGCTTGAAATGACTTCCATTATCTGAGATTTCCTTAACAAAGGAAAAAGCCTGGACCCCAAACTATCCCTTCACAAGTACAGGCTGACGCTCCCAGTGAGCCAGCCTGGTCCTAAACTCTATCTGCCACCATTTAACACTCACGGCAACTTGCGAGGCGGCTGGTATCACCGCGGTCGTTTTATGGTCGGGGAAGCTGAGGCCAGAGCCCGGGCAAGAATGCACACAACCAGCCCGTGGGGCGTGCGGGAGATCGGAGCGGTGTCCCTGCGGGGGCTCCGCCTGGCTCCTGGCGCTCCGCGCTTCCCAGCCCTCGGCGTCCCGGCGCGCCACGACCCGGAAAGGAACGACCACTTCCGCACTCCCCACCAGGGGCTGGTGCCCGCAAGGGGGACTCGAAGCCTCCCGCCGCCTCCCGCCCCCTCCCTGGCAGCGGAGGACCCAAGCAAGGGCAAAGGGTTCCAACCCAGACCCGCCCCGAGCCGCACCTCTTGCAGCGACTCCGGCACCAGCGCGGGCACGATGGGCCGCTTCACGCCGCGCTGCTCCTTCTCCTTCTCGCCGCCCTTCTCCTTCCCGTTCTCCGTGTCACCCTTCTCAGCCTGGGTCATTGTGGCCGGCGACACCCACCAACCTCTCGCCTCAGCGCCGCAGCCACGACTGCCGGGACGGAAAGGCCACCGCGCAGGCGCACGGCCGGCTGCCCACAGTCAAGATGGCCGCCGCGGAGTCGCCCCAGAGGGCTCCGGAAAGGCGGGGGCGGGGCTGCCCGGCGCAGGGGCTGGGGGCGGGGTGTGCTTGGGGATTGATTGGATGGGTGTTGCTGTGATTAATCCTGACTGTGTAGGGTGCCAGCAGCATAGTACACATAGCTTTTCGAGCGCCTAGTGGGGGTCGGCTGATAACCCGCATCTTATTTCGTCCTCACAGGCGTCTGTTGTCCTGGCTTCCCAGATACCATATGTACACTTAGTTTTTCTCATATGTCTTCATGTTCAGTCCAGCCTCTGATGTTGGGGTTAGGTCTTTTCTAGGCACACTCCTTGGGTGACTACCCAGTTTCCTGGCTTTAACAATGAATACTACTCCCAAATATATATATCCAGGCTGAACCTCTCAGAGAGATCCGGACTGATAACCAGTGCCTACTTGGTCTCTCCATCTGGATTGTCTACAAGGCACTGCAAACTTAAATATGTCCAAAGTGTAGCCCTTGATTCCCTCCCGTCTTTCACCATCTCAGTAAATGTCATTTTGATTCTTCACTTGTCGACAGCTTCTATATCCAATCCATCAGCAAATCCTGCAGTCTCTAAAACAGATCTTGAATTCATCCACTTCTCCATTCCCATGCCACTACCTAGCCCAAGCCACTATCATCTCACCTGGATGACTACAACAGCCTCTTAACTCGAATTCCTTGTCCTGTCCCCCTATGATCTGTTCTTATATAGTTGCCCACGTTGTTTTAAAATATTATGTAGTTAATACTACTATGTACCCAGCACTCCACTAAGACTTATCTCAAACATTAGATGTCACTCATGCTTTAAACTCTAATGGTTTCCCTTTGCTCAAGAACAGAATCTAAACTAACCACCACCTAAAGACCATATCTAGTTATTGCTACATTTCTAATTTCACCTCACTACACTCTCCCCATTCCTTGGCATTTCCAGCTACACTTGTTTTATCTTTCTCAGACATGCCAAGCCCTTCCCGTCATCAGGCTGTTGCACTTGCTGTTCATTTTGCCTTGGATGCTCTTCCCTCAGCTGTCTCATTCTCACGTCTGAGCTCAAATGTCACCTCAGGCCTTCCGCAGTTATTCTCTCATCATCCTATTCCCTTTGAAGCATGAGGCATTAGTCTGTAATTATCATGCCTGCTCACTTACTGTCTCCCACACTAGAATGTAAGCTCTGTGAGACTTCGCCAGTTATCTTCAGTACATGGTAGGTGCCCAATAAGCATGTGATGACTAAATACTAAATAAAGAACTCTTTGAGGTAAAAATTTAATCCCCGTTTTACAGGTGAGTGAAGTGGGATAAAATGGCATAATTCACTCAAGATCATAAGCTATTGAGTAGCAAAGACAAGAGTTAAGCATAAAGTACTCAAGAACCTGTGTTTTACACTCTATCTGAAGTGCAAAGAAGAATACCTGAATGTCAAATGCAGCCAAGACTCTGGGATAAGACCCAAGGAACAAGTCCTGCAGCAGCAGTGCTAGGAGGCAGAAGAGGACCATGGTTCACATGCTCAGGAAAAGCCATCAGTAACAACAATCAACCACCTACTGAGACTCTGCCATGGTCTCCCCGCTATAGAGTAAGGTGGAGGTTTAATAATGCCTCTGCCATTCACTGGCAATACAATCTAGGAAGCTGCCAAACTTTACTGAACCCTTGCATGTATCTGTATAATGCAAATGTCATTATACCTCACTTTGTATATATGTATACATTATACATATCCCTCACTTTGCCAGAATTTAAAATGTGTAAAAATTTACAGGCTGGGCATTGTGGCTCACACGTGTAATCCCAGCATTTAGGGAGGCCATATGGGAGATCACTTTAGCCCAAAAGGTCAAGGCTGCAGTGAGCAGCCACTGTACTCCAGCCTGGATAAGAGTGAGACCCTGTCTCAAAAATAAAAATAAAAAATAAAAATAAATAAAATCTGACACATAATTGAAGTGGCCAGCAAACTGTTATCCTTATCCTGAAACCTGCATTGTAATTGCTTCTTTATCCTGAACAGTGGTATCTTATGCCACAACATCCCATTTCCTGACAAATGGGGTTGAATAAATGCTGATAAATCAATATAAAAAGGCTTTCACCTGAACACTTGGTTTCAAAGCCTGTTAAACACCAGAAGAGGAATTATCTGTTTTTGTTTTTCCAATAAATATTTATTTGCAATAAATACTACATGACTATCTTACATGTAGTCACTATTCAAAGGACTGGGGTAAAGACAACAAAATTCCTAGTCTCAGAGCTTCCACTCTAGTGAAAGAATGTGTAAGTTATCAGTATTCAGATGGAGTTTAAAGCCAATAGGCAGTATTTTGAGCGATGCTATGGAGTGCAAATTTGTCAAGATAACATGGAAGCCCATGATTTATTTTATTTTTTTTTGAGACAGGGTCTCACTCTGTCGCCTAGGCAGGAGTGCAGTGGCATACTCACAGCAACCTCTGCCTCCCGGGTTGAAGCGATTCTCCTGCCTCTGCCTCCTGAGTAGCAGGGATTACAGGTGCACACTACCACACCTGGCTAATTTTTGTTATTTTAGGTTTTGTCATGTTGCAGGCTGGTCTCAAACTCCTGAACTTAGGCGATCTGCCCGCCTCAGCCTCCCACAGTGCTGGGATTACAGGCATGAGCCACCGCGCCAGGCTGAAGTCCATGATTTTAAAGACTATTTAGTAAATTTTCATTTTGTAGCTCAGTTTTGTTAGCTATGGCTGTATAAATACCCTAATAATTATACTTGGTAGCAAATCAGATACAATGTATTAAAGATGGATGAGATAAATATATTAAAGATAAAAATTAATTCAAGAGCACAGATATGATATGCATACTAAAATAAATAGTGTGATTTATAAATGAGAAAAAGTTAACAATGAACAGTGTTTCAGAAGTTGAAAAGGTGACACTAACAGTGCTAAATACACAGGCTTTTATTTATTTTCTTCAGATTGTTTTTTCGTGAATATAAAGATGAGGAGTCCATTCTGCAACCTAAAAATATTTACTTATTAAAACTATATTAATACTTTAATAAACTATACAAAAAAGGTAATGAGACAAACATCTGCATTTATGGAACTGCGTGTCAGTCAGGCCAGTTCCCTGCAGAGGGAATTCCCAGCATGACCTCATTCATCTGTGAGGACACAGAGCAGTCCTTGTTTAGACATACACATTCATCTACTGCTCATCATGGTCAGCCTTCCACTTCTTGATGGTTTCCTTCTGCTATGAATGCGCGTGTCCGGTTGTCTGCTTCTTAGAGCAGACATTTACCTGAAAGAAAATGTTACAATAATTAGTTACTGGTTATTAATTTGGATCTGTGTGAAAAGCCCAACATATTACATGTTATAAAACCTTTCTCAAAAGACATTTTGATAAGGCCAGTGAATTTTTCAAGGGTTAAGATAACAAATATATTTCCAAATAATGTCTGAGTAATTATAAGCTGTTGAGCAACTTCTTAAAGAAAACATTACTACAGAAGCATTTTCAAAACAAAATACTACAAAAGAATTTCAGATCTGAAGTTACCTTCCTCATCCACCAGCCATTGGAGGGGGACTAGGGCCACGCAGATGATTGATTCTACCCATTCTTCGGGGAGGGTTTCCCGGTGGCCTAATAAAATAAAAAGTTAGTATCTACTGTTTGATAGAGACAACTTTGTCTCCTTTTAAAAGCACTCAACTAGACCCTTTTCTTTTTCAGCACCCGCATGACCCTAAAACACAATTTAAAATAGAAACTACCATTTTAGGTCAGGAGGCAAAAACTAAAACACTTAAAGGGACCAGACACATAATGCACACAAGGAACTGAGTCAAGAAAGGATTGTGAACTGAACAGCACCTCCAGTAACACCCCACTGAAACCCAGCTCCAGCTGATTTTTGCCAGGTAGAAACATAAGCCTAGCCCAGTGCTACTTGATCTTGATGGCTTTTTTTTTTGAGATGGAGTCCCACTCTGTCTCCAGGCTGGAGTGCAGTGGCGCGATCTCAGCTCACTGCAACCTCCACCTCCTGCGTTCAAACAATTCTCCTGCCTCAGCCTCCTGAGTAGCTGGGACTACAGGCACACACCACCACACCCAGCTAATTTTTGTATTTTAGTAGAGACGGGGTTTCATCATGTTGGTCAGGATGGTCGCGATCTCTTGACCTCATGATCCACCTGCCTCGGCCTCCCAAAGTGCTGGGATTACAGACGTAAGCCACTGTGCCCAGCGATCTTCTAAGTTTTTAATTAGCAACTGGAAATCCAGATGTTAAAATGAAATCTTTAGATTTTAATGTTGGCCATCAGTTTTCATCCTCTAATTTAGACTTTTTCCATGGGATATTTGATGTACATTTTAGCTTCGTCAGATTAACTGATTATTATCAAATCAGAGGCAATTTGACTTTTAATTTACAGTAATGCATTAATTTTGTAAAATAGGATTTAAACTTTTAATTTCCAAAAATCTATCTACCTAAAATATCTAATTTAATAAAGGTATACAAAGAGATAAAAACAACTATTATCAATTTAAAAAGCTGTACCCTCTTCCATCATCATATCTGGAATCAGATGAGTTTCCATAGCTTCTCCTTTTTTTCACATCTTGCTGAAGCAGAGTTTTGAAACTGAAACAAGGGGCAGAAAACAACAAAGGTATCACTTTTGACAACATTCTAAAATATATTTCCATGGTTTTTAACTATCATCTCTGTGAGAGGATTACTAAACCCACTTGGCTCCTAACCCACATTTCTTGCAGCCAGCTGGACAACACCATCTAACTTAAGCATGTGTCTAAACTGAATGTGCTATGTTGTATACCAAATCTTCCCTTCCTTGTATTTCTTATTTGCTAATAACTCCCCTAAACAGAGCAGGAAACCAGAGTCATCCCTGACCTCCACTTTAAATCAGCCATCGGGTTTTTACAGTGTCTCATGTTCATTTCCCCTGCAAAAGTCTACCTAACATCTTAGGGAAGGAGGGGCCAAGGGTGGTGTGGCAAAGGCACAGGGCTTCTGGGAATCCATTGAAATGGAATTTTTAAAAATGATATGTAAAATTATATGGAAGGATTTAACTGAGTTTAAAAAGTACTTTTATAAACAACATGGAGTAGGTGAAATTTGTAAAAGAGTAAGTTTTGGATTGGGTAACTTAGGGCCTCTCTTTGCCCTGTTGTATTTTTCTATGGAACCATCTCTTCCATTTTACATTCTACACCATCTAGTTTATGCTATATATAGCCATAAAATTAAACTTTCTAAACCACAGCTAAGATCAAATTAAGCATAAAGACCACAGCCTGATACTCAAACTTCTATGCCATCCTTCATGTGGTTTCCTTTATCTGGGATAACTTCCTCTGATGTTCACCTCCCAGTCATGCCCACCCTTGCAACATGAAGATATTTACTGACAGTAAACTCAATGAAAAAAGGGTCTCCCACATCTTTGCATCCCTAGTTCCCTGATCATGAGACACTCAAATATATATTCAAATTTAGGAATAGGTAAGACTTCTTAATTATTGATGAACAATTCTAACAAACAGCATGTAAAAGACCAAAACATGCATTTAACTACTAACTGCTTACAATTATGAAGACATTTAAATTTTTGTCTCCTTTACCAATTCTAACCCTTCATTATAAAAATGTTCACTACTTTGGAATTTTTTTTAAACCAGGATATAAAACCTTTTATTTACTTGTTATATAATATGGAATGAAAGTTGCATGCACAAAAAAATAAAAAAAGAATAGTAGAGAGAAAGTGAGGCCCAGTCATTTAGCATCAGAATTGACAGACCCAGCCATAGGTTGAAGTAGTTACCACCAAGGTTAAGACGTGGTCAAGTTTACCAATCCAACTAACATATACTCATAATCATAAGCTATCTGGTGGTAGCAGCTTTATCACTAAAGTCTATTTCCCTGTGCAAAGCTATTTTTTAAATTGCAATAGAAAACTGTTTCAGGAAAGTTGAGCTTATTTAAGATACTAACATAATGCGCATGATGTACTCTTGTCAACTTAAATATCAGGGCAATTAAGAGCACTTCTGTACTTACAACAAAACCACAAACTCAGCTATTCCCCAGAAGAAATCTGTTATCAAAGATAATCTCCATGGAGACTGACTCCGGCTGTCCAACACTTGTCCTACAGGTAAGAATTAAAGAAACTTTAGTGAGTGCTACAAACCCCTAACCCAAGAGGCATCACATTTAATTAGTGAGGTAACAATGATTGGGGTTTTAACTTGCCCATTGTTCCAAATGGCCAACACCAGAAGAAATCTGTGAGCATCATTCCAAGGAAAGGTTTGGAGAAGTAATGTTCCATTATCTAGGGACATTCCTCTAGTATGTCAAAAGCCTACTGGTTTATAAACTTGGCGGGTGACTTCATTCTATTCAACTACTTTCTCTCTTTCTATAAATATATAACCAAGGCTGGGCGCGGTGGCTTATGCCTGTAATCCCAGCACTTTGGGAGACCGAGGCAGGCAGATCACGAGGTCAGGAGATTGAGACCATCCTGGCTAACACAGTGAAACCCCGTCTCTACTAAAAACTACAAAAAATTAGCTGGGCATGGTGGCACACACCTGTAGTCCCAGCTACTCAGGAGGCTGAGGCAGAAGAATTGCTTGAACCCAGGAGGCGGAGGTTGCAGTGAGCCCAGACGGCGCCACTGCACTCCAGCCTGGGCAACAGAGCAAGAAAAAAAAAAAAAACATATATATAAAACAAAAATTTATCATGGTTTAAAAATGTAACAATGGTTACCAATGGTTAACCATTTTAAAGAGTACAGTTCTGTGATATTAAGTACATTCTACATTGATGCACAACCATCACCACCATCCACCTCTAGAACTTTTTCATCTTCTCCAGCTGAAACTATACCCATTAAACCCTGATTCCCATTACCTTCTCCGCCCAGCCCCTGGCAACCACCATTCTACTTTCTGTCCCTACAAATTTGACTACTCTAGGAACCTCATAAAAGAAGAATCATACAAGTTCTGTGCTTTAGTGACCAGCTTTTCACTTGGCATGTCTTCAAAGTTCACCCATGTTGCAGCATGTGTCAAAATCTCCTTCCTGAAGGTTGAATAATATATCCTTGTATGTATATACTACATTTTGTTTACCCACTCATATCTGTTGAGGGACACTTGAGTTGCTTCCACCTTCTGACTACTGTGAATAATGCTGCTATCAGAATGGCTGTAAAAATACCTCTTTATTCAAGTACTTTGAAGAAACAAATGGGATGGGTGAATATAAAGGAATGCTCACACCACTTCCATATTCCTAAACGTGTTGAGTATTTCTTTTCATTTGCAAAGTCTCTTGCCTGTATAAAAAGATTGCTTATTCATACTCTTACAAGTCTTTGGAATCAGTTATTTTTATAAAATTCTTATAAATTAAAGAGTGTGTATGCTCTAAGTACTAAAGAGAATTTGGCTTGTTCTTCATTAAAATAACTACTGTTTTCTATAATACGATACTGTTAATTCTAATAGACTCTAGCTTTAGCTTAAGCAAAACTGGATCTATTTTTCAAACCACTTTAATAGAAGCTACAACATAAGTTGGTACACTGTATTTCAGCCTTGCAAATCAAGATGTCAGAATATTTTGGGGGAAGAATAACTGTCAACTACCTCTCCTTTCCATTATCCCAAGGGTTAACCCCACTCACCTCTACCCACTCCACGAAGGTTTACTTTTCCTCTTTTCTTGACCAGCTTAATTTCAGATATCCACGTGGATCTAAGCTCTCACTGTGCTACTGAGAGCAAGGGGCTACAAAAGTTTAGAGGGTGGATGACAGGCTTAGTTCTCTGCCTCTTACTAGCTCTGCTTCGTTGGCTGATGTGACATTTTCTTTCTCCAACAAAAAATATTCCAGGGCAAGCCATCACATAAGATTGTTGGAAAAAAAAAAGTCATCTGACAGTAAGAGAAAGATTTTGTCAAGTGCTGATAATACAGTCCTAAGAAGGTGGATCTAATTGGAACCTGTCATTTCTTCCTCTGTGATTCTATCTTGCTTTTCCACTTTCCCTTTCTTAAGGCAGAATGTCCCTTCCACCAATATCCCCAGAGAGAAGTAAGGTGTTTGAATGCAGTTGCGTTTCTCAACTCTTAAAGTACGATAAAGGGTCCTAATCGGCTACTTATGTGCACCAAATGAAATAATGCGAACACAGTAAGATACAACAAATACAAGGAATTATTCAATAGTTCATACAGAAGCTTCCAGCCTTAAGGTTATATCACAAAGGTGATAAAACAGGCTATAAAACACACACTAACGTCTGAAAGCGCCCAAAACTGAGATGAAATTTTGATGCTTTTCTGTAGTGTCCATCAATCTACTTGTTTCAAAGATTTTTAAGTGGGAGATGAGAAGGGGAGATTTTTAAAAGTCAAGAAATGCAAAAGTGCAGTCAGCCAGAAGGCTCCTCACTGACTACCTTACTCGTCTCTGGAGAAAAACAGATGACTCAAATAGAACCAAGACCTAGTTCCAGTGATCCACAACTCCTTGTTAAGACTGCACCAAAGAATTTCTCCGGAGTCAAACAGGTGGGTAGGCAGCTCTAGCACTGATCTGACACAGTCACGTCCTTCCTTTCCAGTCATCTTCCTTGTGGGGTCGCAGAATTAAGTCTCTGGGATTCTCCATTCTGGTAATAATTTACTTGCTCCTAGGGGAAGATAGTACTTCTTCCCGTGCCCCTTGAAATTCGAGCAAAAAGTTCCATGTTTGACTAGCTACCCTTTCCTGGGGAAAAAGCCTATGCAAAGCTTTCATCTAATTATCATCCTAGGTCGGCTCGGTCTTTTTACACGTTGTAGATAGGGGCAGCATAACAGATAACAAGGACGCTGACGTCAGCCTACCTGGAATCGAATCCCGACTCAGCCATTAAGTTACCTCTGTGATCCTGGGCAAGCTATTTAATCTATCTGAGCCTCAGAGTTTCCACCCGTAAAACACGATTGAATGTGACCATAAGCAAATAACTGAAACACTGTCCAGGGCACAAGCGCTACGTGTACAGCGTCGGCGTCATTGTCCTTACTAGTTTTAAGGATACCGACACCCGAGAGGAAAGACCACCCTCGCAAATCCACAATCAAGCGCTTGCTGTACGAAGGAGGGGTTGCAGGGCTCCCAATACTCAGCGTGAGGCCGGCGGGACCTCGGCCCCCGACTGCCGGCTCAGAGACCATCGGCTGACGCGCCGCAAGCCGGGGCGACTTCGGTCCAGCTCCGCCCGGCCGCGGGGCGCTAAGCCCGGGGAAGCCGCACCAGGCCCAAGACTCAGCGAGCGACGATGAAAGGAACCTGGAGTCCGATCTTACAAGTCACCGGTCGAAGCCACAGCCCGCTTTCAACTTACCGTTCGAGATGTAAACCATCTGGTCCCACTTCCCCGCTTCGGAGCCACCGGGCACCTGGCCCCTGTAGGTTTCTGTATCTCCCTCTGCTCCCCGCCCTTCGAGCGTCACAGGCCATGATTAGACAAAATGCTGACGAGGACGAAGGTGGGCAGAGCCCATTGGCTGCTGAAAGAGACACGCCCCCGATGGGCGTTTTTGCATCGTCACATCTGCGACTTCCGGTTAGGCGGAGGTGGCCGAGCGGACAACCGGATATGACGTTAAGGACTGCCCTGTAATGCCCACGGTTTCCAGTCCTCTATCCGACTTGATCGTGCACAGTTGGTTCGCTCCGCCCAGTGAGGGGAAGCTGTTTTCTCGTTGATTGATAGGCTCCGGGTCGGGGTAGGAGAGGCTGCCCAGTATGAAGTAGCTTGAAGGGCCGCTGACAGGAGGAAATGCTTCCTAATTTTCCAGACGTGTTGACATTTAAGGGTGCTGACTACACGTTAAGGAACTTTATTGTCACGCCTTTGGGAATATACTGCCAGGCTCCTCCTAGATATATTCATTTTCTTTAAAATGAGCATGTCTACCTGGGTTCCCCAGAAACTGAGTTTTTCTTAGCCTTTTGTGAGGCAACTGAAAAATAAATTTAACTGTAGGCGCTTTCTCTGCTTGTTTCTTATTGATGGCGACTGCTTATGACCACTTTGGTGACAGATGAATTAGAAGACATGTCTTGGACATTCAGTAAATGTGGACCACATACCATGGATATTTACTCTGCTCCAGCCACTGGGCTGCTTTTGTTCCTTGAACGTGGCCATTTCATTCCCTTCTCAAAGCCTCTGCACTTGGCTATTTCAGCGTGGAGACCTAATGGCTGCATCCTTTGGCTTCCCACCCCCAGTTCTCAAGCCATGTGTCATCTCTTTGGAAAGATTCCTAATCACCTTCCAGAAAATGAAAATTACATGCTGGAAATCTATTTTGAGTTTAACAACGTTGGTTAAGATTTTATGTTCTAATACTTAGAACTGACAAAGATCTAATTTTATGTTGATTTTGGAGAGAGTATTTTCCCCAGAAAAGTTCATAATAGGACAAGACAGCATCCTTCACCTCATTTGGGATTTGTGCAGCACAATCATAAAGGATCATTTCTGCAAAAATATTAGGGCAAGGCCGTTAATTTTCCCAAGGGCCTTTCTTAATCTAGACCATGCCACCATCATCTCTCACCTGCTCTACGCTAGTTTCCTTCTAAATGAAATCTCAGGTTCAGTCTTTTACCATCCTTAGGCAGTTTTACAAACTGTAGCAAGATCGATCTTAAAATGGAGATCATCTCGTTCCCTTGCCTAAAACCTTTTGGACACTAAAATTTAGTGATTTCCTATTGCTCTTAAAATCCAGTTCCTTGTCATGGCCTGCAGGCCCAAGGTGACTTGTCCTCTTGATTGCTCCTCTCACTGTACTTCCAGCCACATCTCCCCACCCAGATTATGCTCTGGCAACATTGTTGTTTTAGTTTATGAACACCCCCACCCAGATTATGCTCTGGCAACATTGTTGTTTTAGTTTATGAACACCCCGGGTTTTACTGATACCTCCAGGACTCTGCCCATGCTTGTCCCTCTACCTGGAACCCTCTTCCTCTGACTCCTTGCACATTCAGCTCATTTTATCTTTTAGCTCTCTGCTTAGTTGTCACCACTTCTGGGTGCCCTTCCCTGGCCACTCATCTCCGTGTTTATTTTCTTCATAGTAATTCACATTGTGAAACTATCTGATAATTGACTTTTGTCTCTTGTCCTCAAGAAAATATAAGACGTAAGAGGTCAGGAATCCTGTCTGCCTTATTGTCTTTTATATCTTCAAGGTCTGTCATAGTTCTTGGCAAGTAGTAGGTGCTCAGATATTTGTTGGTTGGTTGAATGAGATTTTTTTAGACAATTTTTTGACAATTCCTTAAAATCTCTCCAATTGCCAAAGGAGGAAAGAAACTAACATTGGGATCTCCTGAGTATCAGACATTGTGAGGCTATCTCTTCCTCTCCATTCCTTTATCTAGATCATTTTTGCCTGAGATTTAATGCAGCGATTTCCTAATGAGCTACCTCTAGTTTCTCCATACTCCATTTCATGCTATCTTCAGCTGTTAGTTTAATCCAATCTTGCCTCTCCCACTCACAGACCTTCAGTTTCTTCCCGCCACCTGACAAACAACATTCAGCCTCCCTGGTCTGGCATTAAGGGCTTTCCTGATACAACTTAGATTTTGCTCTCTGATTTCTACTTCCCTAGTAGACCCTTTGTTTTCCTGCCTTGTTGCCTCTGCTCATGTGTTTCCTCTTGACGGGAACTTTCTACACCTGCTAAAATCTAATCAATCCTTCAAGGCAAGGCATGTTCCTCTCAAATAACAAAGGTGAAAGGACTTTGAAAATTGAAAAAAATTATATAATTAGTTACAAGATGTGGTAGAGGACAAAGATAGCATTTCCCCTCTTTCCCTAACCTTTAGTGTCTGAAACTAAGCATTAGCCACTAGCCACATGTAGCTGTTGAATATTTGAAATGTGGCTGGTCTGAATTGAAATGTGCTGTACGAAATAACAGATCACAAAGATTTAGAATGAAATGAAGACTGTAAAGTATCTTGTTTTTAATATTGATATGTTGAAATGATGTTATGGAGATTAAAGAACATATTTTACTAAAAGTAATTTTATTTGTTAATTTTATTTATTTTTATGTGACTACTAGAAAATTTAAAATTACATACTTGGCTCACATACATGGTTTACATTACATTTCTGTTGGATACTGCTTGTCTAGAATGAAGACATTGGCCTGGCAAAGAAGAGGTATTCAATAAATACTTGTTGAGTGAATGAAGGAATTGGCAGTTTTAATAATGGATAATATGTATACAGGGTTACTGTGTGTCAGGCACTGTTCTAAACATTTTCCATTTATTCACTTAATCCTCATAACAACAACGATAATAATAGCTAACATTTATATAGCGCCTACCCTGTGCCAGGGAATGTTCTGGTTGCTTTTCATGTATTCATTCATTTAAACTTCAACCCTACTGAGTTCTGTTATTCCCATTTTACAGATGAGGAAACTGAGAGAGAGCTCAAGTGTCTTTCCCAACTTATTCACACAGTTAATAAGAAGGAGAACTGAGGTTAAGATCAAGAGCCAGGCTCTATAGTTTGTGCTCTTAACCCCTGTGCTATGCTGTGTCTCCACACATAACAGAAGTATTGAAATAGTATACAATCCACCACCGTATTCGTAGTATAGAATGAGAGGTGATTTCTGGAGACTGTTTGACTGTATCTCAGCTTTCTCAAAGTTTCAAAATAGCTGCCCAGTTTTTCTTTTCTAGATTCCCCAGCAAAATTCCCTGAACATCTCTAAGTGGATGACCTTCATATCTCTGCACTAAACCCTTGGCCAGCAGGATGGGCCATTCTGAATGACAGCTACCTCTGGAGCTGGAGCTTGACTCAATTCCACTTAAGCTAGAGGGCTTGAGAGTTGGAGAGGGGTGGTGTTTACCACAAGATAATGAAGGAACACTGGGTTACATAGAAACAATAAGATGTCCTCAATATTACTGTTAGGAAACATGAAAACAGGTGGCATTTATATTCTTTATTGACCTTTTATGTGTTTGTTCTTAGAGTTATTGCCTTTGCATTCTTTATTTCATCTGGACTCAGAATCCTTAACTCTTTAATTGCCTCATTTTTCTACCTTATACTCTTTATTGTTGCTATTCACAGTGAAAGAGGCCGGGCAAGGATCAGACTACACCGGTCGCGGTCAAGAGATCTTTATTGGAGGTATCGAGCAGAGAAGGAAGAGAAGAGAGGAGAAGAGAAGGAAGAGAAGAGAGAGAAGAGAAGAGAGAAGAGAAGAGAAGCGAAGCGAAGAAGAGAAGAGAAGAGAAGAGAAGAGAAGAGAAGAGAGAAGAGAAGAGAAGAGAAGAGAAGAGAAGAGAAGAGAAGAGAAGAGAAGAGAAGAGAGAAGAGAAGAGAGGTGCTGGTGTGCTGGGTTTTATATCCCTTGGGCCTACGTGGGGCGGGCCTAAGGGAAGGTAGGAGATGCTTCTTTCTGATTGGCCCTCCTTTGGCGGGTTCAGACAGTGCCTGGTCAAGGAGGGGAGAAGAACCCGGAACCGGCGCCATTAAGGTACCCCTGTTACCTAACACACAGCAACTTCTTTTTTTTAATTTTCAATTTTTGTAAAACTGTATAGCCAGACAACCTGCTGTGCAAATCAGCAATTTTTGAACCAGTAATCACCTCATCACTTCAGCCAAAGTGATAGTTGTACTACTCTACAAGTCACTTTCTTAAACTACCTGAACTTATTTTCTGTATCAAAATGAGAAAATGTTTATAAAAATTCACATTGCAGTCATCCTTGGAGAATTCGATTGGCTTAAAAGTTTAAAAGTTTCCTCTGTAGTCTCTAAAGTATTTCACTGAGTTAATTACATTATCAGTTTCACTAGTGAGCCTATATGATTATATATATCTATATCTATATATATATACATGGCCTATTTTTAAATGAATAAGGAATATCTAGACTCAGCCTGTGGTTCTATTACAGGATGAAAAATACTATTCCAATTATAATTTCTTACTTTTTAACTCATGATCCATTTTTGGCAATCCTGGTAACTAATGTAAACCATTATAGTGGTAGATGGAATGGAATACTGGTCCAGAATTTTAAAGTTAAACCATCAGAGATTTAGGTGTTAGTTGCCTTCTAGGGGCATTGACTGATCATTAAAAGCAAACTTTTAATATTTTTAGAATTGTATTCCATAGTACCAAAGTATGTGTTACTTTCTAAGCCCTATCTTTAGATTCCTAAATATGGAGTATACAAAGTATAACAGTATGTGCATTTTGTTATTATGTTATAGATCTCAAGATAACATTAGCCTTTAGATTTTGAAAAAATAGAGTATAGATATGTGCCATGTGACATTAAGGAATGTGTAATTTACTATTCTTATTCACTAACTGGTTTGGTGCATAGTATTGATGATTCTTGAATCTTCCTTTGTTTGAATGTGGTACCTGTACATAATATTAAAATCCAAAGATGCAAAGGGATATCCCATGAAGAGCAAGTCTCCTTTCTTCTCCTGTAACCCAGGATTCTCAATGTTGATTCCCTGGCTTAGTGATACTGTCATCAGCACTGCTTGGCAAATTGCTCTTGGCCAATAGAAGCCTTGATGACAGATTCACCTCTCTGAATTTCCATCTTCTGAATCTTGGCCAAGCAATTCCTCACTCATTTTTAGCTCTTTTAATGCCTTTAAAATGTTATTTTTTTCTCATTATTTTGTCTAGGTTTTTTTTTTTTTTTTTTTTTTAGTTTTCCTGAGGAGGAAAGTTAGTACAAATTACTTAATCTTTCACGGCAGAAGTGGAAGTTCATACATGTATTTAACCAAATCAACATGACAATTTAGGTCTTAGATTAAATGCTGTTTTGCTTTTGACTGTAAAAATTCTGTTATTTATGTACCAATTTTCCAGAACAATTGCTGTTTTCCTGGTATTGTCAACACATTATTACTTATAAACAGGAAGAATCATTACTAGTAACCCAAAATGTGTGGATGATTAAAAAACATTTATTTTGCCAATAAGCATCCCACTTTTAATCTTTCCAAAACCAAACAGATGAATAAAATGTTGATTTGGCTTGACACTTTCTGTCCTTTTAATGGAAGGTTCAATGAAAATAGTTTTATTTTATAGTCTCTTAGGGAAAAGTTCTTTCTTTATGGCCCAGTGATTACTGTTTGTGGGAAAAATTGTTAGCTAGGCTTGAGAGGATGCTATTAGGGAGGTTGCTGTGACCTCAGCTGGTGGCTAGGGAAGCTGTTGCTAATAGTTCAAGAGCACTTTATTTTTCTTACTAATTGTATAACACCAACAGCTTGGATAATATTACCCAAGGTCAAATATGGGTCTCAAAAAATCATCTTTCACAATTATCAGTAATTCACGTCTTCGCTGTGAAACTGTAACTTGTTTTTGATGGGAAGTATGAAACAGAGCCTCTGAAAATGGAAACTGGCAACTGAAGACGTGTTGCTTGATATTATTTTTTCATTCCTTTTGAATGTATTGAGCTACTCCTTAGTGGCACCCAGTCTTTTCAGATTGAGATGTTTCACAAGTATGGTGGAGACCATATGTGCAGAAAAGTGGAGATGCAAGTAGAAATGGATATACAGCCACCCTGGGTGCTGACCTGTTCCTGCACTGGACTCAGCTGGCTAGCAAGGGAGGGGAGCAGATGTAGGGGATGCCAACAGGGCTAGGACACAAGACAGAGAGCCATCGCTTAGGCTTACTGCTGCAGCAGCAGTGGCAGCATGAGCAGTTCACACCCAGATTTAGTAGGCTAACTGGGTACTTGGGAGCTCAGTGTTGGGACTGTTCCCACATGGGAAAGCCACCCAGAATATAACTCTAGTCATTTCAACAGAGTCACTGTTTTTAGAAGCGTAAAATTCCAAAGAAACCCTACTAAATTACATTTTCCATCATAAGTCTTTAAAAAAGTTCATATCCTTAACCCAGCATTTCCATTTCTAGAATTTATTCTGAAGAAACAATGAGATGTTCAAACAGATTTATGTGAAATGATATTTATCACAGTGTTATTTGGAATGAAAAAGAATGGAAGCAATGTAACTGTGCAACAATGGAGAATTGGCTAAGTGTTGGAATACAACATCATACTGTACATTAAAATAATGAGAAACCATGATATATTAAGTGAAAAACCAGATTACAAAACAATATGTTCAGTATGATATCAATGTAAAAAAGAAATGTATTTATATGGAAATATACTAATATGACATTATGGGAGCTGTAATTTTTTTCTTTCCCTTAAGCTTTTCTATAGTTCCCAAATTTTCTACAATAAACATGCATTCCTCTTATAACTATAAATAAATATCAATACTTTCTAAAAGTTGGGCTAGGCACGGTGACTCACACCTGTAATTCCAGCACTTTGGGAGGCTGAGGCAGGTGGATCACCTGAGGTCAGGAGTTCGAGACCAGCCTGGCCAAACATGATGAAACTCCATCTCTTCTAAAAATACAAAAAAATTAGCCGGGCATGGTGGCACGTGCCTATAGTCCCAGCTACTCAGGAGGCTGAGGCAGGAGGATCGCTTGAACCCAGGAGGCAGAGGTTGCAGTGAGCTGAGATCACGCCACTGCACCTCAGCCTGGGCAACAGAGTAAGACTCTGTCTCCAAAAAAAAAAAAAGTTATATTTGTTAGAAATGGGGTTTATTTCTAGTTTAATGGTTTGGATAATTCTTTTAAAAGTTTAAAAAAGTTTTTTTCTTGATATGATAGAAATGATAGAAAATTAACTACTTGGGTAGTTGTTAACTTTTGCCAATTTTATTTCATAAGATTATCATCAGCTCTGCCTAATTGTATATATATGTATATATATGCACCCCACTCAAGTGAATTAGTCAAGTCAGTGTTTTTTTCAGTTTTTTCTAAGTATGAACAGACTAGTAAGAAGCAAGGAAGCACAGTTTCAAATTCCTTGCTGATTAACTCAAAAAAGCCTTTGCTTCTGATTAAAGTGAAGCGTTATATATTCAAATTTTGTGAATGATCTATTGGTAAGGCTAGTAATTAAAAACATTCATTTTAAACACATGCTTTTTCTGAGTTCTATCATGTTATCATATTACTAATTTTCTTAAAAAAAGAGTTTTTAGGTTTTTAGCCTTTCGTTTTGGTAGTAAACTGATTGTTGATAGATACTAGAATCATCTTACCAGTATTTTGACCATACTGAAAAAATGACCTGTGAATCAAAAAAAAATCTGTGGAATTTGATATTATGGCAAAAACCCTTAAATTCTCAAAACAAACAAACCCAGATGTTGCTTTGTGAGAGTTCTGTCTGCATCTCTATAAAATAACTTAGAGGGTATAGTATAGTACACTGTGGCAACTGAGTCTTATTTTTAGGGAAAGAAATTAGAGTCCAAATCAATGATTTTTGCTCTTCAGCTGGAAGGCACTTTCTGGAAATAGGCAGGGAATCAATGCTCAAAATAAGTGATTTCCTTTAAGTACTCATACAGTAAAATACAAAACTTGAGCTGCCTTCTGTATGAGAGTGAACAAGGGCTGCAGAGACTCTGATTTTTCCTAAGCCACTACAGGGTCAAGAGGATTTGGGAGGCTGCCCACATGGTGCCCACCAAGCATGCTCTGGAATACCCTCTGTGAGCAGCTTGTTTTCTTTAACTCTCACTCCAAAATAAGTGGTATTTCAGCTTTAGGGATAAATAAACTGCTTTTGAAATCTAAACCTAGAGAAGGAAATAGCCTCCTTTGGCCATCTGAGTGATGTGAGGTGTGCTTAAGAGCTTGCCTGGTTGTTACGCGATATAGGCCCAGGGAGTGTGGCTGCAGATTCTCTGCCATTAAGAAATTTCGTTCTCCACAAGAAGGAAGGGGATTGATAAATGCACAGATGACTAATATAAGACAGAAGAAGGTCAGGTGCCATAAGGGAATCCCACACAAAATGAGGAGGAGGGAGAGCATGTGATACCTGGAGGGAATCGGAGAAGGATTCCTTAGAAATAACAGCTGAAGTGTATCTTGTAAGATAAAGTTTTTGTCTGTTTGTTTGTTTTAACCAGAGTAAGAAGCTAGAAATGAAATGAAGGATTACAATGAGACTTCATCTGTCTTTCAGAAATCCTTTCACTTGAATTTTCAAATGATCACATACCTTAAAGCTAATACGATTTATGATGGAATTAATTTGAATTGACTGATTTTTTAAAAGCATTCTATTTCCATAGCTTATATGAAAGAAAATTGTTTGTCGTTGACTTAGATTTGTTGTATACCTAATAAAGCCTAGCTGGTTCACTGTCACCCTAGAAATGTTCTAATTAGCATCAAGTCTTGCATAAGATATTTTCCTGTCACTTCTGAATGCCTTATAGATGGGTGAAATGTTACCTCGTAAATCATTTTTGTTCTTCAGATGTAAGTTATAGTTTACATTGGTTAAACTCAGGCACATTGTTTTTTATTATTGTTCATTGTTATCTCCTATTGTCAACAAGCCTTGGAAGTGCAATAAAGCAGGAGTGGCATGCTTTGGTGCCTGTGAGGGCTAGGCAGCTGGGAACTATGGCAAATAGAGATTACCTTCCTTCTCTGCAGGGGACAGAAACTTTTCAGCTCTAGCCAGCTGTCACCATGAGGGATCGGGGGCCAGTGTAGCCAGAGTTTCCAATGGTTTTAAGAGAAATGTAAAATCTGGATGATTATCTGAAATTTCTCTATTTTTAAATGTTGGTAACTAATTCATATTTTCAAAAAACATGGTGCTGGCCAAATAAAACCTGCCTATAGGATATGTACAGTGCAACAGTCACTTGTTTGCAACCTTTACTTTAAGACATACTCACTAGAAATTACTAAAATTCCTCACAGGCCCAGGCATAAAGAAAGATAACGTTACAAACAATACCACTAAGCCTTTTATTATGGAATATTTCAAACATTGAAAATAAGAAAATAAACGTAATTTAAAAGCTATTGGATCTCCCAAAACACCCTTTAAGGACTGAGATACATATGACTGATCTGAGTCACATATGGTTCCAACTTGTTTTTCAGATTATAGACTAACTTGCTTTCTTAATTTTCTTGTTCAGTACTATGACTAGAGAGAATTAAACCAAGTCAAGGACAAAAACTTCTTGCCTTCTTAATTAATGACCCTTATGATAGATTAACTTCTTCCTCTTTGTTGTCCTGCTTCGCTTAGATCAGGTGACAGAAAACCCATGACTATTACACTCGGTAAAAAGTGTTAAATGTACCCTTCCCAAAAAGAAACATTCCCTATAACCAATCAAATTGCTGTAACTATGTGCCAGCCTTGTATGAAAAATGTTGTAATTCTGCTAAAAACTCCTCTGTCTCTGCCTGTGTAACTGACACCTTAACTTCCCTACCTCAGAACACTGACTCCGTTCCTTTGGAGTTGGTGTTTTCGGGTGGGCCATCCTCACACTTTGCTCTCTCCGTAAATTAGATTCTGACCATTTTGATTCTTCTAAGTTGACAAAAGCTAGAATAGTATAATGAACCCCTTTGTACATACCAACCAGTTTAGACAATTATCAACTCATAGCTAGTCTTGTTTCATCTCACCCACTTTCCCCCATTTACTCAGATTATTTTTAAGCCAATCCTAGATGTCATATAGTTTCATCTGTAAATATTTCAGCATGCATCTCTAAAACACAAGGACTCCTTAAAAATATATAATTGCTATGCTACTTTCCCACCAACAAAAATTAATAATAATTTCTTAATGTCATTAAATATTCAATGTTCCAAAACCCCCTGCTGATTATCACAATTTTTTTCCATTTTCATTTGTCCAATAAGTATCAAAATACATTGTAGTGGTTGAAGTATCTTGATAAATCCCTTTTAATATGTGAATGACCATGTTACCGGAAAGGGGTCCTGATCCAGACCTGAAGAGAGTGTTCTTGGATCTCGTGCAAGAAAGAATTTGGAACAAGTCCACAGTGCAACATGAAAGCAAGTTTGTTAAGAAAATAAAGTGGTGAAAGAATAGCTACTCCATAGACAAAGTGGGGCATTTCTGAAAGAGGAGGAAAGCACCCACCTTGTTTAAATATAGGATATATATATATAAATGCTTGTTTATATATAGGATAACGACAACAACAACAAAATCATAGGGAGATGCGCTCTACTACAAGAGTTTGTGATAAAGGATTAATTTTCTTAATTACTATATTTTTCAAGAATCGATATTATTATCTTTAAAGCAAAATTAGGAATGCTTCTGTGCTTGAGATAACGGGATGTTAGGACCATTCCTGGGTCTGGTCTGTTTAGTAAACGTTATCAATCGGTTTCCTTAACTGTAAACATCTAGAGGCTAGGAATACCTAACTTCTGGGGAATGCAGCCCAACAAGTCTCAGTCTCATTTTTTCTAGCCCTCACTCAAGATGAAGTCACTCTGGTTCGAATGAATGCTTCTGACAACCATACATTTTAATAAAAATAAAAATTTCTAATAAAGAAGAGAAAACTAACAAACTTCTGTCCATAGGAGGAAACCCAGTGTTCTGATGATTTGGTGACTAGTGTGATATGTTTTCCAGGAACTAGGTAAGTACCAAATATCATGTAGATACTGACTCCATTACCCTACTATCTGAGTACTCTTTTTTTTTTTTTTTTGAGACGGAGTCTCGCTCTGTTGTCCAGGCTGGAATGCAGTGGTGTGATCTTGGCTCACTGTATGCTCCACCTCCCAGGTTCATGCCATTCTCCTGCCTCAGCCTCCTGAGTAGCTGGGACTACAGGCACCCGCCACCACACCCGGCTAATTTTTTTTGTGTGTGTGTTTTTTTTTTTTTTAGTAGAGTCGGGGTTTCACCATGTTAGCCAGGGTGGTCTCAATCTCGTGACCTCGTGATTCTCCCACCTTGGCCTCCCAAAGTGCTGGGATTACAGGCGTGAGCCACCGCACCCAGCCTATCTGAGTACTCTTTAAGGAGTAATATTTTTCAAGTAAAAAAATCATAAAAATAATACATTAGGAAGACATCAGCAAAAATGATGGAGTAAGAATCTCCAAAAATTATCTTCTGTATAAAAACAATGAGCAAATTTGCAAAAATGGTCTCAATCAATTTTTTTAGAACTGTGAAATTAACCAAAGGCTTGCAGCAATCGGGAGTGTTCTCGAACCAAACTGAGGGTCAGGCTGCTATTTCTTGTGGCCCAATAATGAGATGCAGATGAACTGGGGAGGAAGAGAGTTTTTATTTCTGCAACTGGTTATAGGGAGAAGGCCTGGAAATTATCACCAGACCAACCCAAAGTTACAAAGTTTTCCAGAGCTTATATACCTCCTAAGCTATATGTCTGTGTGTAAGTGTGCATTCATCTAAAGACTTAAGTGATTAACTTCTTTTAACATATAACTAAGCTGTAAGTCCTGAAGACCTTCCTCTGGGGCCTCAGTAAATTTACTTAATCTAAATGGGTCCAGGTACTGGAGTGATTACCCTTATCTTGTCTCCTGCTAAATCATAGAAGTTTGGGGATTCCTTCAGACTCCCAATAAACTTGTTTGTGGAGGCCTGGGCAGTTTCTTCAGACTCCCAATAAAACTTGTTCTTAAATGGGTCCTGTTAAGAATTCCTTTGTTATTTTGTCATGTTTTAAGGCCCAGGAAAGGCCTAGGCAAAACTCTTGATGGGCTTTTGTTACATCCCAGCCTTTGTATAAGGGCACTGGCTTTTAATATTTAACTTAACCACTCAGTACTGAAACAGTTGTTATGGAGGCCTGCATTAGTGAGACCTGGCCTACCACAAGGAGAGCATTTATTCTAAAAAGATGGCTGAATCTGGTAAAAATAGCAATCATGGTGCCATTTTCGTTTGCCCTATTCCCATTCCCCCTTCTTCATTTCTGCAGAAGCTTTGAAAACCACCAGCCCATAGTCATAAAAACCAGCAGCCTGGCAGTCAATAGAAGAGCAGAATGGGGTTGGTGAACTATTAAAGCCTCCTTCACAGAGAATTGTCATTATTTTACCTGTCTGAAGAGTCCCTGGAAGTTTCTATTTGCATGGCTTTTTTTTTTTATCTGAATCAGAAACTCAAGTGTAGAAAAATACTTATCACAGGGGCATTTGTTGAAAACAATTAAAAGCAATTGATTGACTTTGTGACTGCCTCAGGCAGTCAGTAACAGTTGGGGTAGACAATAGGCTAACCAGACAGCTTAAAAGGAAAGCTGGGCAATGAGATATCCACAGGGCCTTTGAAAAGCCCTGACATATTCTTAGGAACTAGAAGTCCACCTGCATGAATAGGGCTGTGTACATGCTGAAGAAAAACTTGATGTTACTTCTAGATGATGAGATTAAAAAAATAATAAGCAAACTGAGTAGGTCCCAAGCTCTCACATCTGGCCAGTTTTGAGACAGAACAAGCAGGAAGTGAAGGATAAGGCAGAATTGCCAATTCACCCAATTGAATGTTGAAGGCATGCCCCAACACACACCCAGATCCCTTCAGCAAAAAGTGGGAGACTTATTGGTTCCAGAGCTTTAAATCTCTGTGTAGTCATTAGCTGACTACTAAGCTAACTGAGCAGAGACATCAGCAGCTGTATACGACAAAGAATACAGCCTTTATAGCATTGGTTTTAAAAAGTCACTAAACTTGGAGAAGGAATAAGAATCTCATTTTCAGAATTGCCACGTTGTATTATTTAAAAATGTCAATTTTTCAATAAAAAGTTATGAGGTATGCAAAGAAGAATACATGGGCCATAGAGAGGAAAATAAAAATAACTCCAATAGAAACTGTTCCCAAGGAAGCCTGGACGTTGGACTCAGTAGATAAAGATTTTAAGAGTGGGCATGGTGGCTCATGCCTATAATCCCAGAAATTTGGAAGGCCAAGGCAGGAGGATAACTTGGGCCCTGGAGTTCCAGTTTGAGACCAGCCTAAGCAATATTGTGATATCTCATCTCTACAAAAAAAAAAAATTGTTTTAATTAGCTGGATGTGGTGGTATGTGCCTGTGGTCCCAGTTATTCAGGAGGCTAAGGTGGGAGGATCACTTGAGCCTGGGAGATCAAGGCTGCAGTGAGCTGTGATTGCACCACTGCACTCCAGCCTGGACAACAGATTGAGACTCTTCCTCAAAAAAAAAAAAAAAAGAAAAAAAAAGATTTAATATCAGCTATCTTAAATATGGGCAAAGAAGCAAAGCAAACAATGTCTAAAGAATGAAAGAGGCTGGACATGGTGGCTCATGCCTATAATCCTAGCACTTTGGGAGGCTGAGGCGGGTGGATCACGAGGTCAGGAGATTGAGACCATCTGGGCCAATATGGTGAAACCATGTCTCTACTAAAAATACAAAAATTAGCTGGGTGTGGTGGTGCACACCTGTAATCCCAGCTACTTGGGAGGCTGAGGCAGGAGAATCGCTTTAATTTGGGAGGTGGAGATTGCAGTGAGCCGAGATCACACCACTGTACTCCAGCCTGGCGACAGAACAAGATGCCATTTAAAAAAAAAAAAGAGAAAAAAAAAAAACAATGAAAGAAAGTATGACTGACTGACTGATGTTTTGACAAATAGAAATATCAAGAAAGAGATCAAAATTTTTTTTAAGAAGAGAGAACCAAATAGAAATTCTAGAGTTGAAAATATAGAAACTGAAATAAAAATCCACTAGAGTGGCTCAACAGCAAACTTGAGCAGGCAGATGAAAGAATCAGTGAACTTGATAGATTGAGATTATCCAATCTAAGGAACATAAAGAAAAAAGAATGAAGAAAAGTGAACAATTTTTAGAGACCTGTAGGACACCATCAGGCATACAAACATATGCATAATGGGAGTCTCAGAAAGAGAGGTGGGAAAGAGGGATAAAGAATATTTGAAGAAATAATGGCCAAAAACATTTCAAGTTTGATGAAAAATATTTGTCTATGCACCCAAGACCTAAAATAACTCCAAATAAAATAAAACCAAAGAAATCCATACCTAGATACATGATAATCAAACTGTGTTGACTCTTTAAAGCAGCAAAAGAGAAGTGACTCATCACACACAAGGAATTCTAAATAAGATTAACACATGATTTCTTACCAGAAATCATGGAGGCCAGAAGGCAGTGGGATGATATATTCAAAGTGCTGAGAGAAAAAATTGTGAATCAAGAATTCCATATCTAGAAAAACTATCCTTCAAAAATGAATGAGAAAATAAGACATTCCTGTATAAACATATCCTGAGAGAATTCATTGCTTTAAAATCTGCCCTACAAGAAATACTAAAGGGACTAATGCAGACTGAAATGAGAGGACAGTAAGCAATAATTCAAATCCACATGAAAAATTAAAAGCACTGGTGTGTTAGTTTCCGAGGGCTGCTGTAACAAATTACTACAAACTGGGTGACTTAAAACAACAGAAATTTATTCTCTCACAGTTCTAGAGGCTAGAAATTCAAAATCTGTCAGGGACACATTTTTTCCAGGGCTCCAGGGAAGAACTCATTCCTTGCCTCTTCCAGTTTCTTATGGCTTGCCCAGAATTCTTGGGCTTATAGTTACATCAATCCAATCTCTGCCTTGTCTTCACATCACCCTTTCCTCTGTGTCTGTCTTCTCCTCTGTGTGTGTATTATAAGGACACTTGTTAGATTTAGGGCCCATCTGGATGATCTCATCTCAAGATCCTTAACTTTCTTACATCTTCAAAGATCTTTTGCTTTTTCTTTTTCAAATAAGGTAAGATTTAGGTAACAGTACCTTTCAAATAAGGTAACAGTAAAGGTAACTACATAGGTAAATAAAAAAGACAGTGTAAATATATTTTTGTTTGTAACCTTTTCCTCTTAACTAATTTAAAAGATAAGTGCATTAATCAGTAATTATAAATTATTATAATAATTATTATAAAATCTGTAATGATAGGCAGACAATGTAAAAAAAAGGTGTAATTTATATGACAATAACAGCACAAGGTGGGAGAGGAAACGGAACCATACAGGAGCAAAGTTTTTGTATATTTTTGAATTAAGTTGGTATTAATTTAAACTAGACTTTTAAAAGTTAAGATGTTAATTATAATCCCCAGGGCTACTACTAAGAAAATAAGTTTTAAAATATGATAAAATAAGCAATAGGGGAATTAAAAGAAGTCAGTAATGGAGGAGTAGAAATCAAAAAGGCATAAGACATATAGAAAACAAATAGCAGAATGGTAGAAATAAGCCCTGCCTTATCAGTAATTACATTAAATGTAAATAAACACTTCAATTAAGAGGCAGAGATTGGCAGAAGACATTTTTTAAAATGATTTCTGTGTTTCCTACAAAAGACACATTTAGATTTAAGTACACAGTAAGTTGGCAGTAAAAGGATGGAAAAAGATATACCATGCAAACAGTAACCAAAAGAAAACTGGAACCACTATACCAATATCAGACACAATAAACTTTAAGACAAAAATTATCAGTAGAAAACAAAGATATTCGATAAGGATTATAAATCAATACACCAAAAAGGTATAAAAATTATAAACATATATGTACCCCAAAATAGACTTTAAAAATGTATTAAGCAAATACTAATAAAAGTGAGGAAAGAAATAGACATTTCAACACAATAATAGTTGGATAATTCAACATCCCACTTTCAATAATGGCAAGAAGACATACACAGAGATAAACAAGAGAATGAAAGACTTGAACAGCACTAAACCAACTAGACCTAACAAACCTCTCTAGAACACACCATGCCAAAACAGCAGAGCACATACCTTTTCAAGCACACATGGAACATTCTCCAGTATAGACATATGTTAGGCCATAAAGCAAGTATTAATACCTTTTAAAAGATTGGAATCATTCAAAGTATTTTTTGTAACTACAATGGAATGAAATTAGAAATCAGTAACAGACAGTTGGGGAATTCACAAATTTGTCAAAATTAAACAACACATTTCCAAATACCAATGAGTCAAAGAAGAAATCACACAGAAAATGAGAAAATAATTCAAGATCAATGAAAACAAAACATGACAAATTAAAACATATGGCATGCAGTGAAAGCAATGCTTAAAGGGAGATTTATAGCTTCAAATGCCTTAAAAAGAAGGGAAGAAGCCAGGGGCAGTGGTACATTCCTGTAGTCCCAGCTACTTGAGAGGCTGAAGCAAGAGAATCATTTGAGCCCAGGAGTGAGAGGCCATAGTGCGCTATTTTCATGCCTGTGAATAGCCACTGCACTTTAGCCTGGGCAACACAGTGAGACCCCACTTCTTAAAAAGAAGAAAAATGTCAAATCAATAACCTAATCTTCCACCTTGAGACACTAAAAGCAGCAGAGCAAACTAAATCCAAAGCAAGGAGAAAAAAGGAAGTAGCAAAGATAAGCATGGAAATAAATGAAACAGAGGACAAAAAAATAAAAATGAAGCTAAAACTAGGTTTTTTGAAAAGATTAATGCAATTCTTAAACTTTTAGTTAAATTTACCAAGAAAAAATGGATTACAAGAAAAAACTATGAACAACTTTATGCCAACAAATTAAATAACCTAGATGAAATAAACCAATCCTTACAAAGACACAAACTACTAAAACTGACTCAAGACGAAGAAAACTGGAATAAATCTATAAAAAGGAAAGAGATTGAATTAGCAGTCAAAAATCTTCTTACAATTAAAAGCTCAGAATTAGATGGCTTCACTGATCTATTCTGCCAAACATTTAAAGAATTGACACCAATTCTTTACAAACTCTTTCAAAAAAGAGAATAGGAGAAAAAACATAGCTCATTCTATGAGACCAGTATAATCCAGGTTCAAAAATCTTATTTTAACAAAATTACTAGCAAATGGAATCTGGAACATATAAAAAGGATTACACACCATAACCAGTTCAGATTTTATCCCAGGAATGCAAGTTTGATTTAACATCTAAAATTAATAAATGTGGTATAAAGGGTAAAACCACATGATCATCTGAATAATTGCAGAAAATGCTTTTGACAAAATCTAACACCTTTCATAATTAAAATAGAGCAGTCAACAAGTGAAGGGTAGATGTGAACTTCCTCAACTTGATAAAGGGCCTCTACAAACACCCACAGCTAACATCATACTTAATGGGTAGAAAACGGAACGCTTTCCCCTTAAGATTAGAAGCAAGGCAAAGATATTCATTCCCACCACTTCTATTGGCCATTGTACTGGAAGATCTATTCAGGGTAATTAGGCAAGATAAATAAATAAAAGGCATCCAGAACGGAAAGGAAGAAGTAAAACTGTCTCTATTTGCAGATGACATCTTGTATGTAGAAAATCCTAAGATCCTTCCCACAGCACCATAAACACATACTATTAGATATAGTAAATGAGTTTAGAAACGTTGCAGAATGCAAGATAAATATACAAAATTCACTATACTTTTTATACCCTAGCATTTAACCGCCCAAAATTGAAATTAAAACAATTTCATGGCCAGGCATTGTGGCTCATGCCTGTAATCCCAGCACTTTGAGAGGCCGAGGCAGGTGGATCACCTGAGGTCGGGAGTTCGAGACCAGCCTGACCAACATGGAGAAACCCCATCTCTACTAAAAATACAAAATTAGCTGGGCGTGGTGGCACATGCCTGTAGTCCCAGCTACTCGGGAGGCTGAGGCAGGAGAATTGCTTGAACCTGGGAGGCAGAAGTTGTAGTGAGCTGAGATCGCGCCACTGCACTCTAGCCTGGTGACAGAGCGAGACTCCATTTAAAAAAAAAAACAAAAAACCCAAAAAACCCAAAAAACCCAATTTCACTTACAATAGTATCAAAAATAATAAAATAGGTGCCAGGCGCAGTGGCTCATGCCTATAATCCCAGCACTTTGGGAGGCTGAGGTGGGTGGATCACATGAGCCCAGGAGTTCATGATCAGCCTGAACATGGCAAAATGGCAAAACCCCATCTCTACAAAAAAGTACAAAAATTAGCCAGGTATGGTGGTGCATGGCATGCCTGTAGTCCCAGCTACCCGGGAGGCCAAGGTGGGAGGATCATTTAAGCCCAGGAGGTCAAGGCTGCAGTGAGTCAAGATCCTTCCACTGTGTTCCAGCCTGGGTGACAGAGTGAGCCCCTATCTAATAATACTACTAATAATAATGATAATAATAATAATAATAGTTAACAAAATAAGAGTAAGACTTGTAAACTGGAAACTTTAAGACATTGTTGAAAAAAATTAAAGAAAACCTAAATAAATGGAAAGACATACAATGTTCATAAGTATCTTTAAGACTTCATATTAAGTTGGCAATACTTCTCCAGTTGATCTGCAGATTCAACACAATCCCTATTAAATCTCAGTTGGCTTTTTGGCAGAAATTGATAACCTAATCCTTAAACTTCATATGGAAATTCAAATAACCCAAAATAATCTTTGTTTTTTTGAGACAGAGTCTTGCTCTGTTACCCAGGCTGGAGTGCAAGGGTGTGACCACAGCCCACTGCAGTCTCAACATCACTGGTTTAAGTGATCTTCCCACCTTGGCCTCTCACGTAGCTGGGACTATATGTACACACCATCATGCCCAGCTAATATTTTTCTATTTTTTGGAGAGACAGGGTCTTTGTTACCCGGGCTGGTCTCGAAATCCTGGCCTCAAGTGATCCTTCCACCTTGGCCTCCCAATGTGTTGGGATTACAGGCATGAGCCACTGCACCCATTCCAACATAATCTTGAAAAACAACAAGGTTGGGGGCTCACATGTCTCAGTTTGAAAATTTATTACAAGGCAAGAGCAATCAAAATAGTGTAGTACTGGCATAAGGATAAACATATAGATCAATGAAGTCAAATTGAGAGTAAAAAATAAACTCATATATCTGTGATCAATTGATTTTGACAAGAGTGTCAAACAATCCAATGACAGAATTGTCTTTTCAATAATGGTGTTATATATTCACATGCAAAAGAATAAATTGGACCCCTAACTTATGTCATATAAAAAAATTAACTTGAATCAAAGACCTAAATGTAAGAGCTAAAACTATAAAACTCTTAGAATAAAACATAGGTGTACATCTTCATGATCAGGAATTTGGCAATGGTTTCTTTGCGGCACCTAAAGAACAAGTAAACCAAAAAGGTAAATTAGACTTCATAAAAATTAAAAACTATGAAGAAAATAAAAAGTTAACCAACAAAATGGGAGAAAATTTTTGCAAATCATATATTTGATGAGGGTCTAGCGTCCAGAATATGTAAAGAACTCAACAATAAAGACAAGTACCCCAATTTAAAATGGGCAAATGATCTAAATAGACATTTCTTCAAAGAAGATATACAAATGGCCAATAAGCACATGAAAATGCATATTATTAGTCATTAGGGAGATGCAAATCAAAACAAGAAGATACCACTTCTCATACAATGAGAAGGCTATAATAAAGAAAGACAATAAAAAGTGTTGACAAGGATGTGGAGAAATTGGAACCCTCATATGTTGCTAGCAGGAATATAAAATGATGCTTTCACTTAGGAGAACAGTTTGGCAGTTTCTCAAACAGTTTAACATAGTTACCATATGACCCAGCAATTTCACTCCTAGGTATGTACCCAAGAGAAATGAAAATATGTGTCCATACAAAAACTTTCACTTTAATGTTTATTGCAGCATTATTTACAGTATCTAAAATATAGAAACAACCCAAATGCCTACCACCTGCTGAATGGATAAGTAATGTGGCATAGGCATATAAGTGAATATTATGTGGCCATAAAAAGGAATTAAATACTGATATGTATACTATGACATGGATGAACTCAAAAACTTTATGTTAAGTAAAAGAAGCCAGACACAAAGAACCAAATATTGTATGATTACATCTACAAGAAACGTCCAGAATAAGCAAGTGCACGGTGGCAGAAAGTAGATTACTAAGTGCCAAAGGCCTGGGGGAAGAGAAAATAGGGACTGATCCAGAGTTCTTTTTTGGAGCAGTGAAAATTGATACAGGGTTTCTTTTCAGAGCAGTAAAAATGTTCTAGAATTACATTGTGGTGATGGTTGTCCTTTGTGAATGTAATAAAAACCGCTGAATTGTACACTTTAAAGTGTTACTTTTATGTTACCTGACATATCTGTTTTTTAAAAATGTAAAACATTAAAGACAGTGTTATTAAAAAAATACAAAAATCTTGTCTGCTCAGGGGAGTTTCTTCATGACCCCTTATGCAGCTTTTGAAGACTGTAAATAGGGTTTGCCTATTCATGTGACTTCAAAAGTCAGGTGTATTTAATCTAGAAATAAGTTTGTTACCGGTGGAAGGTATCTGAGTTACCTGTGTTGAATCTGCACGAGTCTGCAGCAACCTCAATTCTTGCCTCCTCAGAAGAAAGAATTTGACTGAGGGGCATAAGGCAGAAAAAGAGACCGAGGCAAGTTTCAGAGCAGGAGTGGAAGTTTATTTTCAAAGGCTTTAGAACAGGAAATAGGCCGGGCGCTGTGGCTCACACCTGTAATCCCAGCACTTTGGGAGGCTGAGGAGGGCAGATCATGAGGTCGGGAGATCGAGACCATACTGGCTAACACGGTGAAACCCTGTCTCTATTAAAAATACAAAAAATTAGCTGGGCACGGTGGTGGGCGCCTGTAGTCCCAGCTACTCGGGAGGCTGAGGCAGGAGAATGGAGTGAACCCGGCAGGCAGAGCTTGCAGTGAGCAGAGATCGCGCCACTGCACTCCAGCCTGGGCGACAGAGCGAGACTCCGTTTAAAAAAAAAAAAAAAAAAAAGAACAGGAAATAAAGGAAAAGTACACTTGGAAGACACCCAAGTAGGCACGTGAATGTTAAGTGTGGTGTTTAACTGTGATCCTAGGATTTTATAGGCTGGCCCACTTCTAGCATCTTGCACCCCTTTCCCATGATTCTTCCCTTAGGGCGGGCTGCCTGCATGTGCAGGGCCCTTTTTTTTTTTTTTTTTTTTGAGACAGTCTCGCTCTGTTGCCCAGGCTGGAGAGCAGTGGCACAATCTCGGCTCACCGCAAGCTCCGCCTCCCGTGCTCACGCCATTCTTCTCTTGCTTCAGCCTCCTGAGAAGCTGGGGCTACAGGTGCCCACCGCCACGCCTGGATAATTTTTTTTTTTTTTGGTTTTGTTTTGTTTTAGTAGAGATGGGGTTTCACGGTGTTGGCCAGGATGGTCTCAATCTCCTGACCTCGTGATCCGCCCGCCTCGGCCTCCCAAGCAGGGCCCTTCTTACCCTTGGGAGGTGAGCACGTGCAATGTGTTTAGGAAGTTGTACACATGCCAGTCTGAGACTTTCTTCCCTTTTCCGGTGACGTGCCCCTAGAAGGTCATAATCCGCCATTTTGTCTCTGACTGCACATGCCTAGGCAGTTGCTTCTCCCTGGCATGAGCATTCAATTAACATTTGAGCACAGCAGGTGTGCATCATCAGGAAATGGCCTCTCCCTGGCACTGGCTGCCAATTTATCACTTTCAGAGAGGCAATGTGATAACTGCCAAACCATCACCCAACATTCCTAGTGGGTGGGGGAGAGCCCTCTCCTGCCCTGCTCATGCCTAACTACCTGTAACAAGTTTAATTTGGGGGAAATTTTGAAGACTTGTAAGTGTGAAAGGAAAATGAATCTCAGGACCCCAAAACCACTAAGCCAAAGGGAAAAGTCAAGCTGGGAACTATGTCAGTCAAACCTGCCTCCCATTTTATTCCTAAATAAGATAGCTACAGATATTAGAAAAGCTAAATACATTTCTCATAAGTTTTCCACAAGGCAATTCCTTGTGGGCTCCAAGATCTTTACCCTAAAACAGTTCTGTTTAATTTTACCCTGGCAAGTAAATTAATAGCTTCTCTTCACAGGTATGGGACAAAGATTAGAACTAAAAGTCATCCCTCTGCTCACCTGAGACAAATGCATGTCTGATTGCCTCCTCTGCCCTATTGTTTACATGATCTTTGTTTACATGATCTTATGTAAAAATGCAAATTCAGGGAGCAACGTGAAGGCATAAGTGACTGTTCCTCTACCCCCCCCATATGTAAATTGTGTATTCAGTGAAAGGCTGATCAAAGACTCAAAAGGATGCAGCTGTTTGTCTCTTATCTACCCACACATTAAAAAAATTTCTTCGTCTTCCACAATGTCTACCCTTTCCTTCTTAAATATTGAAACCCCCAAAGTCATCTTTAGAGAGAGGCATAGACCTGCCTCCTGGGCATGCAGGTCTCTGGCAAAATAAACTAAATTGATTGAGACCTGTCTCAGATACTTTAGGTTTACATAAGTATTATTTTACTTTTCATTTTAGATTGGAAGGCAGGAGAAGTTTTCAGTTTGGTGTTGTTTATCAGTAATGATCATTAAAGGATATTGATGTAAACATTATGGGTCAGAGATGCAGGTCAGGGTGATATACAGGATTAATTTTATTGCTGTGATGCAAAAGTGTAAAATAAAGATTCTGTGATGGGGAAGTGAAAAGAAAGTAATACGTCAACTACAGAAATTTTGAAAAATGTGAAAAGTATTCTCATTGTATAACATGACAATATGTCATGGGGCAAACTTACCATTTACTACTAAGGCCATGTCTAGACAGCCACTACATAAACTTTGTTCATTTGTTTTATTGTGGTAAAATACATAAACATAAATCTTACTATCTTAACCATTTTAAAATATACAGCTCAGTGATATTAAGTATATTCATATTGTTGTACAGCCATCACCACCATTGATCTCCAGAACTCTTTTCATCTTGCAAAACTAAACTCTATACCCATTAAATAATAACTACTCATTCTCCCCTCTCCCCAACCACTACAAACCACCATTCTACTTTCTGTCTCTGTAATTTGGACTACCCTAGGTACTTCATATAAGTGGAATCATATACAATATTTGTATATTTGGGTTGCTTCCCAAGTGTCCAATGCTGTCCATTATTGTGAATAATGCTGCTATAAATGTAGAGGTGCAAAGACCTCTTCAAGATCCTGTTTTCAGTTATTTTGGGTACAGTAGTTCCCCTTGTCCATGGTTTTCTCTCCACAGTTTATATTAATTATGGTACAGCACAATAAGATATTTTGAGAGCAAGAGACCACATTCACATAACTTTAATTGTAGTATACTTGTTCTATTTTACTCTCAGTTATTGTTGTTAATCTTTTACAGTGCCTAATTTAGAAATTCAACTTTATCATAGGTACATTTGTATAGGAAAAAAACGTAGTACATACAGGGATCAGTACTCTCCACAGTTTCAGGCATCCGCTGGGGGTCTTGGAAGGTGTCCTCCATGGATAAGGGAGAATTACCGTATATACTCAGAAGCAAAATTGCTGGATCATATAGTAATTATATTTAAATTTTTTGAGAAACTGCACCATACTGTTTTCTACAGTGGCTATACCATCTTACCAACAGTGCACAGATGTTCACATTTCTCTGAATTGTTGCCAACGCTTGTTTAATTTCTGCTTTAAACATTTTTGATAATAGCCATCCTAATGGTTGTGAATTGACATCACATTTTTCCTTTGATTTGCATTTCCCTAATGATTAGTGAGGTTGAGCATCTTTTTATGCACTTATTGCCAGTCACATATCTTTGGAGAAATGTCTAATTCAAGTCCTTTGCCCATTTATGAACCTGATTGTTTTGTTGATGTTGAGCTCTAGGAATTTTCTATACATTCTGGATATAAATCTCTTATCAGATATATAACTTACAAATATTTTGTCTCATTCTGTAGAATACTTTCTCACTCGGCTGATAGTGTCTTTTAATGTACGAAAGTTTTAAATTTTCATAAAGTCCAATTTGTCTATTTTTCTTTTGTTCCCTATGCCTTTATATCATCTCCAAGAAATCATTGCCAAATCCATTTCTGTGGAGCTTTCCCCCTATATTTTCTTCTAAGAGTTTTATAGTTTTAGATCTTATGTTTAGGTCTTTGTTTCATTTTGAGTTCATTTTTGTATATGATATTAGGTAAGAGTCTAACTTCAATTTTTTCCATGTGGATATACAACAATTTTCCCAGCAACATTTGTTGAAAAGACTGCCCCTTCCCACGAAATAGTCTTGGCATCCTTGTTGAAAATCATTTGACTATATTGCAAGGGTTTATTTTGGGACTATTCTATTCTATTCTATTCTATTCTATTCTATTCTATTCTATTCTGTTCTATTCTATTGGTCTGTATTTGCTTTTATGACAGTACCACACTGTTTTGATTACTTTAGATTTGGAGTAAGTTATTTTCTCAATTTTTTTGTTATGGTAAAATACATGTAACATAAAATTTACCATCTTAACCATTTTTAAGTGCACAGTTTATGTAGTTAAGTTTTGAAAACAGAAAATATAAGTCTTCCACTTTTGTGAATCTATTTTCAAGATTGTTTTTGGCCATCTATGATCCCTTTTGATTCCATACGAATTTTAGAATTTTTTTCTATTTCTGCAAAAAAATTGGTATTTTGATAGGGATTGCATTAATCTGTAGATTCCTCTGGCTAGTATTGGCATCCTAACAATATGAAGTATTTCAATTTATGAACATAGGATGTCTTTCCATATCTTTATGTCTTCTTTAATGTCTTTCAGCAATCTTTTGTTTTCATTGTACAATTCTTTCACCTCCTCAGTTAATTCCTAAGTATTTCATTCTTTTTGATGCTATTATAAATTAAGTTGTTTTCTTAATTTCCTTTTGATATTATTCATCATTAATGTATAGAAATATAATTGATTTGTGTTGACTTTGTATCCTGCTACTTTGCTGAATTTACTTATTAGTTCTAACAGGGTTTTTTTTTTGGTGTATATCTGTGAAATCTTTAGGGGTTTCTACATATAAGATCATGTCATCTCCAAACAGATAAAATTTTACTTCTTCCTTTCCAAATTGGATGCTTTTTTCCTAGTTGCATTGGCTAAGATTTCCAGTACTGCAGTATATATTAAATAAAAGTGGCAAAAAGTGAGCATCTTGCCTTGTTCTTGATCTTAGAGGAAAAGATTTCAATCTTTCACCATTTAATATGATGTTAGCTGTGGGTTTCTTCTTTTTTTGAGACGGATTCTCACTCTGTTGCCCAGGCTGGAGTGCAGTGGCGCAATCTCGGCTCACTGCAAGCTCCACCTCCCAGGTTGATGCCGTTCTCCTGCCTCAGCCTCCCGAGTAGCTGGGACTACAGGTGCCCGCCACCATGCCTGGCTAATTTTTTTGTATTTTTAGTAGAGACGGGGTTTCACCATGTTAGCCAGGCTGGTCTCCATCTCCTGACCTTGTGATCCGCCTGCCTCAGCCTCCCAAAGTGCTGGGATTACAGGCGTAAGCCACTGCATCCAGCCAGCTGCGGGTTTTTCATACACAATTTTTATCATGTTGCGGTACTGCTATAGACTGAATGTTTGTAGTTCCCCAAAAATTCATATGTTGAAATCCTAATCGCCAATATGATGGTATTTAATTTCCACAAATTTGTCTGTTTTCCAGTTTTCCTTCCATTATTGATTTTTAACTTCATCCCATTGTGCTCAGAGAAGACACTTTGTATGGTATCTGTGTTTTAAAATCTATTAAGACTTAATTTGTGGCCAAACATAAGGTATTTTGGGAAAATGATTTTGTACTTGAGAAGAATGTATATTCTGTTGTTGTTGAATAAAGTGTTCTGTATATGTCTGTTAGACATAGTTGATTGATTATGTTGTTCATGTCTTCTATAACTTATTTTCTGTTGGTTTTATCCATTATTGAGAGTGAGGTATTGAAGTCTCCAACTATTACTGTAGAACTGTCTATTTCTCCTTTCAATTTGGTCAGTTTTTAATTTATGTATTTTGATGGTCTGTTATTTGTTGTGCAAAAGTTTATAACTCTTGTATCTTCTTTCCATATTGAGCCTTTTATTAATATATAATATCCTTCTTTATCTCTTGTAATCTTTTTTGATTTATAGTCTATGTTGTCTGATATTAGCATATTCACCACATCTACTTTCTTTAGGTTATTATTTGCATGGAATATCCTTTTTCATCAACCTAATTGTGTCTTTGGAACTAATGAGTCTCTTGTAAACAGCATATAGTTAAACCATTTTTTAATCCATTCTGTCAATCTCTGTCTTTTGACTGGAAGGTTTAATCTATTTACATTTAAAGTGATTACTGATAAGAAATAACTTACTTCTGTTATTTTGTTATTTGTTTTCCATATGCCATATAATAGGTTTTTTTTGGTCTCTCATTTCCTGCATTACTTTCTTTTGTGCTTAGTTGATTTTTTTTGTGGTGAAATGTTTAAATTCCTTTCTCATTTCCTTTTGCATATATGCTTTAGCTATTTTTTTCTTTGTGATTACCATGGAGATTACATTTAATATCCAAAAATTGAATTTACATCTGGTTAAATTTAATAACATATATAAACTCTGCTCCTTTAGTAGCTCTGTTCCCATCATTTTCAGCTGTTCATGTTACAGGATTCCATCTTTATACTTTATGTGTTGAAAACCTTCAGCTAATAATTTTTAATGCATTCATGTCTTAAATTATATAGAAAACAAAATGTACAGTTACAAACTAAAGTTACAACAATACTAGCTTTTAGACTAATAATTTTTTAAAAATGTATTTTAAAAACTCTTGTAAATTACCTGGAAAACAAAAAGTAGTGTTACACACCATTGTTACAATAATACTAGCTTTTGTAATTGCCTATTTATTTGCCTTTACTGATATCTTTTTTTTTTTCAATATGGCTTTGAGTTACTGCCTTTTCTTTTCAACCTGCAGAACACCCTTTAACATTTCTTTTCTTTTTTTCACTCCTTAGGTCAGTACCTTTAGGATTTCGTGCAGGGAAGTTCTAGTGATAACAAACTCCTTCAGTTTTGATTTGTAGGGAATGTCATAATTTCTCCCTTACTTCTGAATGACAGTTTTGCCACATGTAGGATTCTTGGTTGACAGGTTTTTGTTGTTGTTTTTTGTTTATTTTTGCTTTTAGCCCTTGACTATATCAACCCACTGCCTTCTGGCTTCCAAAGCTTCTGAAAAGAAATCTGATGTTGGCTGGGCATGATGGCTCACACCTGTAATCCCAGCACTTTGGGTAGCTGAGTAGGGCAGATCACTTGAGGTCAGGAGTTGGAGACCAGCCTGGCCAACATGGTGAAACCCTGTCTCTACTAAAAATACAAAAAAAAAAAAAAGTAGCCAGGTGTTGTGACACATGCCTGTAATCACAGCTACTTGGGAGGCTGAAGCACAAAAATTGCTTAAACCCGGGAAGCGGAAGTTGCAGTGAGCCAAGATCGCGCCACTGCACTCCAGAAAAAGAAAAAAAAAATTGATTTTAATCTTATTAGGAATACCTTGTATGTGACAAGTTGCTTCTCTCTTGCTGCTTTCAAGATTCTCTTTTTGTTCTGGCTTTGGACAGTTTGATTATAATATGTCTTGGTATGGGTCTCTTTGAGTTCATCCTATTTGGAGTTTCTTGAGCTTGGATATTTACATTCAGGTCTTTCATCAAATTTGGAAATTTTTTGGTCTGCACAACTGTTTGTGGCTAAATTAATTAGTCTCCCCTTCTTCTTTCTTTCCCTCCTTTCCTTTATTGATGGCCGATGGCCAAAAACTCCTTTGTTACCAATTTTTTTTTGCAGGTTTTTGTTTTATTTGTAGCTTATGTTTCATGGCTTAAGTGGCACTATGCCTCTTTAGTGGTGATTAAAGGAAGAAATCTATCTGTCATCTGGTCTCATTTAAATAGCCTGTAGAAAATATTTTGGCTATATTTCACCCTCAGGCTCTACAAAATAAAGATTCAATAGGCCATTGCATTCAGATGATTCATGTTGGGTTGGAGACATAAAGTGTCTTGTAGTCATTTGGAACTTGCTTGATTCCATGGGATGTAATCACTATTGAGCAGTTTCATTATTAAGGCTCTGATAGAATAAAATTCAAATTAGCACATTTATTGCACAGCTACTGTTATGTAAGGCACTATAAGCTAGCTCAAAACTGATTTTGCCGAACCTAATTATGTTTGCAAGTAGGCACCAAAGAGAAAAGAGTAAAAGGAAAATTTGGAATGTCTTATCTTGAAATGTATTATTTCACTAAAGAAAGTTTCAACAGTTTGTTGTTGTTGTTGTTGTTGTTGTTTCTGAGACAGAGTCTCACTCTGTTGCCCAGGCTGGAGTGCAGTGGCGGGATCTCGGCTCACTGCAACCTCTGCCTCCCGGGTTGAAGCAATTCTCCTGCCTCAGCCTCCTGAGTAGCTGGGATTATAGGCATCCACCACCATACCCAGCTAATTTTTGTATTTTCAACAGAGACAGAGTTTCACCATGTTGGCCAGGCTGGTCTTGAACTCCTGGGCTCATGTGATCTGCCCGCGTTGGCCCCCCAAAGTACTAGGATTATAGGCATGAGCCACCATACCTGATCAAGTTTCGACAGTTTTAAAATTACTTGTTATGAGTTGAATTCTGTCCACTGTTTCCCTCTTGTCCCCTTCAATTCATATGTTGAAGTGCTAACCCCTAGTACCTCAGAATGTTGCCATATTTAATGAGAGGGTCTTTACAGCTGGGTGTGGTGGCTCACACCTGTAATCCCAGCACTTTGGGAGGCCAAGGCCGGCAGATCACTTGAGTCCAGGAGTTCAAGACCAGCCTGGGCAAAATGGTGGAACCCTGTCTGTACCAGAAATACAAAAAATGAGCCAGGCCCAGTGGCTCCCGCAGTGGCTGGCCAGCTACTTGGGAGGCTGAGGCAGGAGGATCCCTTGAGCACTGGTGGTTGAGGCTGCAGTGAGCTGAGATTGTGCCACTGCACTCCAGCCTGGGTGACAGGAGTGAGTGAAACCCTGTCTCAAAAAATAAGCAAATAAATAAATAAATAAATAAAAGAGAGGGTCTTTACAAAATTAATTAGTTTAATGTGAAGTCATTAGGGTGGGCCCTAACCCAGTATAATTGGTGTCTTGATGAAAAGGGAAATTTTGGGCACAGAGACACGCGTAAATAAAGAGGTGACGTGAAGAGACACAGGGAGAAGAGAGCCATCTACAGGCCAAATGAAGAGAGGCCTGGAACAGATTCTTCATTCACAGCTGTTAGAAGGAACCAACTCTGCCAATATTTTGACTTTTGACTTCCTGTCTAGAACTGAGACAATAAATTTTTGTTATTTAAGCCACCCAATGTGTGCTCTAGCAAACTAATATATTATTGTATAATTTTATTTATTTATTTATTTATTTTTCTTGTTTTTAAAAAATATATTAATTGTATAATTTTTTAAGTAAACCAACTCTTTAACAAAGGTATAAAAATGTGAATATCTAGTGAATTTTTTTTATTTTACCAATATTAAAGTTCTTAAAAATTTATATATTATGTCCATGTCATGCATCTTTTATTAACAGAGTTCCAATTTCATGGAATGAGGAAATAAATATTGCACTTGCCTCATTTCTTCCTATTATTTAAAATGAGCCCTGCAACGTTATGCTCTCAGCTAGGTTTTCACTTTCATGTATCTTGTTGAAAAGAAAGCTCACTTTTGATGTTATTCTACTTAGGACTCATCAAACGTTTCAGGGCATCTGTACTTCAGGGTTTTCTGCAGAACCACCTACGACATAGCTGAGGTCTAAAAGCCATCTTACTAACAGTGCCTTGCAGACTGATTTGTAGGTTGCTAAATGTGGCTAAATTGAAAACTGCCCCATTTGAAAGGAAATAGATTTCATCAATCCTTCTAGAATATTAAGAACTATAGGATAGAAAGCTCACAAAAAAATAATGACTGCCTAGAAAAATCACCTGTAGAGTGGCAGCACCTGTAACTCTGAAGTTTAATAATCTATTTGGCATGTTTGCTATGGAATCATTTGCTTTTGAAAGCCTCTTTTTACATCAAGGCCTGTGTGGGAATTTGCATAGACAGAGAAGCCTGCCAGCCTTGGGGTATGATACTTTTACCAAATTGTGGCCCGTCTTTTATTATACTTATCTGAGCAGAATAGACACACAGCCTAGAAGAAATCAGCCAGTTCCCACTAATTGCAAGGCTCACATGGTCAGCTGTTGTAGTGAGCTTTCAATTCTCCTATTTCCAGGTTCTTTAGTGGAATTAGGCTCTGCAATCTTTTGGTATATCTGAGTGTCTTGCATTCTTTAACTCAGAGGTACTCTCTGTATTTGTGGAGATGGGAGTGGGTGAGCTTGTCAAATTCTTTCAAATGTATTGAGATTATTATCAAAGTGCAAAGGAAACTTGTGGGAGGACTTGCAGTTTCTATGCAATAACTAAGAAAATGAAATCTTATGTTGGATGAGGTTTCTAGGAGGCTTTATTGCAGCTGAGGAATGGGAAATGTGGATTCTGTTTTACATGTGGATGGATGACTGGAGGGACACAGATACAGGTTGATATCTCTTAGGAGGACGTGGAGCTGGCCTAGGAGGCAAATGGAGAGCCTTCACATTTTAGCCTATATGCTTCAATGTGGTTTGCTTTTTTTGGAAAAGGGGAATATTTGTGCAATGTAATTTAAAATCAATGAAGATAAAAATGTAAACCCTGAACTAAAGTGAAAACAAACCTGAAAATACTTAGGTAATTAACACCAAATGTTTTGGATGTTTTTGGAAAATGCTATGTGGGAGTGCACTGATGAACTAAAACATAATTTTCTTGCTTTTTCCTTTCTGACCCTCATGTGGCAGTTTAAAAAAAGCTGTTTTCACAATCCACAAAAAAAAAGTAGCCTGCATTTGTTGAACATTTACCTAATGTATCGGGCACTGTGTCAAGTGTGTTACACTGTCTTCATCTTAAATCCTCACCACAATGTTAAGGGGGAAAAAGTGTGAATCTTAGGGAGCTAACCACCTAGGTATCATCTACAGCTATTGTATCAAATACATTATTCTGGGGAATGCATTGTAAATTCTGAACTTCACAAAACACCACTTGGAGTGACTATTTTTTTCATTAGATTTCCGTCAAAATGATGGACTGTTCAAGTAGAAAGAAACAGAATTGACCTCTTTTAGTCATTTTGTTACTGCTAGAAAATAAATCTCTGATGGTTACGTTGTGCTGTATGTCAATATACCTTCAGAGATAGCCAGTTTTGGAATCTTGGCTTGAAGATTATATGCCAGGCTGGAAGAAACAGTCAAGGTGTATCCAGAAGTGAATTCCAAGAAGTGAATTTAGTAACATATAGTATTCTGAAATAGACTGAGCTATCTCCCACATGGCAAATTCTTCAGATAAGTGATGTCTAAGCATCAGAGTTTTTAAAGATTTGCTCTTTCTATTGGAAATCTTTCAAAATTGTACATCATGCCTCACGATACATGGTATGCTACTTGTAATTTAACCTTGATAACACAGGTTTATTATTACAAACATCCATTACTATTTTGTGCTAGAATGTGAAATAATGTGATTAATTTAGAAGGCTCATTTAAAGTGTACTTCCTATTGGAAATGGTTCTCTTCAAAATAGTTGTCTTATGTGGTTTTATGCTATTCTAAAGATGCTGTGACTGTGTACAACATATTTGGAACTGTTCCTTACAAATGTCCTACTTAGCCTTAGACATATTAGTTCAGATTTCCTTAGTGATGAAACTGTCTCATTTTTTTAGTGTAAATTTGATTTTTTGGAAATACATTGTAGTTACTTGGAACCAAGAGTAATATAGATACATAGGTATCCATGGACTATCTGAGATCAGAAACGACATGTCATTATCAAGTAAGGAAAGTAATTTATCACTTGCCCTTGGCTTTTGTATTTGCACTTGGCTCTGCTTTTGATATCTACATTTGAGATGTCCCTTTATATAAAAAAAATTAGGTACATTTGGTCGGGCGTGGTGGCTCACACCTGTAATCCCAGCACTTTGGGAGGCCAAGGTGGGCAGATCATGATATCAGGAGGTATAGACTATCCTGGCTAACACAGTGAAACCCCATCTCAACTAAAAATACAAAAAATTAGCTGGGTGTGGTAGCACGCACCTGTGGTCCCAGCTACTCAGGAGACTGAGGCAGGAGAATCACTTGAACCCAGGAAGTGGAGGTTGCAGTGAGCCGAGACCGCACCACTACACTCCAGCCTGGGCGACAGAGCGAGACTCTGTCTCAAAACAATCAATCAGTCAATCAATCAATCAGTTACGTACATTTCCTTTCATTCTAGAACAGAAGAACCATGGATATTCTTACTGATAAGCTAGATGTGGGACTTTGAGGAAATAGATGAGTAGAGAATTTTTAGGAGGTTTTGGTCTGTATTTTGTGATCTAAGCTATCCTTTTCAAAAGACCTTCAATAAAGATTCATATGTTTTCCTCAACACTTTATTATGTAATTTTTCAAGCATAAGAGACATTGAAATGATTTTATAGCCAGTCCCATTTATCTACCCTCTAATTTCTACTGTTAACATTTTATTATACTTGATTTATATCTCCATCAATACATCTCTACACTCATCCATTAATATTTAATTTTTAAAATTCATTTTAAATTTCCAACTTTATTCTTTTTCAAGATTTCTATGGATAATCTAGGTCCTTTCCATTTCTAAATAAATTTTAGAATCAGCTTGTTAGTTTCTACCCAAAAAGCTTGCTGAAATTTCTATTGAAATGGCTTTAAATTTGTAGATGGATTTCGGGAGAATTCACATGCTAATAAGATAGAGACATCCAGTATTACTGGATGAATGCATCTTTGTTTATTTAGATTGTCTTTAAATTCTCTCACAATGTTTTATAGTTTTCAGCATAGAGCTCTTACATGTTTTTTTGTTAATTTTACCCCTAAGTATCTTGGTTTTTAGAAAAGTATTGCAAATGAAATTGTTTTTAATTTTTTTTAAATTTTTTTCCAGACCTGTCAGCAAGAAGGTGTTTTTGTTTGTTTGTTTTGTTTGTTTGTTTGTTTGTTTGTTTGTTTTTTGCAACAAGGTCTCAATCTGTCGCCCAGGCTGGCTGAAGTGCAGTGGTGTGATCATGGCTCTCTGAAACCTCAACTTCCTGGGCTCAAACAATCCTCCTGCCTCAGCCTTCCAATTAGCTGGGATTACAGGCACATGCCACCACATCTGGCTAATTAAAAATAAATTGTTTGTAGAGATGGGGTCTCACTTTGTTGCCCAGGTTGATCTTGAACTCCTGGGTTCAAGAAATCCTCCCACCTTTGCCTCCCAAAATGTTGGGATTACAGTTGCAAGCCACCGTGCCCTGCCTTGTTTATGTATCTCTCTATATATACAATTAATTTTTGTATACTAACCTTGTATATTATGACTTTGCTAAATTCACTTAGTGCTAGCAGTAATTCTGTAGATTTCATAGGATTTCCTATGTAAACAAGCATGTCATCTCTAAATAGAGACAGTTGTAGCTTTTGCCTTTCTATTTCTTTTTCTTTGCCTCATTGCACTGACTAAGGCCTCCAGTACATTGATGAAAAGATGTAATGGGTGGGGCAAGTATGTATATATTAAATCAGAGTTATCAGAAAACAAGTTGGAAAGTTATTCCTTTCTGTCTAGTTTTTTAAAAAGGTTGTGTAACATTTATATTATTTCTTACTTAAACATTTCATACACCTCACAAGTGAAATCATCTGAGCCTTGAATTTTCTTTATGGGAAAGTTTTTGGAAATAAACTCAACTTCTTTAGGAAACATAAAGCTATTTAATAATTTCTGTTTCATTTTTTGACCATTTTGAAAAGTTGCATTTTTAAGGGAATTTTATTTCATCTAAGTTGTCAAATTAGCATAAATTTGTTCATAACTTTTCTTATCATATTTTAATGTCTTCTTAATATTAGTGCTTGGCATTTTTTATTTTCTTTTGATTAGTCTGGCTATAGGTTTATCCATTTTGTTGATATTCCCAAAGAACCATATTTCTCCTTTGTTAGTTTTCTCAATTGTTTATCTGTTTTCTGTTTCAACAATATTTGCCTTTATCTCTATTATTTTCTTTTTTCTATTTACTCTTCTTTCCTAGTTTAAGTTGGAAACTTTGAGTTTTGAATTTTTATTCCTTTGTAATATAAGCATTTAAAGCTATGTTTCCCTCTAGCATTGTTTTAGCTGTATCTCACCGACATTGTTTAATTTCTAAATATTTGGGTGTTTAAAAATTTCATATTGCTAATTTTGAATTTAATTCCATTGGAATTAAATTGGTGGTGTGCATCTGTAGTCCCAGCTACTCGGGAGGCTGAGGTGGGAGAACCGCTTGAACCCGGGAGGCAGAGGTTGTAGTGAGCTGAGACCATGCCATTGCACTCCAGCCTGGGTGACAGAGTGAGACTCCGTCTAAAAAAAAAAAATTCTGTATGATTGAAATAATTTTAAATGTGTTGAGACTTCTTTATGGCCCTATATATGTTCTATCTTGATGAAGGTATCAGGTGCATTTATAAAGAATATGTACTCTGTAGTTGTTAGAGGTTTAGTGTCTTTTAAATATCAACAGAAGAGAATGTTGGTGAAATCTTCTATGCCTTTACTGATTTTTTTTTGTCCCATTACTCTATAAATTGCTAAGATTGGGTTGTTAAATTCTTGATTTTTTGTTTTGTTTTGTTTTTGAGATTAAGTCTTGCTCTGTCACCCAGGTTGGAGTGCAGCGGTGTGTTCCTGACTCACTGCAACCTCTGTCTTCTAAGTTCAAGTGATTCTCCTGCCTCAGCCTCCCAAGTAGCTGGGATTACAGGCATGCGCCACCACACATGGCCAGTTTTTGTATTTTTAGTAGAGACGAGATCTCACCATGTTGGCCAGGCTTGTTTCGAACCCCTGACCTGAAGTGATCCACCTGCCTCGGCCTCCCAAAATGCTGGGATTACAGGCATGAGCCACCATGCCCAGCCTGGGAAATTCTTGAACTATGATTCTGGAATTGTATATTTCTCCTTTTAATTCTGTCATTTTTAGCTTTATGTATTTTGAAAATATATTATTAGGCACATACATATTTATGATTATGTCATTCTGATGTATTAACCTTTTTAGCATTACAAAAGGTCACTTTTTAATCTCTGATAATACTTTTTTTCTCAAAGTCTATTTTATCTAGTATTAATCTAGTATCTATTGTAGCCCTCTTTATTTCTTTTTCTTTTTGCCTTCTTGTACTTACTATTGCTTGGTATATCCTTTTCTATTCCTGTACTTTCAATGTATCTGCATCTTTACATTTAAAGTGCTTTTCTTGTAGACAGCATATAGTTGAGAATTGCATTTTTATCCATTCTGACATCTCTGCCTTTTAATTGGTGTGTTTAGGCCAGCACTAACTAACAGAACTTTCTATACTGATAGAAATATTCTATATCTGTACTCTGCAATAGGGCAGCTATTAGTTACACGTAACTATTGAACAGTTAGAATGTGGCTAGTGTGACTGAGGAACTCAAGTCTTAATCTTATTTAATAATAGTTATTTTTAATTAAATTTCTGTAGCCACAAGTGGCTAGTAGCTACCATTTTGGATAGTGAAGGTTTAGGTAATTAACATTTAATGTAATTTTTATTATGGTTGAATGTGTGTCTACTGTTTTGCTATTTGTTTTCTTTTGGTTCCCCCGATTTTTTATTCCTCTGGTTCTCCTTTCTTACTTTTTTTGCTTGTTTGTTTGTTTGTGAGATGGAGTTTCGCTCTTGTTGCCCAGGCTGGAGTGCAATGGCACCATCTCAGCTCACTGCAACCTCTGCCTCCCAGGTTCAAGCAATTCTCCTGCCTCAGCCTCCTGAGTAGCTAGGATTACAGGCATGCACCGCCATGCTGGCTAGTTTTTTGTATTTCTAGTAGAGACGGGCGGGGTGGGGGGGTTCACCATGTTGGGCAGGCTGTTCTTGAACTCCTGACCTCAGATGACCCAACTGCCTTGGCCTCCCAAAGTGCTGGGATTACAGGTATGAGCCACCGCGCCCGGCCCTTTCTTACCTTTTAAAAATTATCTGGATACTTTTTATAATGCCAATTTAATTTTCATTTGCTTTATAGCTGTATCTCTTTGCATTATTATTATATTTTACTGTTTGTTCTAGGGATTACAATATACATCCCTAACTTTGAAGTCTACTTTGAGTTAATATTGTGCCACTTCACCTAAAATATAGAAACCTGCGACTGTATGAGTCTATATATGTTACAGATTCCACTGTAAAATTTTATGATTTTTGTTTTAGTCACTTTTAAGAAAGAGGGAAAAACAGTCTTTTATATCATCTACATATATACCATTTTTTGGTCATTTATTTCTTCCCGCACTTCACATTTCATATGGTATCAATTCCCCTCAGCCTGAAGAATTTCCTTTAGCATTTCTTTTTTTTTTTTTTTTGAGATGGAGTCTCACTCTGTCACCCAGGCTGGAGTGCAGTGGCGTGATCTCGGCTCACTGCAAGCTCCTCCTCCCGGGTTCACACCATTCTCTTGCCTCAGCCTCCCAGGCAGCTGGGACTACAGGTGCCCACCACTACGCCCGGCTAATTTTTTGTGTTTTTAGTAGAGATGGGGTCTCACCATGTTAGCCAGTATGGTCTCAATCTCCTGACCTCGTGATCCGCCCGCCTTGGTCTCCCAAAGTGCTGGGATTACAGGCGTGAGCCACCGCGCCCAGCCTCCTTTAGCATTTCTTGCAGTACATGTCTACTAGCAATGAATTGTCTTAGGTTTCGTTTATCTAATAATGTCTTTATTTTGCCTTCATTTTTAAACGATATTTTTACTGGATATAGATTTCTGGGTTGACAGGGTGTTTTCTTACAGCATTTAAATTATGTTCTATCATCTTCCAACCTCCATTATTTGTGATGAGAAGTCCATGATCATAAATTGTTGCTTTGTCTTACTGCTTTAAGATTTTCTGTATCCTTGATTTTCAGCAGTGTGAGTAAATGTATGTAGGTGTGGTGTTTTCAAAAAAATATTTGTTCCTGCTTGGAGTTCGCAGGATCTTCTTGAATCTATACACTTATTTCATTCACCAAATTTGAGGAAATTTTAACTGTTACTTCTTCAAATGTTTTTTTTCTGCCCTATTCTCTTTCCTCATCTTCTAAAATTCCAGTTACACATATGTGAGACCTTTTGATACTATCACACAGTTCCTTGTGACTCTGAGTAATTTTTTAAATCTTTATCTCTCTGTTATTTAGGTTAGGTATTTCTTTTACTCTCTTATCCTTTTCAGTTAAACTTAAAAAAAAATTCATTCTGTGGCTGGGCATGGTGGCTCATGCCTGTAATCCCTGCACTTTGGGAGGTTGAGGTGGGCAGATCGCTTGAATTCAGGAGTTTGAGACCAGCCTGGGTAACATGGTGAAACCCTGTCTCTACTAAAAATACAAAAATCAGCTGGGCATGTTGGCACATGCTTATAGTCCTAGCTACTCAGGAGGCTGAGGTGGGAGAATTGCTTGGACCTGAGAGGTGGAGGCTGCAGTGAGCCAAGATTGTGCCACTGCACTCCAGCCTGGGCAACAGAGCAAGACTCCATCTAAAAAATAATTAATAAAAAAATTCATTCTGCTGTTAAACCCAACCAATGAATTTTTTTTACTTTAGATATTTTTACTTCTAGAATTTCTGTTTGATTATTTTTAATGATTTTTGCTTCTCTGCTGAGATCCTCTATTTATTTTTTATTTGAAGCTTATTTTTTTCTTCCTTGAATGAAGTTATAATAGCTGCTTTAAAATCTTTCTCTGCTAACTCCAATATCTGGGTCACATCAAGATTGTTCTTTTCAGGTTCTGGGCTGAGCTGGGCTTAGCTCCTCATTGTGGGTTAATCTCAGATCTGTTCCATATGTGTTCATTCTGAGGCCCAGGATAAAGGGGCAGTTACTACTCAGGGAAAGCTCTTCTCATGGCCATGACAGTGAGAAGAGAGGATAAGCCCAAGCACCTAATTATATGTCAAGTCCTTACTTGCTTTATTTATTTATTTATTTATTTATTTATTTATTTATTTATGAGACAAGGTCTCCACCCAGGCTGGAGTTCAGTGGTGCAATCATGGCTCACTGCGGCCTTTACCTCCTGGGCTCAAGTGATCCTCCTATCTCAGCCTCTCAAGTAGCTGAACTACAGGTGTGCACCAACATACCTAGCTCATTTAATTTTTTTTTCTTTTGTAGAGACACAGTCTCACTATGTTGCCTAAGCTAGTCTCTTAACTCCTGGGCTCAAGTGATCCTCCCACCTTGGCCTCGCAAAGTGCTGGGATTATAGGTATGAGCCACCGCACCCAGCCCATTTTGCCTCTTTTAGGTCTGGGTTCAAACATGTTAGGAAACAGTTGCTAAGCGCAGATAATTTAAGTTCTTGAGTTTTCTGGCTTCCTTGTCAAATGTCCTGGGAACCTTCTCCAGGAAGACTTGTGAGACATCTGTTTGTGAGACCATCATGTCTATTCCTCAGCCTCCTAAAGTAGGAGGGGGCAGGTCTTTCTGATTTGATTTTTTTTAAAAAGGGCTCAGTTGAGTGGTTTGGACCTGGCAAAATGTACTGAGGAAGATTTTTTTTAAATTACCCCGGCGTACTTAAAGCCAGAACCTGAGTAAGACTATAGGGGTACGTGACACCACAAAAAATAAATATTTGGTCTTTGTCCCTGAGTTCCTGGCACACAGCTCCTAAAATCCTTGGAATCTCTGGAGTGATAAGAGTGTATTTTGCTTGGTGATGAGATTACTAGTGGCTGGGGGTCCCTAGATAACTGCAGGATGAAGGCTGGCCACCAGAAACACCAAAGTGTGATTGGAGGGTTGGAACTTTTTCAGCCCCAGCCCCAGATCTCCAGGGAGGGGAAGGCAGCTGGAGATTGAGTTCAATCACCAATGGCTAATGACTTAATCAATCATGCCAAATAATGGAACCTTCATAAAGCCCCTTAACAATGGGGGGTCAGAGAGCTTCCAGGTTGATGAGTACATCTAGTATGGGAGGTTGGCACACGCCAACTCTGTGAGACAGAACTCCTGTGCTCAGGACTCTCCTGAATCTTTCCTCATATACCTTTTCATCTTGCTGTTCATTTGTATCCTTTATAATAAGCCAGCAATAGTAAGTAGAGCACTCTCTTGAGTTCTGTGAGTCATTTTAGCAGATTATCAAACATGAGGAGGGAGTTGTAGAATTCCCTTGAATTTATAGTTGGTCAGTCAGAAGTACCAGTGCAACTGGAATTTGAAGTGGGGGCAGTGTTGTGGGATGGAGTTCTTAACTTGTGGGATCTGATGCTAACTCCAGTAGAGAGTGTCAGAATTGAATTGAGTTGTAGGCACCCAGCTGATGGTGGAAGGTTGGAGAAGTGGTGTTGGAAAAGACACCATGCATTTGGTATCAGAAGTGTTGTCAGTGTAAACAGTTTGAGGGGTGACAAAGGTGTCTTGAATTCTTCCTACCTTTCTTTGCATTTAATTCCCATCTCTCCTCCCCCAGGCCCTAATCTTCTCTCTGCAACTGCATTTGATCTATTTTCATCAGGGTCTAGATCTCAGCTAGTTGCTGTAGCCATACAAGAAACTCTAGAGTCATCTAACTTGATCCAGTATACAAATTCACCATCTGGATTCCTTAATAAATAGTCAATTGATCTCAGCTTTAATTCACCTTCCTTCCTTAGAATGTTAGCAAGGCCTAAACATTACCCAGGTGAGGGTCATTTGCACTTAGTTTATATCATTAAGGGCTGCAGAAAGTTGTCAAGTTCCAAAGGAATGAGCTACAAAATGGCGAAAATCTGGGCACTGATACAGACAAGAAAGGAAATATTTAGGGGGTAGAAAAGTCTTTTCACTTTCCTTAGCATCAGACTAGGCTGTTCCCTATCCTGCCCATCCTTATGCCACCCTGGACAACCCTGCTACTACTTGCCTTAAGGGACATAGTCATTTAAGACTTGAATGGTCATCTTCAGGCTTCTCTCAGGACTGAAAACAAATGTCATTGATATAGAGGAAGTTTTTTGGATAGAACAAGGTTTATTAATTTCTTACCTCTCCACCACATTCAGGTCACAACGGTTTTAAAAGGAAACAAAGCTAAACTTATTATCAGCAATGGTGGAGACATGAAAGAGCTTTTAAATTGGAACTGGTGGCTCTACCCACTCAAAAGTGAAGGTTATCTTCAGGGAAGTAGAATCACCCAAAATACCACTTTTTCAGGTGCCTGCCTGGGTGCTATGCTTCTTCTCCCACTAGGTGTCACCACAGTACCCAGTAAAGAAGGGAAATGAAGGCTGCGTCTGAAAAGCTTCTAGAGAAATGGTTGCGTTTAGCTTAGCAGCAAATTGGGCATAATTAGTTTATTTAATAAACTGTATCTTTAAGATATGAAAATCTCATAGAATCAGGCTAGAAAGTAAATAACCTCATTCATTCACTCTCTTAAAATGCCATCAGTCCTGGAACCCAAACAGAGAAGAGCTTAAAGTCACTTACCCTATGTATAAAACACCCGGCTGGATTAAATCAGCTGATGACCCTGCACGGCTGAGTGGATCTCACCCCTCAGGATAGTAAATCTCTTTGTTGAGAGGTCGGATTACTGCTGGATCCCTTTATCACCAGAGCTGAGCTCTCGCGGCTGCTGAGGATTAGACATGATCCTCCTCCATCCACACCACTTTAGCATCCTTCCTCCTCCCACAGCCCCTTTTGTGGTCACTCTTCTGTGAAGGTGAAGATTAGATGCCGGAGATAATGAAGGAGGGAATGTGGCAGCCTTTCCAGCATCTCATTTCCGACACCCCAGTTGACAAGCTGTCCCATCGGCAGTGAAAAAGATCCTTATTCCCTGAACATCCAGCCTCCGGGGGGCCAGGCCTCTGTATATCAACTCCATCTCAAATCTAATTTAGGATATAGGGATGCTTGGTGGAAGGCAAAGCACAGCTAATCTGACGTATCACACAGGATGAGTGATGTGCACTTGTGGATAGTATCTAAATCCAATGATGCGCAGCTCCACGGCGCTGATCCTTTCCATCTTCAAGACAGACCCCCGTGTGCCACCGTCTAACTTCCTATGGATAATAGTTACATCTGAGAGTCAGGAAGCTGGTGGCTCAGGGATCCCCTCTTGTGTTTTGTTCGTTGACAAAGACAAGATGCCACTGACATCTGGCCTTCCTTTTGGTGCAAGGTTTAAAGTTTCATTTCAGATAGGTCAGCTGAGATGGCTGTAAAGCTGTCCTGAGAGTTTGTAAGCTCTCAGAGAGAGAATTGGAATTTAGCCACCATCATTAGCATCAAGCAGGATTTATAAATTAATCCTCTGCATCCAACTTAGGCTGGGTCTCACATTTTTTTTTACCCTACATAGAACACCTCCCTACATACTTCTAAATGAAATCAACCAGGCTTGCTGCATACAGTTGTGTACAACACTAGAAGGTGCCATTTATATCATTGCCCACATAACCATAGGCAGTGCCTGGGTAGCACTCCAACATATAAAGCAGATAAAAGCACTGTTCTGTTAACATAAAAATGTACATTCCAATTTTGAAATTTTATTTAATAGCCAAACAAGGGATACCTTTTTGATGAAAATAAAAATTTAAAATCATGAGTTATTGTTGAAAGTTGCCCTTTTTATCAGTGTTTGCATCTGAGATTATGCAGTTCAGCAAGTGGAATCTTAGGAACATTTTTTTTTTTTTTTTCTGGAGACAGAGTCTTGCTCTGTTGCCCAGGCTGGAGTGCAGAGGTGTGATTTCAGCTCACTGCCACCCCCACCTCCTAGTCTCAAGTGATTCTTGTGCCTCAACTCCCCGAATAGCTGAGATTACAGGCATGCACCACCATGCCTGGCTAATTTTTGTATCTTTTAATAGAGATGGCATTTCACCATATTGGCTGGTCTCGAACTCCTGGGCTCAAGTGATCTGCCGGCCTCATCCTCCCAAAGTGCTGGGATTACAGGTGTGAGCCACTGTGCCTGGCTTAGGAACACTTTCATCAAACAGATCCAGACACTCATAAATGCACAGTTTAGAACTGGGATAGTCTTTGTGGAGGGGAAGAAGGCAGTATCTATCAAATGCACATTCTGTTTAACCCAGCAATTCTACCTCTAGGATGTTATCAAATCTATTCTCAACTATGAAAAATGATCTGTAGACGGAGTTTTTTATTGCTGCGTTGTTTGTAGCAGAAAAATACTGGAAACAACCTAAATGTCCGATAGAGTACAGATTACACAATGGAATACTTGGCAGTTCTCATAGGAAAGAGAAAGCTCTCTATTGTTAATATGAAATGGTCTCCAGACCCTGGGTTCCATAAACAGACCAAGGTGCAGAAATGTGTGAATAATATGCACATCTTGAGTGTGTGTGTATGGGGGTGGTGTGTATATTGATCTATCTGTTTGCAAATGCATAAGAAACCTCTGGACAGATACCCAAGAAAGTAATAGCACTGCTTGCTTCCAGGACAAGATACCGACTGGTATGGGCAAGGACAGGGCACACTTATTGGATAAGATATCTTTTGTACCTTTTGAATTTTGAATCACACCAATATATTACCTATCCAAATAACAATAATAATACAGTAGTCTCTGCTTCTCTGAGGGGGATACGTTTCAAGTCCCCCAGTGAATGCCCGAGACCCGGCATAGTACCGAACCCAATTACACTTTTTTTTTAATGTGATAATCGAGACAGCTACTAAGTGACTAACGGGCAGGGGGCATATTCAGTGCGGATGTACTGGACAAAAAACGATGATTCACATCCTGGGAGGGAGGAAGTGAGATGGATTTCATCCCACTACTCAGAATGGCCTGCAATTTAAAACTTATGAATTATTTCTGGAATTTTCCATTTAATATTTTCAGACCATGGTTAACCATGAATAGCTGAAACCATGGAAAGTGAAACCTCAGATAAGGAGGGACTACTGCAGTATAATAATGATAATAATTAATAACCAGATCCCCTACCAAAAAGAAAAACCATCCTGAACAGATGAAAATCATGGTAGCAATCTAAAATACGATATACTCACGGTGTAGCTGACCCATGTCTAATTTCCTTTGGTGTTGCAACTACATACCAGGATCAGCTCACTGCGGCTAAGACAGCGTCATACAGCGTCAGGGTTTAAATTCCATCTCTACTACTTATTGGCTGTGTGACCTAGGGCAACTTTACTTAACTTCTCTGTGCCTCAGTTCTCTTTTCAGTAAATGATGATAAATCCTACTTCAAAAGGGTATTGACAGGACTGGATGAGTTAGTACCTGTTAAGTCGAAATGTTTAAAAAGAACACAACAGAACAAAACCCCCACTGAGCCCTGGCATTAATTGTGGTGCACATGGGTTACAGCAGTATGACTGATAAGTAAGAGAATATAAGTATAGCCTTTGACACACAGTAGACACTTAATAAACATTAACTCCCTCCCCACTCATACTCAATTGGGCTGTCAGGGCTTCATAGACGCTTTCTGAGCAGACTAGAAACTAATTTGCTCCTGAGCGTATTTGTGATCTCTACATTTCAGTCTGCAGGCGGACCCTTTGAGCTGTCTTAGACTGGGTCAGGGTGCTCTTAAAATGAAGAATCTGTTTGGCTCCGTTATTTTCATGTCGGTTTCTCAGGTTTGTCTAAGTAAACATTTCCATATATTTTGGTCCACGTTTTTTATGGATTAAATTGTTGCAGTGGAAATGCACCGTGATGTGAAATGCGAAACTTGTCGCTATGACTTCAGGCATAAATTAAGGAAAGGCATGAGGCAATTATATGAATAATTCTTATAAATACAGAAACAAAACAAAAAATTAATTGCCAACATTTTTAGCATGTTAGGGGTCTTGCCAAACACTTCACAAGCCTTACCTTTAACTCTTTGTGTGAGTTATCATGATCAGTTCCCATTTACACATGGAAACTGAGGCAAGTTGCCCAAGGTTACAAGGTAGTAAATGGCACGGATAGGATTGAAACCCAAACCTGGATAATTTCAGGCCCCAAGTTTTGTATATATATCATCTTCTCTGAGGCAAATCATTACAAAACAAAATTTATAAGCCTTAAACAGAAATTGCTAATTGATTTTATGATATAGTTTTCTAATTGAGGAAGTGGCTGTAGTTTGTTTCATGTTAATGTATGTTAGGGTCCGTATAAGCATTGTCTTAAAATAATTCTTAACATTAACTCTCTGAGTTAGGGATTGTCCTCATCCTTCAGGTAAGAAACCAAGACTCAGAGAAGTTAGGTAACTTGCTCAAGGTCACACAGCGAGTGAAGAAGAAAGAAGGCATTTAAGCCCAGGTCTGTCTACTTCCGTAGGGCTCAGACCGGTAGTTCTATAAGAATGTCTCTTCAGAACCTTTTCTTATTTCTTTCTCAACTCCCCCTGCTGGGGCATGAGTTGAAAGGAAGTTCTATGCAAGGGCCTCAAAACTGGTCTCATGGATTCTGTTTCTCCTGGTCAAATACCCATGTAACTCAAAATAAAAAACAGACTTTCACATTAAGATGAGATAAATCTCTGTCTCTCTGTATCTAAATTCTATCTACCTTCTCTCTATCTGATAAAATATTTCTCATTAGAATATGCATTTGTGGGTGGGGTGTGGTAGCTCATGGCTATAGTACCACTGCTTTGAGAGGCCAAGGAGGGAGGCTCTCTTGAGGCCAGGAGTTTGAGACCACCCTGGGCAACATAGTGAGGCCCTGTCTCTTGGAAAAAAAAAAAAAGAATATGCACTTGGGGCATGATTCCTATAACAACACAATTATGTCTGTAGTTCCTTATCATCTGAGTTATTGGTGCTGATGAGGTGGAGAGAGCTTGGAGGGGTGGTTGGACCTCTCATTTCCAGACTGAGTTTGGCTCTGGGATTCTGTATCTGTAGAATGAAGACAACTGGGTCTTCATTCAGAGACAATGAAGCTAGATTGTGGCCCCTGGCAAAGGTGGAGCTCTTCTCCACATATGAGGACTGAGTGCCTACCATGTGTCAAGCACACCAACAACTAACAACACATGAGAACTCTGAGACTCTGAGAAGTTCAATCACTTCATCCAAAGGCCCCAAAGCCAGTAAGTGGCAAAGTGAAGATTCAAACCCAGGCCACCTTGGCTTAAGACCTTGCACCATCACCACTTAGCTCAACAGTCCTGATGCAAATAGAACTACCCATCCTTATACTGCTCAGAGAGAGGCCATTCTCTCTGCAAATACATTCACATGCATGGAGAAAGCAAAAATTGGATTCTACTACTTGTACTATTTGGTAGTTTTTTTTTCTTAACAATATGCTCTAAAGTTTATATTCATTTTTAAGGGGAAGCCTCTTAGTTCCCCGTTGCTGCATTCTCCCTGCAGGGCTAGGCAGACTGAGGGATGAGATGCTAGGAGGTACACAGTGGCGGCTTGGGCTCACTGTTAAAAATACTTAAAGTGCCAGGGCCTTTAAATGACCCCCAAACAGCCAGATCCTCTTCAGCAAAAGGAGAAAAAGACCAGAATTTTCTTGGCTGTGTTGTGTAGCTTCCATTAGCTAAACTGTCATCAAGAACAACGCTGAGTCAGGACGTGAATTATCTTTTTCTCTGCCTGGGTTCTTGCCTTTGGCTTGCTGCCATTCTCTGCGTGCTACAAGGCATGAAGACAGGTCTCCACTTCATCTATCTCTCACGAAAGGTGATAAAGACTGTACATATTTTGATGGGTCATAATACAGCATGTGTGTTAGGAGACGGCATTCAAGTCCTGGCTCCAACAGTGTCGAGCTGTGTGTCCTTGAGCATATTATTTAATTCAGAGCCTTGGTTTCTTCCTCTGTAAATACAGATTCTGAGACTGCCTCCCTCATACGGCTGTTGTCAAGGTGCAATGAGATAGGCATGGAAGTTGCTTAGCACAGTGCCTAACACTGGCCCCATACAAGGCTGTGGGGAATTCTGTGTTTGTTCTCTTGGGGCCTCATGGAGTCATGTTGCTATTCCCAGATCATATGGTGAGGCTACCTTGGAGCTCTTTCTAGACATGCCTCAGTCACAGGGCCTGGGGAACTCTGGGTCTTACCACCTACTGGGCTCCTACCAGGCTCCCGGAAGGGTGGGGCAGGGGGCGGGAACAGGGAAATAGCTCTCCCTTTCTCAAATGCCAAAAAATTGTCTGTGGGAGAAGTTAATCCTCCCCTTTACCAGGAATTTGGTCCAGAAAGGGAAGGTTCAGGGCCCCTTCTCAGGGATGGATCAATATCTATGATTTTTTTCCCCCTGTTTCCCACTGCCTTTTTCCCATGAAGCCCATGAAATTTTTATCTAGCCTGGGATGGAGAAGGGATGGCTGTTGGACAGGAGAGCTATCCCCTACTCTGCATTCTTGCAAATCTTCTAATTAATGCAAGGAGAAGCTTCTGTAATTAAAAAGCCAGTCATTGACCCCTCTATTTACTGTGCTCTATTTTAAAATAGTATCCTGCCACCGTAGCATGGCTTTATTTTGTGGAAAATGCTAAGCAACTCCATATCTTTGGTTGCCTGGCTAATATCTGCACAGGTTGGCTGTTTTAGACTCCTGTGTGGGCACCATGAGGGGCCTGTGGGCCCCTTAGTGTTTGGCACTGGCACTCTGCCTGTCTAATGACAGCATCTTACCCAAGATACATTTGCTCTGACTTGTTGAATGTGATTTTCAAGGTCCTTGATGATAGTTTTTGTGCACAGGAGAGATTATTCAGAAGTAGCTTTGATTTTTAAATTGGTCTGTGATTTATTAGTTAGAATTTAAAGAAAATCTTTTGTATTTTTAAGCCTTTAAGTTTAGATTACAAATCTTATTATTTTATTTATAAGCCTAGCAAGTTATAAGTCACTTCTAAGGAGGCTTTGATTAATGTTTGGTCCCATTTAAAAACTTGGTTAAACTACTTTTAAACTGCTTTTATAAATTTAATATATTCAATTTCCTTTTAGGTACTATAATTGTCTGACTTAACAAAACCTTCCCGAACACTTAAATAACTCCTATAAATCTAATATATTAGACTTAGAAATATGATAAACTTTTAGTTCTTTTAACGTATTCAATTCTGTAATAAATTTATTAAATCTGAACTTACCATCACAAGTCTACATCAATTACATATTTAAAATTAGAATCAAAGGAATAACCTCTTATTCCATTAGGCTCAATTCTCTTAAACATTATGTAAGTACATAAAACATCACCAAACATGCATAGAGTTCTTCACCTGAAAATATTAATGCTACACATTTTGAAACCACCCAGTTGTCCCATAGAACTGATGTTTGTGGTTTCTTTTGAATAAACATAGAAATTGACCCTTCCACTTCTGAAACTTGCAAAAGTTACATTTCTCTTATCTGAGTTGCTTTCTCAGAAAACCAACCATCAGGACTCCCAGATAACATCAAGGAACTGAAACTTACCAGATTACCACATCTGGACAATGAGAGGCCAGACCCCTCACCTGTCATGATTGTCTAGCCCACCACCTGCTTCCTGTTGACCAATTCGTCTTCCTTACCTCTCCCTAATTCCTGTTTTCCCACATGGTTACATTTTTTCCCTGCTATTTTAGTCAGTCAGGGAGACAGATTTAAGACTGATCTCCCACCCCCTTGGCTGCAGCTCCTGATTAAAGCCTTCTTCCCTGGCAATATTTGTTGTTTCAGTGACTGGCTTTCTGTGTGGTGAGCAGCAGGACCTAGATCAAACCCCTGGTGTTTCACTAATAATTTGAGATTCTTAAACATTTCTATGCTGACTTTTAACCCAGCCTGGAATTAAAAGATGCTGATGCACCAAGAAATAACCATGCTATCCTGGACAATCTTCCTCATCTTTTCTTTTTTCCTTTATATGTTTGCTTCCCAACCAACCTGATTACATCTCAATTGCCACCAACTGCCCCTGTGAATTCAATTAAAGTTGCTGTCTTAGGGTTTCTGCTTTCTTGCCTGCCTTCCTTTCTTTCTCTTTCCTTTTCTTTTTTCTGCTCTTCTCTTCTCTTCTCTTCTCCTCTTCTCTTCTCTCTTTTCTTTTCTTTCTTTTTTGAGGTGGAGCCTCGCTCTGTTTCCCAGGCTGGAGTGCAGTGGCACCATCTTGGCTCACTGCAAGCTCCACCTCCTGGGTTCACTCCATTCTCCTGCCTCAGCCTCCCGAGTAGCTGGGACTACAGGTGCATGCCACCACGCTCGGCTAATTTTTCATATTTTTTTTAGTAGAGAAGGGGTTTCACCATGTTAGCCAGGACGGTCTCGATCTCCTCACCTCCAGATCCACCCACCTCAGCCTCCCAAAGTGCTGGGATTACAGGCGTGAGCCACCGTATCCAGCCAGGGTTTCTGTTTTCTTTACCTATGAAAACTGGATAGGCCAGGCGTGGTGGCTCACACTTATACTCCCAGCACTTTGGGAGGCTGAGGCTGGTGGATTGCTTGAGCCCAGGACTTCAAGACCAGCCTAGGCAACATGGTGAAACCCTGACTCAACAAAAAATACAAAAATTAGCTGGATGTGGTGGTCTATGCCTATGGTCCCAGCTCCTTGGGAGGTTGAGGTGGGAGGATCACTTGGGCCCCAAAGACGGAGGTTGCAGTGAGCCAAGATCACACCATTGCACTCCAGCCTGGGTGACAGAGGGAGATCCTGTTTCAAAAACAAACACACCAAAAAAACCTGGATGAGATTAGGTTAGATGATCTCTAAAGTCTTAGCCATAAAATTCTGAAATTCATATTTTTCTGTTTATTCACAAACATAATTTTCCATTTAGACTTATGAGAATGAACAAAATTGATAAAAAACAGAACACTTCTTTTGCTTGTAAAGCTACCAGTACAGAGAATGCTCACTATTGCACATATTATGTTTGCAGTCTGCTCCTGTTGCAAAGATTCTAAGGATGTTTGGGCTTTTTGACCTCAGAATACAAGCAGTCAAGAAGTCACATCTGGAAACATCTACAGTGTTTTAAAGCCAGGAGGATATAGTTGTAAAGTACATGCTCCAGTTTATTTTGAAATTTGTGTCCCTGATTGATGGGTTTTGTCACTGCTACTCCTTCTGAGAATGGACTGAATTATCCTCTCTATGCCTGCCATTTTATGCCTAGTTTCTGAAATAGTATACTGAGTAAAAAAATAAATGGAAGGTGGTATGCATAACAGTAAAGGGTGGGAGCTTGAATTAGACCCCCTTTTGTTCAAAATACAGATTCACTCCTTAAAAGCATTGTGACTTTGATGAACAACTTTATGCCAACAAATTGGGTAACTCACATGAAAAGGGCAAATTTCTAGAAAGACACAAGCAACTGAAATTTACCCAAGAAGAGATTAAAAATCTGATAGACCTTTCAAAAGCAAAGATAATAAATTAATACTTTACAATCTACACACAAAGAAAAGCCCAGGGTCTGAGGATTTCACTGGTGAATTTTATCAAACATTTAAATAAGAGATGATACCAGTACTGCAATTTTTTTTTCTGAAAATACACAGTGAAATACTTCCCCATGCGTTCTATTAGGCCAGTGTTACCCTGATGCCAAAACCAGGAGAAGACATCATAAGAAAGGAAAACTACAGACCTGTATCCCTTATGAATATAGATGTAAAAATTCTCAAAAAAATTAGCCAACTGAATCCAATAATATACTCCAAAAATTATACACCTTGACCAAGTAGGATTTAACCTAGGAATTCAAGGTTGGTTTAACATCCAAATATCAACTAATGTAATACACCAAATACAACATAATCATCTCAATAGATAGAGAAAAACCATATACCAGTATCTAACACCCATTCATGATTTTAAAAAAGTTATTAAACTAGAAAGACATTTCCATAACCTGGTAAAGAGCACCTATGAAAAAACCCATGATGAACATTATACTTAATGGTAAAAGACTGAATGCTTTCCCCCTGACATTAGGACCAAGGCAACTTGGTTACCTTGCTGCCCTTGCTGCCACCTCTTTTATTCAGAATTGTACTGGTGGTTCTAGACAGTGAAATCAGGAATGAAAAGGAAATAAAAGGCATCCAGATTAGAAAGGAAAAAGTAAAATTGTTTTTGTTCACAGAGGATCCTATATATAGAATTCGTGATTCTATATGTAGAATACTATAAGGAATACACACACAAACACCCTGTTAGAACTAATAAACAAATATAGTAAGGTCACAGGATACAAGATCACTATACAGAAATCAGCTGTATTTGTATGAGCAATGAACAGTCCAAAAGTGAAATTAAGGTTATAATTTCAGGCTGGGCATGGTGGTTTATGCTTGTAATTCCAGCACATTAGGAGGCTAAGGTGGGAGGATCACTTGAGCCCAGGAGTTTGAAACCAGCCTGGACAACAGAAGGAGACCTTGTCTTTACCAAAAGTAGAAAAAAAAATTAGCCAGGTGTCATGGTGCACCTGTATGGTCTCACCTACTTGGGAGACTGAAGTAAGGTTATCACTTGAGCTCAGGAGGTCAAGGCTGCAGTAAGCTGTGATTGTGCCACTGCACTCCAGCCTGGGTGACAGAGCAAGACCCTGTCAAAAAAAAAAAAAAGAAAAGAAAAAAAGAAAAAAGAATATAATTCTGTTCATGGTAGTATCAAAAATACTTAGGAATAAAATTTTTAAAAGAAGTGTAAGGCTATACACTGAAAATTTCAAAGCTTCGCTGAGGGAAATTAGAGAGGATTTAAGTAAATGGAGAGACATTCCATGTCTAGTGTTTGAAAGACCCAGTATTATTAAGATGCCAATTCCTCCCAAATTGGTCTATAGATAAACGCAATCCCTATCAAAATTCCAGCGAGGTTTTTTTTTTTGGCAGAAATTGAAAAGCAGATCCCAAAATTTATAGAAAAATGCAAACACCTAAAATAGCCAAAACAATTTCAAAAAAGAAGAGTAAAATTGGAGGATTTTCATCTCCCAATGTCAAAATTCACTGTTAAACTACAGTTATCAAGATAGTGTGGTTCTGGCATAAGGACAGATACATAAATCAAAGGAAGAGAATTGAGAGTCCAGGAATAAATCCTTGCTTCTGTAGTCAATTGGTTTTTGGCAAGATGCCAAGGCAATTCTCTGGGGGAATGGATAGTCTATTCAACAAATGGTGCTTGGATAATTAGATATCTATATGCAAAGAGATAAACTTACATCCTTGCTTTATACAATATACAAACATTAACTCAAAACGAATCATAATTTAAATGTAAGAGTTAAAACAATAAAACTCTTAGAAGAAAACATATAAGATAATTTTCTAGACCATGAGTTAGGAAAAAATGTATTAGGTACAATAATAAAAAAAGCACAATCAGTAAAAGAAAAAAATTGTTAAATTGGGCCTCATTAAAATTAAAAACTTTTGAACTTCAAAAAACACTATTAAGAAAATGAAAGGACAAGAAACAGACTGGGAGAAAACGTTTTCAAAACATATATCCAATAAAGGACTTACAGCCACCATTTACAAAGAACACTCACAATTCAATTATAAGAAGACAAAAATCCAATTAAAAAATTGGCAGAAGATATAAATAGACTTTTCACCAGCAAAATGTGTGTGTGTGTGTGTGTGTGTGGTGTATGTATCTATGTCTAATAAGTACATGGAAAGATGCTCAATGCTATTAGTCATTTGGAAATGCAAATTAAAATCACAGTGAGACAGCATTTCACACTCACTAGAATGGCTATCATAAATAAGACAATAACAAATGTTGGTTAGGATGTGGAGAGACAGGAATACACTGCTGGTAGGAATGTAAAATGGTGCAGCCACTTTGAAAACACTTCGGCAGTTTCTCAAAAAATTAAACATAAAACTACTATAGAACACTGCAATTCTTCTCCTAGGTAGAGAGAGATGAAAGAGAAAAATGAAAACATAAGTCCACATGTAAGGCTTGCATAAAGCTATTCATAACAGTGTTATCTGCATAGCCCAAATCTGGAACAACCCAAATGTTCATCAACTGGTGAACCGATAGACAAAATGGGGTATAGCCATACAATGGAATACTATGCAGCAATGAAAAACAATGAACTACTCACAGCACATCATAGATGAAGCTCAAAAACATTATGCTAAGTGACAGAAGCAAGACACAAGGGACTATACATACATGATCCCATATATATGAAATGTCCAGAAAAGGCAAATTTATACAGACAAGGTGGATTAGTTGTTGCATGGGGCTCAGAGTATGAGTAAGAAGTAACTGTAAATGGGCATGAGGGATCTTACTGGAGGGATGAAAATGTTCGGGAACAGATATATGGTATGGTTGCACCACTTGGTAAACTTACTAAAAATAATGAATTGTACACTTGAACTGGGTGAATTTTATGATATGCAAAAAAATTGTGAAGTTGTTATAAAGAAAAAGCAGGTGACTTAATCTCTCTCTGCTTTAGCTTTTTCACCTGTACAATAGAGATAGTGAGAGTGTTTGCCTCATTGGGTCATTGGGCAGAGTGAGTGAGATAGCATATACATAATATTTAAAATTAGAGTGCCTGACATGTAGTAGTCACTCAATGAAATGATTATTCTGAAATCACTTCAGAATGATCATTCTGAAACATTGGAACACAGGTTTGAAGGAATAAGAAGTTTGTTTCTTTTATGGGAAGATACTAGCATGTTAAAAAACACTTACCTCTTATTTGACCCTAAACTCTGTATCAGTGGCACAGAAAAACTGGCAGGAAAGAAAAAAATATTTGTGGGAAACTGATAAAATTTGGCTTAACAGGTCAAATAGACAAAGAATTAAGTTTCAGGGATAATGAAACTAGAACGATATATCATTTCTACTTACTAAATTCCAACTTAGTAGAAGTGAAAGATATTATTAGCCAAAATAAACGTCAATCTGGGTGGCAGAGGGAGACTCCGCCTCAAAAAAAAAAAAAAAAAAGATGCAGTAAATGTTTTCTTTTTTATTTAAAAATTTTAAGTATATAAAACATTAATACAGTTTCAAAGTCAAAACTACACAATAAAATACATAAAGAAGTCTAGCTTCTTTCCCAATTCCTTCTAACTTGTCCCCTTCTTCCCTTACAGGTAACTTTTTTTTTAAGTTTTTGGATTATCCCCTGCTTTTTACTTTTTTGAAAATAAGAGCAAACATATACGTATGTGTGTATATCTATATACATATGTGTAAATATATATAAAAATAAAAGTGAACATATACACACATATATGGCCTTTCAACCAGTTGACCAGGATAAATTTATTTATTTTTAGAGAGAGCATCTTGCTTTATTGCCCAGGCTGTAGTACAATTGCGCGGTAATGGCTCACTGCAGCCTCAAACTCCTGGGCTCAAACGATTTGCCTGCCTCAGCCTCCCAAGCAGCTGGGACTACAGGTGCATGCCACCATGCCTGGCTAATTATATTTTTTATCTTTCATAAAGACAAGGTCTTGCTTTGTTGCCCAGGCTGGTCTTGAACTCCTGGCCTCAAGTAATCCTCCTGCCTTAGCCTCCCAAAGGCAAACATGTATTTTTATCAATTAATTAATAACACGTAGTGTATCAAGTCAAATGCCAGGTTACTTGGAGTTTGACAGAGCCTTAGATATATTTCTCCCCTCCCCCTTTCTTACCAAAAGAAAGGTACCTTACTATCAACCTTGTGCCCACGCTTCTTGCTTTTTTCGTTTAACAATATATCCTAGTAATTATGCCATGACAATAGAGATCTTTCCCATTCCTTTTTTTGAGTGACATAGTACTCCATTGCATAGCACCATGGTTTATTCAGCTAGATTCTTGGTGATGATCATTTGGATTGCTTCCAGTCTCTGACTATTATATGTAATGCTGCAATGCATAGCCTTGAAGTTGCAGCAAATTTAAGGTGCAAACTATGAACATTCCTTTGCATCTGAAAAAGTTTCTTCCTTAGTAAGGCAAGTTAGCTACTGTTTATATAACTGATGCAGCCCTGTTTGTGAAGAGATTCCATTTGGAGCACTTGTTGGTTTGAATCACGTTGAAATTACTCATTTTTCTCAGCTCCTAGAATGTTTTGGAAACAAATCCCTGATAGTAAATACCATTTCTTATTAACTATGTTATGTAAATATTGAATTGTTTAATGTCTGTTACCAAATTGTTTGACCATCTTTAATTAGTATTTCAGGACTTTCTGCTTTGTTGTACTAGGCATCAACTCTGTGAACTTGTTTCATGTATTGAAGCGTGGAAATTGTGGGAAATTTGGGATCAACAAAATTTATCAAGTCAAATATCAAGTATTTAGAGTCTGACAAAGCCCTAGATATATTTTGCGAAGACTTTTAAATGTCTTGACACTTTGACAAACATTTATAGTTTTCAACTTTGTTTTTTACACATTATCTGTGTTCACTGGAGAAAAATTAAGGAGTTCAGACAAACAGAAAAATCAGTCCCTGTAATTCCAATCCCCAGAGATAACAAATATTAGCATTTGGGTACATATTTTTCCAGACTTTTTCAATGAACATAAACAGCTCCCTTCTTCTCCAACACCCATTCATATGTAATTTCTTTATCTCTTATTCCCATATATAGTTCAAAGGAAATTTCATCTTTTTTAAAATTAGGTTTTATCCTTTAACTTCACTTTTTTTTTTTTTCTGAGACAGAGTCTTGCTCTGTCGCCAGGCTGGAGTGCATGGACTCGATCTTGGCTCACTGCAACATCTGCCTCCTGGGTTCAAGTGATTCTCTTCCCTCAGCCTCCCAAGTAGCTGGAATTACAGGCACGTGCCACCACACCCAGACAATTTTTGTTATTTTTAGTAGAGACGGGGTTTCACCATGTTGGCCAGGATGGTCTTGATCTCCTGACCTCAAGTGATCTACCCACCTCAGCCTCCCAAAGGCTAGGATTACAGGTGTCAGCCACTGCACCCGCCCACTTTGCTGTTTTCTTAGCATAGCATATAGATGCTTTTTTCCTGTTTCTTCATCAAAGTTAGCTCTTCATATTTCTTGAAGTGTTTACTTTAGAAATAGAAAATCACATTTTCTTTTTCTTCATAAAAAAGAAAAATACGTTGATAAATACATTGAAAAAAAATACATGAATAAGTACACTGAAAGCCCCTGTAATTTGTTTTCCATGGTCTTCTAAGTCCATGAACTGCCCACTGTGTGTTTGCCTAGGGACATTTTACTGATTCCTATAGGGAGATTAGTATAAAAGTCCAGAGAGAGATCTATTCTTGGAGTGATTTGTTATGCAGAAATTGAAGTCAAGCAGATTTTTCATGATCATTGTTCTGCTATGAAAAGGTTTGTGGGGGAAAAAATTCTTGCAAGTACTTTCTGTGATCATGGTTGCCTACATCTTATTCTAACCACTAACACTGAATATCTGATTAAAAATGGAAAAGATTAAATATTTAGATGATTCAGCATCAAGTACCCCCCAAAAATTCCTGGTAATGACCTGAGTTTTTTGCTTTTTTTGTGGATAGATTTTGATGTTTTGGACACTAGTCTTGTGTATCTAGGGTGGAAGGGGGATATTTTTTCCTGCCATGGGTCATTGGAATTAAGGGCCACATGAAAGTTACTTATTACTGTGTTTTATTGTATGTTTAGAGAGACAGGTATGAAAGATAAAACTATCTAATTATTTATTTGACAAACAAAAACAGAAAACTTCGTTCATAACAAGTTAAAGTTTGAAATATGGCTGAGTGTGGTGGCTTCCACCTGTAATCTTGGCACTTTGGGAGGCTGAGGCAGGCAGATTGCTTGAGCTCAGGAGTTCGAGACCAGTCTAGGTAACATGGTGAAACCCTGTTTCTACAAAAAATACAAAAATTAGCCTGGCATGGTGGCGCGTGTCTGTAGTCCCAACTACTTGGGAGGCTGAGGTGGGAGGATTACTTGAGTTTGGGGAGGTCGAGGCTGCAGTGAGCTGTGATCATGACACTGCACTCCAGTCTGGGCGATGGAGTGAGAACCTGTCTCAAAATAAATAAATAAAAAATAAATAAAATGAAATTTGAAACATGTCTTTGTGTCATGTTATAATCAGGTAAACAGGGCGGTAGAGGGATGGGGGGTATAGGTAAACAGAAGTGGAGAGAAGGGCAGGGAAGAGAGAAGGAGACAGAACTGAAAGGAGAAAGGAAAAGTGAAGAAGACAGATAAGAAAGGCCAGAGGCAGGAGACAGAGTTTAAAGGCTATACCCCAAAACGGAAGAGGAACACATGAAGACAAAAAGAGGCTGGTTAGGAAAGTTGTTTTAGCAATTTGATAGTATCTATCAAAAAATACAATTTCCCTAACTCTTTAACCCAGCAGTAGTACTTCTGGGTATCTTCACTACAGAAATAGTCACATAGGCATGCAAGGATATTTACTGCAGCATATTTGTAAGATCAAAAAACAATAGACAATTTAAATAACAGGAGGAAAATGGCTACGTGAATAAAAGTATATTCATTCAGTAGAACTGTAGGCAGACATTCAAAAGAATAAGGTAGGGCCAGGCACAGTGGCTGACACCCATAATCCCAGCACTTTGGGAGGCTGAGGCGGGTGGATCATTTGAGGTGAGAAGTTCGAGACCAGCCTGGCCAACATCGTGAAACCCTGACTCCACCAAAAATACAAAAATTAGCCGGGTGATGCTGGCCCACACCTGTAATCCCAACTACTCGAGAGGCTGAGGCAGAAGAATTGCTTGAGCCTGGGAGGCAGAGGTTGAGGTGAGCTGAGATTGCACCACTGCACTCCACTCTGGGTGACAGAGTGAGACCCTGTCTCAGAAAAAACAAAAACCAAAAAACAAGAAACAAAAGAATAAGGTAGAGTTAGGCATACTGATGTGGAAAAATATACATATATTTGATTAAGAGAAAAAAGCATGTTGCAGAACATTATATTTGATTTCAATTTTGTAAAAACAGAAAGTGTGTATGTGTGTATATATAGATATGTGTATATGTATATATATGGAAAAAAAGTCCAGATGGAAACATATTAAACTCTTAACGGTTTTGGATGGGAAAGTTTGAATTGTTACACAGATATTAATTAGTTTTTGAGAAGATGAAAATGAGAGAATAATGTGTTTGAATGTATTGAGAAGAAATTTCACAATTGGGATGGAATTGTTCTCTGAGCTCTAGTAGGTGCCCAGACAAAATTCAGTTTAGGGCTGGGTCAAGCCTGTGACTTTCTGTTTCCCATTTCTAATAGACACCAGCAGAGCTCAGACCTATGTAATTCTATTCTTGACATTAATAGATAATTTTCATCACATTTATGGGATTTGGGGTGAGCCTTGGAAGGATAGGAGACTGCCTCTTCTATAATTTAGTGACAACAATACTCCTTGCCATAAAGGATTATTTTGAGTATTAAGTGTAGGAAGATGTATAAAATACATAGCCCAGTGTCTGGCACATGGTAGGATTCATAAAGGGCAGCCACTATTGTTATTAATTTTTTGGAGAAGTTCAGGATCACATTCCCGTTTTTCTTGGCCCTCATTTTCTTGTTCATGCTTCCAACCCTTATATAGCATAGAAAGCAGTTTGATCCATGGAATTGGAAGTAGACAAAGTTCCCTAAGATTTCTTGCTATGTCATCACAGCTTGTGCTCTAAATCTATTGTGAAGAAGAATCTTTTGTTCATTTTCGACTTCTCTCTCACCACTGCTCAATTACTTAGCTGGCATTTTATATCAGTCATCAAGACAGCCCCCCAAATGTATCTTTTCATTTCCTGAATGTAGACTTTTAATTTTAGAAAGACTTATATAATTTTTAGACATTTTTATTATTTTTAAATGAAACAACTCTCGGTACATTAGATTTATTCTGAGAGATGACATTAGGCCATGTTCTTGTGTCTGTTCTCTAGAATTTAATGTACTTCCACATTCTTAAAATGTTTTTATAATAGCTTCATAATTACAAGTGATGCTTTTTAAATGTGTTGCCTTCTCAAAAAAAAAGAGAGTGATTCTGCCTTGCAATTTTTATGAATTTTGCTAGTTTCTTAATGCTTCAGCTTCACCAGCTTGTACGAAGAAAAAGGTCGTGTTCCACAAACAGCCAGTTCAGCCATAGCAATCACGACGGCCAGGCAGCATTTGCACATGGTTAGCATTGCGTGGCAGGAATGAGGCTGTTGTGTTCCTTGTCATATTTATTTAATAGTTTAGTCTAATAATTGATGAAACTATGTACTTAGGAAAAACTGCCCTTCAGTGGAGAAATGTAAATAGTACATTTGCTTTTTTGAAATAATTTTTTTTTTTTACAAAGGACCAAGGATTCCCTTAAGTGCAAGAATAATTCAGTACCCGCTCTACAATATTATGAGCCTCAGAGGCATTATCAGTGGTTCCATGCCTGTAAGAGGGAAATATGATACCGTACATGGCACAAGTGGTGTTCCTCACCCCCTCACAACCCCTACTCCTCCTGGCCACCTGCTCTCTTCCTCTCTCTCTCCCCTCTCCCACATCCCTGATGAGTACAACTAGTCGTATTCATTATTATTTTTTTTTTATTTTTATTTATTTATTTTTTTTTTGAGACGAAGTCTCGCTCTGTCGCCCAGGCTGGAGTGCAGTGGAGCAGTCTTGGCTCACTGCAAGCTCCGCCTCCCGGGTTCACGCCATTCTCCTGCTTCAGCCTCTCTGAGTAGCTGGGACTACAGGTGCCCGCCACCACGCCTGGCTAATTTTTTGTATTTTTAGTAGAGACGGGGTTTCACCGTGGTCTCGATCTCCTGACCTCGTGATCCGCTCGCCTCGGCCTCCCAAAGTGCTGGGATTACAAGTGTGGGCCACCGCTCCCGGCCTATTATTTTTGTTTGAGACTCTGTCACCCAGGCTGGAGCACAGTAGTGTGATCATGGCTCACTGCAGCCTCGACTTACCAGGCTCAAGTGATCCTCCAACTTCAGCCTTCTGAGTAGCTGGGACCGTAGGTGTGTGCCAACACAACTTACTGATTAAAAACCATCTTTTTGTGTGTAGAAATGGGGTCTCTCTATGTTGTCTAGGCTGGTCTCAAATTCCTGGGCTCATGTGATCTTCCTGCCTCGGTCTCCCAAAGTGCTGGGATTACTACCATGCCCGACCAGCATCACTAATCATTTAGCAAATGTTTTGTCACTGAGCCTGAGTGTGACCTCAGAACGCCTTTAAATACTGAGCTCCAGATAGCCACTTCCAGTTAACTGCTGTAGAGAAAGAAATCTACCAAACTTTTAGAATTTATCAATATGTTAACAACATATCTAGCCAGTGTAGGCGATTCACCTCCCAAATAAGTTGGTTCAGTTTTTAAAAATCAGCCACATTATCTTTTGACATGCTGTAAATATAAATAGCTAATTTGGGGGAAAGATTTTTACTTTTCAAACCATTGTTTCAGCATAATGTTGGCAAAGTTGGAAAAACTAACTCTATAATTAAATACAGTGTACAAGTAGCATCACATGAAGTTCATTCGTGAAATAGCTGACACTTAATGCAGGATCATATCAGCTACGTGTGAATGTGCCCAAAACTTCTCTTGCTTTGAAATAGATTTCTCCCTGACCTTCATTCTTTGCCATCCTCCCTGCATACAGTATAGTTGTTTTCTACCCCATGAAAATTCATCACCATATCTCAGCATTGTGGCAGATGGAGAGATCTGTGGCTGGCATAGTTTTGGAGGCCTTCCCTGCCTATTCACTACTGCCCAGTAGTTTTACAACTTGGGTTCGTGTAGTACAGAAGAGAAACTAAACCTTACCTTCATGTCATATACCAGTCGTAGGCATCAAAATACCCCGGATCCATCTCTAGCGGTGTGGTCGAGGTAAAAGGCCTCAGAGAGCTGTGGAATGTGTTTCCTTCTCTGCTGCCATTGTTCCAGAAGTTGCAACAACTGGCAGTCCTCTAGACTGGACCCCTAGGGATGCAGGACCCCCTTGGGCTCTCCTTAACCATGCCCTCCTCAGTCTTCTTCAACAGGTACAGAAATGAGCTGGGAGGAGTAGCGGTTGACACTCCTTTCCCCAAACACATTCTCTAAGACTTGAAATGTGATGACAGTTGTCACTGTAATATTGTTGACATGATATTATTTAGACTGAGGAAAACACATGAAAAGAGATAGTATAAAATCAACACAGGAGGCCAGGCATGGCAGCTTACATCTGTAATCACAGCACTTGTTGGGAGGCTGAGGTGGGAGGATTGCTTGAGCCCAGGAGATTGAGGCTGCAGTGAACCGTGATCGCTACGGTAAGCCATGATCACAGCACTGTGCTCCAGCCTTAGGGACAGAGTGAGCCCCTGTCTCAAAAATAAATAAATAAATAAAAATAAAGTTTTAAAAAATCAAGCATGAAGTGCAGAGAGAAGATGTCAAAAAGGGGTTCTGTTTTTAGATGTGTGCTGCCTTGCCAACCACCAGGGCCCTGGCCCTGTCAGGCCCTACCCCAGGCTTGGGCACATCTGTGTTAGCTCCTGGCTAGGCCTCTGATTGGCTTCTGCGTGAATGTGTATGCCCTGCCTATTCGTGAACTTGAGACACATTGCAGGTATAAATCCAGACCAGCAGGTGTGTGTGAGCCCACTCAGTATGCTGTCTGTGTCCTTCTGCAAGAGCTGCCAGCTCCTTCTCTCTTGTTTGTTGCCCCCTAAAGTGCCCTGGCAGCCCGAGGCTTGAAGCAGACACCCCAGTTTGCAGTTTGCAGGACTGCTCAATTCCTTAGGCAATGGAGGTCATGTAATGACTGACTAATTCATTCTCTTTCATTTTGAATTATTAGAGAAGTTTTTATTAAAGTAAAATTTTTGCAACAGGATTTTTGATCTAAAGTGTCTCTTAATCTTGTGTTTGATAAATAATGAATGGCTCACTGCTCACCAAAAGTGTTGCATCCACTAGTCAATGATTGCTAATGCCTCATTTGCATATGAAATTAATATTCCGTATGGTTGATCTGATCATTTAGGCCTAAACCAACAGGAGGAGGCATGCTGATTTGAGCAGAAGTTTGAGTTGCAATGGAGTATACTTTTGAGTCAGTATCAGTACTTTAATGCTCTGATGGCCAGTCCTGGAGGCACACAACGTAAGCAAAATTTCCATTTTTTTGGTGATGCCTTTGCAATAGCAAACTTATTTTGAATATCAGATGCCATGAAGATCATTCAATGAATATTTATTAGATTCCTACTGTGTACATACCACTGTGCCCAGAGCAGCTGTGTTAGGTGCTTATAATGGTTATTAGAAATGCAATAAAGAAAACAGAAATTTAACTCTGCTTTAGTATGGAATTGGTTTCTAGATTCCAAGCACAGACCATGTCAGTGCTCTGAACTCCCCTGGTCGCTTGACACTTGTCAGCATGAGTCATGTAACCAAAAGGTCTTTTCCCCGAATCTTTGGTTCACCATCAACTATGATTAAGTTCATCATCAATACTCTGCTAATAACCAAAGAATATTTTGTTATATAATGGGTTCCGAAGCTCATTTTTATTAATATCAGAATACAAAGATTAACTTTGTTACTTACCATATTATAGTGGGCTTTCACAAGTTTTTTTTTTTTTGAGACGGAGTCTCGCTCTGTTGCCCAGGCTGGAGTGCAGTGGCGCAATCTCGGCTCACTGCAAGCCCCGCCTCCTGGGTTCACGCCATTCTCCTGCCTCAGCCTCCCGAGTAACTGGGACTACAGGCCCCCGCCACCATGCCCAGCTAATTTTTTGCATTTTTTTTTTAATAGAGACGGGATCTCACCATGTTAACCAAGACGGTCTCCATCTCCTGACCTCGTGATCCTCCCACTTCGGCCTCCAACAGTGCTGGGATTACAGGCGTGAGCCACTGCACCCGGCCTCATAAATATTTTAAGAGTAGAATGTGATGTCTTAGAAACTATGTCAGATAAACCCCAGCTTGGGTTTTGTGCCAGTAAAATGATGTAGTTATGATTTCCCTTCTTTTGGTGGTAGTGTTGAAGAGGATAATTCTAGTTCATAGATGGGCCATGTATTAATCAAGGCAGGCAATATTATATTATAATAACAAATAGCCCCAAATTTCAGTGGCTTAGTACAGCAAAAGTTCCTGACTTATACAAAGTCTGTTGCAAGTCAGAGAAACTCTCCAAAGCACCTACCCTGCATATACTGACTCAGCATTCCAGGATGTGTCAATCTTATGCCATATCCATGCTAACATACTCTTCTGTGATCACTGCAGCAGGGGCAGACAGGGCTGGAAAGTGGAGCAATGACAATTAAATGCTTCTACTAATGAGATGTAGCAGAGGAGACGTGTGTACTTTCCAGCTCACAAGAAGGACTGCAAGTCACTTGGCTATGTTCAACTTGAAAGGAGTAAGATGCCATTCTTATGAATGAACCTGGAAGTAAAGGATACCTGGGCATTGATGAACAAGATGCTTGTGTGTTGGCCTATGTCAGACTATTAGAAAATCCAGGAGAACTTTTGTCCCTCCTTTGATTAATGAATTGGAAAAAAAATGAATAAATGTCTCTAAATGACACTTTCTTTAGTTTGATGGTGATTAAATAAATGTGGGAAATGCTTCCAGATTATGGAAAAGGTTGTGCCATCAAAATTAAAAGTAAAGATAATCTATATATTTTGGTAGCTTCAGAAGTATGACCTTGTTAAGGCAGACTATATTTGCACTCCCTCTTTGAGGACTCTTGTGCTGTAGATGGCAGAATGATGGCCCCCCTGAAGATGTCCAAGTCCTAATCCCCAAAACCTGTGAATATGTTGTCTTAAATGGCAAAGAGGAATTAAGGTTGCAGCTAGAACTGAATCAGCTGACCTTAAAATAAGATCCTGGATTATCTGGATGGGTCTGATATAATCACAATGGTCTTTTAAAGTGGAAGAGGAGATCAAAAGCAGAAATATGGCTGCAATGAGAAATACTTGGCCTGGTATTGCTGGCTTTGAAATTGGAGGAAGAGATCACAAGCCAAGGAATGTGAGAGGCCTCTAGAAGCTGGAAAAGACAAAGACATGATTTCTCCTCTGGAGCCTCCAGAAGGAACACAGCCCTGCTGACACCTTGAATTAACCCAGTGGGACTCATTTAGGGTTACTCACCTCTAGAACTGTAAGATCAGACACTTGTGTTGTTTTAAGCCAGCAAATTTGTTGTAATGTGTTTCAGCAGCTGTAGGAGACTGATACATATCCCACGACTTCTCTAATAGGAAATTATATTCTCTTCTTGTCAATATCCCTCCAAACAGCCTGCAAAGTTTCTGGAGGAAGGAGAGAAAACTGGAAAGGCACATTTTCTGGGAAAGCTATAAAATGCATCTTTTTTATTCTACTCATAAGTAGGCTTGTCAATCTTTTGAGAAACTTACGCAGAGTAATGGAAGAAGAGGAAAATGCAAAGTTCCAATTTTATCAGAATTTCATTAGAAATTCAATTTTATTAGAATTTCTAACTTCAGGCATTAGGAGAACTAAGACTTTGTGGCTAAAATGCAGCAAGTATTCAGAAGAGTGACTTATGAATGGCTTTGGAGCAGGTGAGGGCTGGGGTTGGTATATTAGGAAATGGCTTTGTATGTGATCTGTTTGGTTAGAAAAAAGGTTAGGATTATGGATAATGTGGACAACCTGTCTGTCTTGAATCTAGTGTGTAGCCAAGGCCAATAGCAAAGCTCCAGTTTTCAGTGCAGACTGTGTACTGTTACAAAAATATCTTTTCATTAATGCATCTCTTTCTCTCAAAGTGGTTATTTAGAATAACCAGCCGTTGTAACACATACAAAGAAGCAAGAATTTGGCTCAGAATAAAGAAGTGTTGAAGGCTCTGTTCAGTGAAAGCTCCCAAAGATCACCAATGGCAGACACTCAACTAGACTAGTGACAACAATTATTTATATTTTACCAATTCCTAATAGATGAGGATCCTTTTCTGTTCTATTCGCTAAAATTCTGCATTGAACAGAATTAGAAAATATCCCTAAAATTCCTTTCTGTCTGGGCTAACCTATGCCACTTGTCATTATCCCCCTCTCTCTTCCTATCCTCATTACCAGGAACCATGTTCTACTTGAGAGTATCATGTATTTTGATCATTAGTAGCTGCTTTACAATAATGATGGCAAGAGATGGCTAATAGTTCTATTATTTATTTATTTTCACTCCCACCTTGTTCCAAAAAGGATTTAAGGTGGGCTGCAAAAAAACATGCAATCCAACAAGGTGAAACCAAAATCAGTAAGTGAGGAAATTAGAACAAGAGGAGAATGAGGGAGGGAAAAATAAGAAACTGGGAGTACAAAATGTGTCCCACCAGGCTCTGAGTCCTAGCCAGGGTGGACCACACACTTGGCCCTCACTTTCTAATACCATCTCAAAAGGGTGTGGTGGGGGGGTAGTGTGATCAGTCCCATGAGTCACATAGCAGTTGGTCAGAAGCAGCACAATAAATTCTGGGATTTAGACCAGAGAGAAATTTCTCCCATGGGTCTCTGTAAAGAGGACCCCCTGTGTAATTCAGAGAGCCGTGGCTTCAAGAGCATTCCCGAAGATATGACAAATTCCTCAGAGCTATGTTTTGTCACATCCTTTAGTATAGGCCTGTGACATCACATCCCAGTGGAATTCAGCTAGGGTACTCTACAGGGGATCAGAAAGATGCATTTCCGTTTCTCTATGTGTTGCTGGTTTAACTAGGGGATAGCTTAAGAGTTTCTATAGGAAAAGATGGATGAAAAATCCTCCACATACATTGTTCCCTCTCAGCTGTGCCCCTGCGGAAGTTAAACTTGTATGTTTGTGCTTCTCTACGCTTTAGTGAAAGGGTACTAGAAAGGTGGATGACATTTGCAGTAAGCTTCAGGTCTGGGAAAGAGCTTCACTCCCCCTTTTGGGATTTGGGAGCTCTAAAAGGAGACTGTGCCAGGCCTAGGAGAAGAGCCTGGAGGAAGGAAGGGGGCCCGAGTATATGCCAGGAATAGCAGGGTGGTGGTTGTGGTTCTCAGGTGGCGGCCGGGTGGGAAATCTCCCAGCAGCATGAGCACTGCAGCTGTTCCGTGCTGTTGCCTTCAAGGGGGCAGGCGTCAGGTGAGTCAGTGGGCAGAGGAGTTTCCCCTTTGTGTGCTGAGGATCTTGATGGAGACCCCTTGAGCTAGGTTGGCTGGGGTCCTTCAGCCATTAGTGAGGATTGGAGGTCTCCATCTCAGGCTCCCTCCCATGGGCAGGCCCCCTTGAGGCCCCACATATTCACCTGGCGTCCTGACATGTTGGAAACAAAGATCACTCACACTGCCCTCCAGCAGCCCAGCACTCTGTCCCCCAAAGTCCCGAGGCCACAGTGGGGTTTGGGAACCCCTCCAGGCTCCAGCAATCGGCCACTCACATTGTTCCAATGGCCTTGTCCTCCTACACTTTTGGCAGGAAGAGGAAATAATGAACGTGTTTTCTTCCAAGAATATTCCAATTTATTCTCCACACGGCAGTCGCCGTGATCTTTCTAAAACATCAATCTTGTCGTGTCACTTCCCTGATGAAAACCCATCTGCAGCTTCCCAGGATCCCCAGGGTAAAGCTGCAGGGCTGTAGCGTGGTTGACAAGGCCCTAGGCCATCTCTGCAGCCTCATTCCTCCCTGGTTCTCTTCTTTTTGTCCCCTCATTTCCCCTCATCACCGGGCTATACGACTAGCCACACTTTTCAGTTTCTTGAGCTTCCCGTTTTTCCTCTTTCCTTCCCCAGGCCCAGGCACAGGCTATTCTTTCTTCTTGGAAAACTGCTTTTTACTCCTTCATCCATTAGGCCAGCCTATGCCTATGTACATTTCAGGTTATGGTCCAGAAATTAATCCTCTGGGGAGTGGTCCTGGACCTTCAGACAAAAGGAGAGGTCCTCTGCTAGGTGTCCCATAGTCTCCTTTGTTTTCTCCAACTATGGCCTTGTATTAGTTAGGAAAATGCCACCTGCAGAGACAAAGCCCAACATTTCCATGGATCCATGCAATAGAATTTTATTTCTCACTCATCTAACCATCTCCTGCAGGTGCTCCTGACTGTTAGGTGAGTTTCTCCACAGGGTGATTCAAGGCCCCGAGTTCTTTCCATCTTGTAGCTCTGCCATCGTCTAGGGCCTCAGAGTGCATAGCATCCAGCTGGGGCAGAAGGGAGGGGCTGGAAGGTACATCTGCCCCTCACTGCCCTGACACAAGAAGCATCTCACGTTCCTTCCACTCCTGTTCCATTGGCACCAACATGGTGCCCCCTAGTTGCTAGTGACAGCTGTCCAATGATAAGGTTATAATACAGAAGGAGGAACACAAATTTCAGTGGGCATACAAGCTCCTAAAACAGCTAATTTTAACTTCCTGTGATTCAACTAGACTCTGAGCTCCATAAGAAAGAAGGTGAGGGTATTGCTACTATTGTATCCCTTTTTCCCAGCACCATGCCTGGCACCTTGGTGCAGAGATTGCCCCATGAGTAAGAGCAGTCAGTGCTTGGCTGGAGGAGGAAGTGGGTCACATAGACAATTCATCGTCTTGAAGCCCTTCCCCAACCCTGTGCAAGAGTTGGGGAGAGAGAGGCAGCAGGCATATAAGCTTTCCTTATCACTGCTGCCAGCCAAGCCCCTCTAAAAAGCACCGACTCCCTTCACAGACAGAGGCATTCATTATGAGCAGAGAGCTTCCATAATCACAGGTGCCCATGAAGGCATGAGCCCCCTCTTGTATGATGGGGCCTTCTGATTAAAGGCTTGTTACTGGTACTTTATGGGGCAGAGAGATAATGTACTGCTGTTAGTACTTGCATTGCAGCTCCATCGCACATCTGGCACCTGCCTCTGAGTCCAAGGAGGTGGGTGGTGAATGAATTTTCCCTGTCTTTATCAGCCGGCTATGTCTTTGGAGTGTCTCTTCACAAGTTGTTTTTTGTGTGTGTATTGGTGTGAGTGTATAATAGTAAGAAGGCAATCACCTACCAGATTGTCTGGATAGAAAAGAAGGAATGAATAGACATGATGTGTAACTGGCTTATGAAATTGGAGAAATATAATTCACTATCACAAGCAGTGTGGTTCTATTTCGGAAAATCCTCAGGTAGGACAGTAATGTGTTGACTTGTGAAATTTGGGTCTTCTGCTTTACAGTTTGAGGCCCTAAAAGTGGCCCAAGGTAATGACACAGATGATTACAGTCAGGTGCCCCGTCCCCACCATCCTACACTGGGAGGAAGTCTGGTATTCTTCTCCCCAAGGGACCCCTCTTTCAATAAGCCCAAGAACCCCAGGACTGACTCAGTCCAAAGGGGCCAGTGTTAATTACTTCTGTCTGCTACTGTCATTGTCTTTGGTGTCACAACAGAAAAAAGGGAGTCTGACAGTCTCAGGCAGTCCCCAGTCAGTGCAATGGACGTTGTGGAGGGTGAGGTGCAAGCGGCTGTTTCTGATCTTGCCTATTTTCTCAGGGTTTGGGGGAAAGGAGCATACCTTGCTTCTCCCTTCCCAGGGGTCCTTCAGAGGTGGGCACTGTAGGCCCAGCAGATGCTAGCCGGGTTACAGTTCCCTGGTGAGATAGTCACGTCCCAGGCAATGAGCTTTCCATCTCCAGTAGAACCAGGGCAGGGCGAGTAGTCTGACTCTATGCCCACTCAGCTCTATGTTACTCTATGGCCCAAGTACCAGCCCCCTGGACCTGGGTCTGTAGGCCTTCAGAGTTAGGATGATTGTAATCTCTGTCCCTCACTAGCCTTCAGCTTTGGTTATGGCCACTCCAGGCCTTAATAGGCACCTGTGACTTTGAACCTCAGAGACCTTGGTTTTTTCCTCTGGCAAGGTCCAGGATATCCCCTTCACTGAGTCCCTTCCCTGAGATCATGATTTTGCAAAAATGGTGCAGCAACCTGCAGCGACCCCAGCAATCACCACGCTTATGCCCTGATTCCAATGGGGGCGAAGGGTGACAGCAGTAATGGGTGGCACAGGGTGGGGATGGGGAGTCCTGGTGGGGTCCAGGATGCCAGGGGCTGAGAGAGCAGAAAACTAGAACCTGTCTAGGAGGCAGTAGGAGGCTGGAATGTGGCTCCACGCCTCCAGCACATACTCCATTGTCCCTTGGACTTCACTTACAAACACAAATTCAAAGATAAAATTATTAAGAATTTTGATATGCTGACTGCAGAACATTAATCCTTAAGTGTGAGCCCTTCTCTATGTGTTGCAGTGGTTGCAGGAAGTCCGAGAAGCTGGCTCTGATGTGCGTGATTGGGAAACTACATTTGCAAAGATTATGACTATGAGAGAGATCTATCATAGCCATGCTTGCTTCTATTGTACTCCATCCTGCTTCTAGCCTCACAGGCTGGCTGTCCTTGCTCATGCCTGGATGTAGGGCAAGTTAAATGTGGGAGGAATTTAGTTTCTAGTTCAACTTTAAAGGAAGGAAGATAGTATTCCCTGCCTAAAACTGATCCCCTCTTTGTTTAGGGACCGAAACTGCTTTTGTAAAAGTAATGGATAACCATGTGATTAGGATTATGGGAGGGGCCTGAATTCTGCTAAAATGCAGGCATAATTTCTATAATCCTTTACTGCTCAGGAGTCATATGGCCAGAGGTCACAAGAATTGTTACTTCCCCAATTGTTCTTATAGATAACATCATTATTGTAGAACCTAAGATTACCACTGGGCACTGTGGCTCATGCCTGTAATCCCAGCACTTTGGGAGGCTGAGGTGAGTGGATCATTTGAGGTCAGGAGTTTGAGACCAGCTTGACCAAGATGGTGAAACCCCACTTCTATTAAAAATACAAAAATTAGCTGGGTGTGGTGGGAGGTGCCTGTAGTCCTAGCCACTCCAGAGACTGAGGCATGTTTATCGCTTGAATCCGGGAGTGGAGGTTGCAGTGAGCCAAGATTGTACCACTGCACTCCAGCCTGGGTGACAGAGATTCTCTTAAAAAAAAAAAAAAAAAAGATTGGTCTTTTGAGATGTTTTCAGACTTGTACATTCTGGCAAATGACTGATCCCACCTGGACTCATGATTCATCACTCAGCTGGTCCTGTGGCCTCCCACCCAGAGGCAGACTCAGTGCATGAGGACTGTTTTCCACACCCCAATGATTGCATCCCCAACCAATCAGCAGTACCCGTTCCCTAGTCCCCTGTCCAGCAAGCTATCCTTGAAAATCCCTAACCTCTGAGCCTTTGGGGAAACAGATTTGAGTAAGAAAACTCTGGTCTTCAATTTAGCAGCTCTGCATTTATTAAATTCTTTTTCCACTGCAAAACCCAGCAGTTCTCAGTGCATTGAGTTTTCCGGGCGGAGCTCAAGATGAACCCATTGAGAGATTACACAGTGACCTGGCAGCAAGACTGTAGCAGTGTGGGTATGCAAACCCCCCACCTGCTTTTGACCACCAAAAACTGCTGATATTCCCAAAAGAAACTTGAAAAAGAATTGATGAGGCAGCTTTGCTATATCTTTCTTTTTTTTAAATGGAGTCTTGCTCTTGTTGCCAAGGCTGGAGTGCAATGGCACCATCTTGGCTCACTGCAACCTCCCCCTCCCAGATTCAAGCTATTCTCCTGCCTCAGCCTCCTGAGTAGCTGGGATTACAGGCATCCACCACCACGCCTGGCTAATTTTTGTATTTTTAGTAGAGACAGGGTTTTACCATGTTGGCCAGGCTGGTCTTGAACTCCTCAGGTGATCCGCCCTCCTCGGCCTCCCAAAGCGCTGGGATTATGGTTGTGAGCACGGCACCCGGACTGAGGCAGCTTTGCTATATCTTTCTAGCCCTTCTCTATATTTGTAATTATTTTAAATATCTTTGCTCTTCCTTATATGTTGTCCACCCATTTTTTGTCTTGTCCTGAAGGCAATGGCTTTGGCTGTTCCCACCGTCTTCCTGGCCTCAGCAGAGTGCCTGGCTCTGACTGGGGCTCAGTGCAGCATCAAGTACCTTCTAGTGAACAGTTGTGAGATACTTGATTTGTCATGGCTGGAAAAGAGGGGAGACAGTTTCACAAATGTCCCTAAGGACCAACCAACCTGCCAGTTGTCTGGTCATGTCTTTGAGTCCACACCTAGTATTATCTTTAAGTTGCACTAAACTTCTGAATATTTCAGGCAGAAGTTAAAAGAATTCTTGCTTCAGGCCGGGCGCGGTGGCTCACGCTTGTAATCCCAGCACTTTGGGAGGCCGAGGCGGGCGGATCACGAGGTCAACAGATCGAGACCACGGTGAAACCCCGTCTCTACTAAAAATACAAAAAAATTAGCTGGGCGTGGTGGCGGGCGCCTGTAGTCCCAGCTACTCGGAGAGGCTGAGGCAGGAGAATGGCGTGAACCCGGGAGGCGGAGCTTGCAGTGAGCCGAGATCGCGCCACTGCACTCCAGCCTGGGCGACAGAGCAAGACTCCATCTCAAAAAAAAAAAAAAAAAAAAAAGAATTCTTGCTTCAATATGTAGACTGCTTCTGCCTTCATCCATTTTCCAGACTTGAATTGGTCTGAGATGGGAGAAGAAGGCTGACCAAGTTTGATGCACAGTGAGAGGGCACAGAGGAAGGAATGAGGGATTTGGTATCAGATAGCCTGGAATTTGTATTCTAGTCTTTCCATTAAAAACAAAAATATGCTAGGTAAGTGTTAAGCTTTTGTGAACTATGAATCTTCCCTGTAAAGTAGGGATAATGACACTCTTTTTGTAGGGAGATTAAATAAGATCATATATATTGAGATTCCAGGACAGCTTCTGGCACCACAGTAGGCAATCTGTATACAGAGCAGCTAATATTGCCTTTGGCATAAGAAAAAGTATTAAGTGACATTTGATTTGGGATTTTCCATTAGTTGCTCTCTTGCTCCCTTTTCTCTGGTATTACCACCCAAAAATATCAGTGACTTAAAACAAGATGTTCCTCTCCCTTATACTACAAGTCTGTAGTTGGTGGACTAGGTACTCTGCTCCATGTGGCCACCAGCCTTGCTCTGACACCCAGGCTGATGGGACTTTGCTGGTAGGGAGCCCTCTGGTGGATCTCACACCAGCAGCTAAATGCTTGGTCTGAAAGTGACACGCGTCATTTCTGCTTACAGCTCATTGGCCAGAACTGGTCATGTGCTTCAACCCTACTGCAGGGGACCAGGAAGTACAATCTTACTGACTTAGTCCGTTTGGGCTGCTATAACAAAATACCACAAACCAGGTGGCTTATAAACAACATAAATGCATTTCTCGTAGTTCTGCAGTCTGGGAAGTCTGAGATAAATGCACCAGTAGATTTGGTGTCTGGTGAGCGCCTGCTTTCTGATTCATCTGGTTCATAGATGGTGCCTTCTTGCTGTGTCCTCACAGCTGGAAGGGGCAAAGGGTCTCTCTCAGGCCTCTTTCATAAGGGCACTAATCCCATTCATGAGAGCTTCACCTTCTTGATCTAATTGCCTCCCAAAGGCCCCACCTCCTAATACTATCACCTTGCGGGTTAGGATTTCAACATAGGAATTTTGGGGGTCACAAACACTCAGACCATAGCAGTTACCATGTGCTCAGAAGGTGGACAACTGGGAATATTTGGTAAGAAGTGAAGGGGAACAAAATAATTTATTCTGTCAACTCTCATAAGTTATTAGCTGGAACACCTCTGCAACAAAAGACAGTCCAGGTGCAGCGGCTTGCGCCTGTAATCCCAGCACTTTGGGAGGCCGAGGCAGGCAGATCACTTGAGGTCAGGAATTTGAAACCAGCCTGGGCAACATGGTGAAGCGTTGTCTCTACTAAAAATACAAAAATTAGTCAAGGGTGGTGGCACGTGCCTGTAGTCCTAGCTACTCAGGAGGTGGAGGTTGGAGGATGGCTTGAGCCTGGGAGACAGAGGTTGCAGTGAGTTGAGATTGCAGAACTGCACTCCAGCCTGGGCAATAGAGCCAGACCTTGTCTCAAAAAAAAAAAAAAAAAGATTAACAAGAGAAAAGCAAGTATTTTTACTTTTAACATCCATTACACAGAGAAATCTCAGTTCAAAAGCATCTGCCAAAATGGTGGCTTTGGGTCCCAGCTTATATAGCATATCAAACAAAGACAATAATAAACAAGGGACCTTGGAGTCAAATGGGCCCCCACGCCATCCTCCTTTCCTCATTAAACCTGAAACTTCAAGGTGAATTAAAACCTTTAAGGCCTGGCTCAGGCATTAGCCCATCTTCCCTGGAGCAGTCCAGCCACAGACATCTCTCCCTCTTCCAGACTCCTGTAACACAAGACACTTGTCTTGTCTCTTTATTAGCAGTTGTCAAATATTGTCTAATTATTAAGATAAGTTGCTGATAAACATAGATTTTCCTTGGCATTGCAAGGTGCACAAATCTTAGCCTTGGTGGTTAGGTCATGCTGTACACAATCTGTGATTGCCCTTCTTTCCATTAAAAGTTTCATTCTGGGCCATGTCAGATTCTGAATTGTGGACTGAGGCACAAGCAATGTCTTACAGAAATCACTGGAGACTAGCAGTGTAGATGGTAGACATGCACAGGAGAAAGGGCATATAAACATTTCTTTCTCAGATTATTTGTCAAATTTGGAGTTTTAATATTCCATCTCAAATAAAACCCTGCTGCACAGTATAGGTGTGGAGCTCAGGGTTGTTACACAGGGAACTAGCTGGGTTAGGCGGTATGTCATTGAGCTCATTTTAGGGAGAAGATTAGGCCCAAGGGCAAGCCGTTTTGAGCCATTCTCACTTTGAGGTTGCCATGGCCCAGATGCTGTTACCTTTAGCTCTGTCCACTCTAGGGATGCTGAAAACTGCTCCCTACATCTCAGTGTCATTCAGGAAATCAGAAGCCTAAGGGACTGGAGTATACATTGGTAGTCCCTTCCCAGCATCCATTTCCCTGTTTTATTCTGAGGCACATCTGCTTTAGGGACTCCAAATGTCCTTCCAGTACCTGTTCTTCCTTTCTTCCTTAGAAACACAATCCTGATTTTTATCTGAGTGCTTTGCCTTTGGGACAAAGACTATATTTTTCTAGCTTCCTTTGCAGCTAGGAAAGGCCATGTGACTAAGTTTTGGTCAATGTGATATAAGCAGATGTATTGTGTGACACTCCAGAAGGACAACCTAAAGAAGCTGACTGAGGCGAAAAGTCAACTTCTCTTCACTCTTTCCCCCTTCATCTTTCTGCGTGGAGTACAGATGTGATGGCTGGAGCTCTAGCAGCTATTTTGGATAGAAAACACCTACTGGAATAGTAGAGCAGGAAGTTTAAGGGTCCTTGTTTCCCTGATGACTGAACTATTAAAGCTTTCATATCAGCCTTGGACTTTCTACCTTTGCACTTGTCTTAAACGAAAGAAAAATAAACTTTTGTTTATTCACTTTTATTTGGGGTTTTCTGACATATGCAGCTAATCATATCCTAACTGTTACTGTCCCCTTCATGTGCTCTCAGGGGAGCTGAGGCTCTGTGGCTGGAACCTGGAACTTAGGGCTGAGTTAATCAGAGCAATGCACTCCACTGGCCATGAGTATATTTAGGGGTGGGCATATGACCAGTCAGAATGAATCCTGAACTCAACCATGGGAGGTTGTGAAGCTGGAGAAGTTGGCAGCCATCTGGAGGGGACGGTTTGTCCTGGTTACCTTATGATATGGTTTACTGTGTCCTCACCCAAATCTAATCTTGAATTGTAGCTCCCATAATTCCCATGTGTTGTGGGAGGGACCTGGTGGAGGCAATTGAATCATGCAGGCAAGCCTTTCCTGTGCTGTTGTCATAATAGCAAGTAAGTCTAATGGTATCTGATGGTTTTATAAAGGGGAGTTCCCCTACACATTCTTTCTTGGCTGCCACCATGTAAGACGTGACTTTGCTCCTCATTCACCTTCCACCATTATCGTGAGGCCTCCCCAGACATGTGGAACTGTGAGTCAATTAAACCTCTTTCCTTTATAAATTACCCAGTCTCTGGTATGTCTTTATTAGCAGTGTGAGAACCAACTAATACACATTACTTGAATCCTGGATTAAGCTTTGCTTGGAATTAGATCTATCTCTAGACTTTTCATATAAGTGTGCCAATATATTCTCTTTTTGTTTAAGTCAATTTAAGTTTTTGGTTGCTTGTCTCCAAAAGAGTCAACTCTGATTCTGGTCTCTCTATTTGGTTTAATTAGTATTAGTGCTTAATTGGTCTTTCTACTTCCACACTTGCCCTGACTGGTGTTGTCTTGGTAACCCTCAATGCTTTAACAAATGGACCCCAGATTTCTGGGGATCACTTCTGCTCATATTATATTGGCAAGACAGGTTAAAAGGCCACACCTAACTTTGAAGGAGTTTGGGAAATGTAGTCTAACTGCACATGCAGAAGGAAGAGGAGAGCCAGGACCCTGCAGCACCATTAGCCCTCCCTGCCATCCCACCCTCTAATCCCTCCTATCTCCTGCAGCCACAGTGGCCCTCTTGATATGTGAATTGGCATATGTCATTCCCCTGGATGAGGTTTGTCAGCAGCTTCCTGGGAACTCAGATTCTCCTCCATGGCCCATGAGGCCCTGCCCGATCTGGCTCCTGCCAGGTCTCTAACCCCCATCTGAATCCCAGGTGTGCCCTGGCTCCTTTCCCATCCGCCACGTTGGCCTCGGGTCAGCTTCTATGGCTTGCTGGGCCTTTCCAGCCTCAGGACTTTCTACTGCTGAAATGCCTTTCCCCCAGTTTTTCATAAGGCTGGCTCCTTCTCACCCTCCAGGAACCCTCCTGAGAGTGATTTCCTCAGAGAGGCCTTTCTGGAACACCCTACCCAATAAAGGTCTTCCTTCTTTTTTTATTTTTATTTTTTGAGACGGAGTTTTTCTTTTGTTGCCCAGGCTGGAGTTCAATGGTGCGATCTCGACTCACTGCAACCTCCGCCTCCTGAGTTCGAGTGATTCTCTTGCCTCAGCTTCCTGAGTAACTGGGGTTATAGGGGCCCACCACCATGCCTGGCTAATTTTTGTAGTTTTAGTAGAGAAAGGGTTTCATCATTTTGGCCAGGCTGGTCTTGAACTTCCAGCCTTAGGCGATCCGCCCACCTCAGCCTCCCAAAGTGATGAGATTATAGGCGTGAACCACCGTGCCCAGCTTCCTTCTTATTCTTTATCACAGGACTAAATTAGGTAATGGTTTATTTGCTTCCTATTTTTAGTCTGCCTTCCACTCTAGAATATAAGGTCCAGGGTGGGGTGACTGTGTCTGTCTGTTCCATTCCATGTGCAGAGCACCCACCTTGCAGAGTCTGGTACACAGCAGGTGCTCAAAGGGTTTTACTGAAAGAATGGATGTATGTATGTATGTATGTATGTATGGATGGATGGATGGATGGATGAATAGGTGGGTGGATGGATGGATGGATGGATGGATGGATGGATGGATGGATGGATGGATCGATGGATGGATGGATGGATGGATGGTTGCATGGATGGTTGAATAGATGGATGGATGAATAGATGGATGGATGAATCGATGGATGGATGAATGGATGGATGGATGGATGGATGGTCTTTCATGCCCATCTGTGGATGCTGGAAAGTTAAAATGTACCTTCTATTTCTAATGCCACATAGCATTAAAGAAGTTTGCCAGGGCCTGCTCTAAAATGTCCGCCAGAAGGAAGGGAGGGAATGGAAGCCATTCATATTCCCCCACAGAGCCCCTGAGTTTATTGTATGTTAGAGGAGGGCAAGTAAATACGTTTCCCACTTTGTGCATGTTTTCTTTACACCAGCCAATCCACAACCCCCAAGGGAAAGCCTAAGGAATGATGCCCATGAATCTTAATAAAGTCCCACAGGTCCTGCCCCCACTGCCCCCATGGTTGAGCTCCATGCCATCTCTGGACTTCTGTCAGCACTCCTAACCTTTCTAGGACCTGTGAGTAATAAATTTCTTCTGTTCATGCATTTTGGTTTCACTTTCTGACGTTATCTCACATGATACACACACACAAACCTAACCCCCTCCCATCTGGGCTCTCTTAGAGAGCAGCTGTCTTGATTTATAGCCACTCCTAACAGGAGGAATCCTACCAGTAGTCTCTTAACTGAACTAGGAGCGCAGCTTCCTTGCTTGTGTCTGGCCCCTGGAGCTTACATCTCAGGGGCAACTTACCTCCAGTCCTGTTCTTTTCTCCTGTGAAATGTTCCAGTGAGATTTAAAATGTCAGAAGTCTGGACAGTAAGACCATTTGTATTTTGGCCAATGGACCTTAAGATGCCAAGAAGGGTTTCACCTGCTCTTGAAAACAGCTTTTGAATTTTAATTCTACCTGGAAGGTGTAATGGGAGCATCCCCTTGTGCTTTTGGAGCTCACTCACAGACATTGAGGTGGTCCTAGCAGCCGAGGGAAGGAGGGAGATGTCAGGCAACTGCTTTGCCCAAGGTGACTTAATGAGTCAGGGCTGGAATGGGCATCATGAGGGCAGGCACTGAGCCTGCAGACTGGGTCCTACCCTTCCTACACACACACACACACACACACACACACACACACACACACCCCTCTTCTAATGGGATATGATAAAATACAGATAAGAAGCTCCAGAAGGAAAATTCCTCCTGTTAAAGTTTACTGTGTTCCTCCCACATGGCCATTCTGGCTCCTCAGAATGTAATACAATTGCGATATTCTTTTCACAAAAAGATTACTCTATTTATGTGTCAAATTTACAAAAGAATTAAATTAGGAATTGATTTAAAAAAGAATCATCACAACGGTGCTTTAAACAGAGAGGTACCTTGGAGGCATTTCAAATGATTTGATTTATAAACACTTAATTTGCACACAACCTTTCAGATAAATATAATGTGCAGGGAGGAAGGTAGATGGATGTGATTTGTGTGGGCGCAATGTACCTGCTGCTTCTAAACCTTGTATGTATTTCTGTGATTCAATCTATCATATTTTATGTGTTGTGATCATTTGTTCTCATGTCTGTTTTTACCATTACAGTGTGAGTCTCATCCTGGCAGGGAGTAGTATATCTTGGTCACCTTTGTCTGTTCAATACCCAGCAGGGTCATTGACAACAAGATTTGTGTCTTATTTTCTTTCTACCCTTAGCACCTATCTTAGGGACTGTCATTCAGGAACACTAAGAAAATGTTTTTTGAATTGAACTTGGTAAGTATAATTTTTCCTCTTAAAGAGTAGTGTAGATTTTTGTACTTGTAGAAGGCCTTTTTTTGGGATAGACCATTAAAACTATTATTTAATGTTCCCAGTCATAGTCCATCTGTAGGAACTCTGGCTTTCTGCTGAGGGGTTCATTTATTGAATGCCTATCATGTGTCAAGCACTGAGCTATAGCTGGAGATACAGTGAGTGAGGCAATCAGATTTCTGCACCTGTGAAGCTTGCAGTGAAGGGGCATGGCAGAGAAATAAGAAATAGACAACAATGGTGGGTAAGAGCGGGGAGAGGGTACACAGGCAGAGGGGAAATGATGTTTACTGAAGGACAAAGAGGAGTTGGCCATGCAGTAGGAATGGCAAACAGATTCCATGTGCAAGGAATAGAAGGCAATTTGGCATAGCCAGAGCACAGAGAGGAAGGCACTGAGAGGGAAGAGACAAGTGGTGGAGGTTGGCCAGGGCAGGCTGGGAGAGGCCGTGTTGCCTGTGTGGAAGAGTGTGGAGTGGATCCTGAGGGAAGATGAGGGAAAGTGTGCATGGTGGCTCCAGTGGCATTATGGAGGATGTTTCGGAGAGACTAACACTTGGAGTTTGGATTTTTAATGTCCAAGGAAGCATTTTATTGTGGAAATAAATAAAAAGACCAACCAAATGAGAACAAGCAAAGGCTATTTATTCAGAGCTTGCTCTAGCAAGGGACTCAATCTCTGTCATTTGGGTTTTGGCAGAGACTCAAAGTCAGGCAGGGGAGTGGGGTAGTTTTAGAGTGGAAAAAGAGAAGGCTTCAGTTATGCTCTGACTGGAGGCTGTTGGTCTGGGGAAGCTGCAGGTGAGCTAAATGGAAGCGGGTGCCCTATGGCGTTGCTTAGGGGAGCACATTTCGTTTACTGTGGTTAGTTCTGAGTTGGAAGCAGAGACGAAAACTAGGAAAGCTGTCAGTTATTCATCAAGTCCTGGCCATCTTGAGTTGATGGTCACAGAAGTTATTGTTTGGCTTCTTGCATTGTGACTGGAGATAGCAGCCTGACTTCCTCTAAGTCTGACTTACAGCAGGTTGGCTTCCTGTGCTGGTTATTGTGGATAAGGGGTTGGTTTCCTGGGCAGGCTGCTGCTGCAGGTGTGGACCAGAGTTCTGTGTTTATATAGGATCTGGCCATTGTTTGTCTGGATATTCAGGCTCTCATTATCATTAATGAGAATTATTTATTTATAGTTACAGATATTTAGTGTTACAAATAAGAGCAATTACTTTCATTAATATGTATTAAATATCCCTAAAAATTATTCCTAATCATTAAGTTAACCAATTAAATAATCTTAAACATATTGTACTGCGTTTATTTATCTACTTATTATATTTGGCTTTTTTCAAGTACTCCATGTGCCTGATTGGGACGATTTACAACCCTAAAAGGCAACAGTTTTCTAAGCATTGAAATATTTCTTGTAACTATAATAAATAAAAAAAAATTTTTTTTTTGAGATGGAGACTTGCTCTGTTGCCCAAGCCGGAGTGCAGTGGCACGACTTTCGCTCACAGCAACCTCTGCCTCCTGGGTTCAAGCATAAATCAAAATTTTAAATGTTTCAAAGCATATTACTTTAAATATTCCAAAAATCTTTACCAACCTGATCAAATTTTAGTATATCTTTAACAACTTAAAAAAATTCCAAATCTGAAAATCACATAGATTTACCAATATGCCATATTAATCACTGCATTTTTTCGAGACAGGGTCTCACTAATAAGAATTAGAATAAGAATTAACTCATTTAATCTTCACATGTATTCTATTATTATTATTTTTAGATAGGGTCATATGGTTTGGCTGTGCCCTGACCCAAACCTCATCTTGAATTGTAAGCCCCATAATCCCCAGGGGCTTATGGGGAGGGAGGGGCCTGGTAGGAGGTGATTGGAACATGGGGGTGGGGAATCATGCCGTTCTCTTGATAGTGAGTGAGTTCTCACGAGATCTGATGTTTTATAAACGGCAGTTTTCCCTGGGCTTTTCTGTCTCTCCTGCTGCCTCGTGAACAAGGTGTCTGTTTCCCCTTCTGCCACAATTGTAAGTTTTCTGAGGCCTCCTCAACCATGCAGAACTGAGTCAATTAAGCCTCTTTCCTTTATAAATTACCCAGTCTCAGGTATTTCTTTATAGCAGTGTGAAAATGGAGTAATATACAGGGTCTCATTCCCGTCGCCCAGGCTGGAGTACAGGGGTGCAATCTCAGCTCACTGCAGCCTCTACTTCCTTGGTTTAAGTGATCTTGTCAGCCTCCTGAGTAGCTGGGACTACAGGCACATGCCACGCCCAGCTAAGTTTTTGATTTTTTTGGAAAAAGGAGGTCTCACTATGTTGCCTGGGCTGGTCTTGAACTCCTGGGCTCAAGTGATCCTACTACCTCAGCCTCCCAAAGTGCTGGGATTACAGGCATGAGCCACCATGCCTGGCCTAATCACTGCATTTTAAATAACAGTGGTACACAGATTGTTCTGAACATTACAAATCCTAGTCCTCTAGTTAGTGGTATTAAATTATAGATTTAAAAAATAAATAAATTATAGGTTTAGTGTATCCATTTTTAAACCTGTTTGTAAAGTCACTTATCCAAGTAAAAGGAGCAGTTTTTGCACCTCAGGCAAGGTTACTGAGTCATAAAATTAGAACTACAATATTGTTACTTTTCAGTCAGATATTTGAGACTGTGACCTTGGGTGGGACCTGGTACTACATACTTCCTGGATGATTCTACTCAAGTCCCTGGAGAACTCTGGGTCCTTTTCTCCTCTCCTCTCCTCCCCTCCCCTCCCCTCCCCTCCCCTCTCTCCTCTCCTCTCCTCTCCTCTTCCTAGAAATAGCAGCCTGACTTCTCTTCTCTTCTCTTCTCTTCTCTTCTCTTCTCTTCTCTTCTCTTCTCTTCCCTTCCCTTCTTTTCCCTTTCCTTCCCTTCTTTTCTCTTTCCTTCCCTTCTCTTCTCTCTCTCTCTCTCTCTCCCTCTCTTTAAAAAAAATAAAGACAGGGTCTTGCTATGTTGCCCAGGCTGGTCTTGAACTTGTGGGCTCAAGTGATCCTCCTGCCTTGGCTTCCCAAGGTGCTAAAACTACAGGCATGAGCCACTCTGGACTTGGGTCTTTTTCTAGAGCCAGGCTCTGTCTTCCATTGTCAATGGGTAACCTCCATCTTCATACCTTCCACTGGGGTTTACTGCAGTTCAGTGCTGGGGAGTCTTTCACCATTAACCATTGTTTCCCTTCACTTGTTTCAGCCCTCACCTGTGTTGTGGCTGATTCTGTCACCACTTGATTGGATTACAAGAATCTCTTTACCATCTAACTGAATTCTGAATTCCTCACATATTTTGCTGTGCAACCTGTCTAAGGAGTCAGGTTAGGAGGCTGTTATGGTCAGAGGCAGATGTTGTGGTCACCTGGATGTGGCGGTGGAGATGACCCCAGAGCTTCTTAGGGCAGGGATCAAATAAGATTTAGTGACTGATTAGATGCTGGAGAAAAGGATGTTGAGGGAAGAAGAAAGAGTCAGAGAAGCTGCCCAGATTTCTGCATTAGACAACTGGGTAGAAATGTGTTTTACATAAAAATCACTGACCATTTATTGAAAACTAAGTACTTACGTGAAACTGACTTAATTCGCCAAACAAGTGGTAATTTGTAAACAGACAGATGCAGCCTACTAGAGGCAATGGGGTCAAGTGACCAAGGATTGGGAGTCAGGGAACCTTTCCCAGCTGTGCCACTGATTTCTAGTTGTTCTTGGGATAAATCCTGTGTGCTCTGTGGGGTTCCCTTTCTTGTAAATAAAAACATCTGCCTAAAGCCTGAGTTCTGTTAACTCTAAAATGCATAAACCTGTCAAATGAGAGGGTTGGATTAAGCAAAGGTGCACCAGCTTCTTTGGTAATTTGATGAACACCAAGCACCCTCTCCCTGGGAAAATGCAGGGAATATTTACATACACTTTCTCCGGGTTCATTCCCTCCTCCTCTCACCCCCAACACTCATGGATTAGATGGACTTCAAAGCTCTTTCGTGTTCTTACATGCCCTCTTCGGCATTTAAAATCTCCTTACCTTTTCCAAAGAAACAACATGAAAATGATGATGCCTTTGTTAGTTGCTGTGTTCTTTCTTTTCCCTTTGAATTACCCCTGCTATCTATTTAAAGCGGAGTCCCTCAGGGCAAAGGCTGTCTCTGTCCTTGTTTCAGTGGCTAGAATGCAGTTGGATGCTTAACAACACCTAATTATAATAATATGGATTAGGGTATAATGCCATCTGTAAACCTTGATAAGCTTAGGATAGATTAATAATATTTTAACAATCTGTACAAAACAGTAGATGGACATCATTTAAGGGAGTATAAAAGGGAACTTTTGCTTCTATAGTGCAATACAGGATTAATTAAACATCCCCCAGGAGTTTATCTCTAAGAATCCATGTCTCACAGTGAATATATATATTTTTTTCAAGAATTATTCAAAGTTATCAAGATGAATCACTAGACCTTCTGTTATTAAAACCCTTTATTCAGAACAGTAACCTGTTCTTCAAGGTTAGCTTTCTATATACTACCTGAAACACTGATGGAAAGATTTGGTTTGGTTAGAGATGTTTTCTGGTTGGCTGAGGATTTACCCCTTGAACAAAATCTTTTCTTTTTTCTTTAACCATTTTGGAGAAATAAATTTCTGAAATGTGCTGTACACTTCACTGCCCTCTGAAACAGATGATCTGGAACATAATGTTCCCTTATGGGCATTGATTATTAAATTGTGGTATGCGGTAGTCTAACAACTTTTAGGGCTAGGTAGTCTTATTCCTATTGAAGTAGATGTAGAATTGTTTGCTTCAACACTACTTAGCCCCAGTCTACAGATTTTGATTTTTGTTGGAGTTATCCAGGTGCATATTTCAAAGAGACAACCAGATTTTGTGGGTTTGTTAAAAAAACAAGTCCCAGGCTGCCTTGCACATATTTCCCTTTCCCTTCAGGGAAACTTTTTTTTTTTTTTTTTTTTTTTGTGGGGGGACAGAGTCTCGCTCTGTCGCCCAGACTGGAGTGCAGTGGCGTGATCTCGGCTCACTGCAAGCTCCGCTTCCTGGGTTCATGCCATTCTCCTGCCTCTGCCTCCCCAGTAGCTGGGACTACAGGTGCCTACCACCACGCCCGGCTAATTTTTTGTATTTTTTAGTAGAGACGGGGTTTCACCATGTTAGCCAGGATGGTCTTGATCTCCTGACTTTGTGATCCACCCGACTTGGCCTCCCAAAGTGCTGGGATGAACCACTTTTATATATATATTTTTTTGCTGATTAAAAATTACCTTCCATACCTTAAATCCCATGGTTGTATTGCTACTTTTTTACTTGTCTCTTTTAGGCTCTGTCTATTGACATCCCCCTATGGAAGATGAGGATTTAACTCTTGCCTTATCCCATCCCTACTATGCACTCACTTCCCATCCTCCCAAGATAATTTATCTTTTTTTTTTTTTTTTTTTTTTTTTTTTTTTTTTTTTTTTTGGCTGTTGCCCGAGCTGGAGTGCAGGGGCGCAATCTCGGCTCACTGCAACTTCCACCTCCAGGGTTCAAGTGATTCTCCTGCCTCAGCCTCCTGAGTAGCTGGGATTACAGGCGCCTGCCACCACACCCAGCTAATTTTTTGTTGTTGTTGTATTTTTAGTAGAGACGGGGTTTCACCATGTTGGTCAGGTAGTCTTGAACTCCTGACCTTGTAATTTGCCTGCCTCAGCCTCCCAAAGTGCTGGGATTACAGGAGTGAGTCACTAAGCCAGGCCCCCCAATTTATCTTTTTAATTAAATCAATATCCAGTGTTTACATTAGTATGACTCTATACACTAGTGAGAGATCAGCCATGTAGAAAACTATAATTACTTTTTTTCTGCATAATTTTTTGGGTTTTTTCTCAAGTTAATAATTGTTTTGTTAGATTATTTTTTCAATTTGCTTTAATGTCCTGTATATTTAGTTCTGATTCAACCAATTGTCTAAATCAGTGCTTCTCAGACTATCTGTGATAAAGAACTAGTTTTTAAAATTGCTACTTTGTTACAGGCAGATACTTTTATAAAATACAATAAAAATGTACTTCTAGAACAAACTGTTCACAGCACCAGTTGGCTGGCCACACTTCGTGTAGCACTGTTCAAGTCTTCTTTCAGTGCATCTAAACACACTGGGTGTTCTCTCAGTGTTGTCTTTTTGAGGAAGCCTCTTTAGAGCCTTTTGATGTGACAATATGGATTGGTTGTCTTCAATAAACCAAGTGCATGGCTGTTTCATGGGTCAGATTCTCCTTTTCCTTCAGCCTTGGGCTTCTCTTTGCTTTCTTATTCTGGTTCCTCGATCCTATGCCTTCCCCATTCACAAGTTAACCCTTCTTTTGCATGGGCACATCCTCCAGTGGCTTCCTAGAAAAGTGTGTGTGGAAAATAAATGTTTTGAATGTCAAAAAAACGAAAATATTTTTATTTTACTCTCTTGTCTGCTTATTTGCCTGAGTATAGAATTCTTGGTTGGAACTAACTTTTCTTCAGAATGTTTGATTACAAGGTTTTTCCATGAACATTGGTATTCTATATTTCACATCATGTGGATTTCTTTTTCATCCTTTATTCTGGGCACTTTCAATTCTCAGAAATGTTCTTAAATAATTTTCTTCATTCTCAATCTTTCATTTTCTCTTCCTGGAAGTACTATTGTTTATAAGTTGACCTGCTGGACTGGTCTCTCATGTAAGGGTCCTCTGAGTCAATGGATTTGGTTCTCTGCTTTCCCCTCTGCTGACTTAGAAATCAGCATTTTCCAGGCTGCTAAGTCATCTGTTCTTGTAGCTAGGAAAATTATGCGTGATTGCCTCCTCTCCCACCCTAGTGGATTTACGCCTTTTTATAGTAATTTTAGTGGGCTTTCAGGAGGGAACAAAATTAGATGTCAGTTTGCCGTTGTCGCTCAGTACCTGGTGTCTGCTTCCTATTGTTCTCAGATTGCCAACTGTACATTCCCTTCAAACAGGTAACAAAATAGTTGAGGGTATAGCTGTTGGATTCCAGCCCCACTGATGTCCCTTGCCAGCTCTTTGACCTTGCACAAATTACTTCGCCTCTCAGAAATTCAGTTTGTTCATCTCTCTGATGGGGAGAATAATAATACCTACCCTATGTGATTGTTGTGAGCACTAAAGGATCGTGTAGTGAATACACCATCGCCGTTCCATATGTGGTAGCTATTATTGCCACTCCTGCTAGAGGCTTGACCTTTCCTCTTCTTCTCTATCAAAAATAGTCTATGGACTAGAAAATTGCATTGCCATGCAAGTTAGACTGAAGTAAGACTCCCCAGGAGCTCTCCTAAGGTGTAATGGATAAACATTGTTGCATAGACTTTACGGCATCTATTAATAGTTTGGCTGCCCAGAAACTTCGTTTTAGCTATTCTCCCCAGAATGGTCAAGATACTCTCTCCAAAATGCTGATCTTGTCAGTGAATGTCCTGAGTCTTCATGATGAAGGCCAAGTCCCTAGCAAGGTATCAAGGTGTCTTCCTATATCTCTGGCCTTGTGCGCCACACAATGTGGCCCACAGGACTTGAGGTCCTGCTTATATCCTTCTCTCTCAAGTTTTCCTTTGCCAGCCCTGCAGAGTGCAGAGCCAAGCCTGCTCTTCCCTCAAGATTCAGTGTAGCTTTCACCCAATTCTGGAAGCCCTTTTTGGCCTTTCCCTACCTCCACTTCTGTCTCTCAGTCCACACACTGGGTTAGTACATCTTCTGAGCCTCATTACCTTCTGTGTGTACACCCCTCTGTCACAGTGCTTGTAACTATTGTAGGTGTTTACTTATCTTTCCCACCCACAAAACTGTAATTGCTCTGTGGCTAGAGGATGTGACCTTCTTATTGTTTTATTCTTAGAACCCAGTATAGTGCCTGCTACATCTTAAGTGTTTATAATTTTTGAAGTGAAATAATATTTACTGAATGAATGTATGAATGAAAAGGCCTCACATATTAGTGTGGTTTCACCTACTTGCAGAATAAAATTCTCAAATTGAGGAACTTGAAAATGTTATATACATATACATATATATATATATATATATATATATTTTTTTTTTTTTTTTTTTTTTTTGAGACAGAGTCTCTCTCTGTCATCCAGGCTGGAGTGCAGTGGTGTCATCTTGGCTCACTGCAAGCTCCGCCTCCCGGGTTCATGCCATTCTCCTGCCTCAGCCTCCCAAGTAGCTGGGACTACAGGTGCCCGCCAGCACGCCTGGCTAATTTTTTGTATTTTTAGTAGAGATGGGGTTTCACCGTGTTAGCCAGGATGGTCTCGATCTCCTGACCTTGTGATCCACCTGCCTCGGTCTCCCAAAGTGCTAGGATTACAGGCATGAGCCACTGAACCCAGTGTTCAATGCCTGCCAGAATAACAATATTTACTTGGCATTGTACTTAAAAGCCTATTTGGGTAGGGACATTATGATCGAGGTGCTGGAAACGCTCCAGTCCTCTTCTTCATGCTTACCTGCAGCTGCTTGGTGCATCTAGCATGAGAGCGATCACCATGTAATAATGTCCTAAGCAGACTGATATGGTTTGGGTCTGTGTCCCCCACCAAATCTCATGTTGAATTGTAATCCCTAGTGTTGGAGCATGGGCCTCATAGGAGGCGATTGGATCGTGGGGCTGGATTTCCAGCTTGGTACTGTTCTGGTGATAGTGAGTGGGTTTTCATGACTTCTGGTCATTTAAAAGTGTGTGGCGCCTCCCCTTTCTCTTGGTCCTGCGCCTGCCATGTAAGATGCCTGCTCCCACTTTGCCTTCCACCATGAGTCAAAGCTCCCTGAGGCCTCCCCAGAAGTAGGTGCTGCCATGCTTCCTGTATAGCCTGCAGAACCATGAGCCAAACACACTTCTTTTTAAGATAACTTACCCAGTCTCAAGTATTTCTTTATAGCAATGTAAGAATGAACTAATACACAGACACAGGCGGCAGCTCTGTAACTTTTCTAAGAAGCCCAGCAATAACATTTCAGTCACTTTCGTGGGTGCTCATTGCCCTTCCTAAAATACAAACACGCCACATGCTGTTTCCAGCCAAATTAAGACAGGGTGAGCTTTACATGTCTAATGAAGGAACAGCTCAGAAGATTAGGAACAAAGCATTTCGGTCACACGAACATACGCTTCAGACATGTGAGGGCAGGGACTCCCGTTCATCCACCAATAGGTTCTGTCAGCTTCAGCTTTTATCCTAGTTGCTCCTGAAGGAATCTGGATTAACATAATGAGGGTGCTCGTGAACCAGCTCATCATCATTTTAGAAAACTTCAGGGCCAAATAAAACACCAGACTTTGTGTTCAAGCTGTACTACCGACAGACATTTATTTAATGAACTATTTTCTGCCTACAGATGGAGGTGGAAGTTGTATTCACAAGCTCTAAATGTCAGCCTTCATCTTTAGACCTAGTGGAAAGCAGAAAAGACAAAACGTGATGCAATGAACCTTGTTATGGTACCCAAAATATGGGGATCCAGCTTCTGTTAGCATGCCTGCATCCCTGTCTTGGCCCCACTGATGAGGAGCAGGCAAGATAGGGATTCTGAGTACGGAGGAAGTTACTGAAACAATTAACAATCAGAGTGTCTGATTAGTGCTATAATTTCAAATGTAAACAACAACAAAAAACCTTTTAGATTTCAGGTGAGAATTGCACTCTTCAAGGATGGTTCCTCTCTGTGGCTGTAGTTAGTGTAGTGAATTGGATATTCTTGGATTGAGTCAACTTTATATCTCAAGTATATTTTTCTTTTCTTTTCTTTTCTTTTTTTTTTTTTTTTGACAGAGTTTCGTTCTTGTTGCCCAGGCTGGGGTATGCAATGGCACGTTCTTGGCTCACTGCAACCTCCGCCTCCCAGGTTCAAGTGATTCTCCTGCCTCAGCCTCCCAAGTAGCTGGGATTACAGGCATGTGCCACCACACCAGGCTAATTTTTTATATTTTTAGTAGAAACAGGGTTTCTCCGTGTTGGTCAGGCTGGTCTCGAACTCCCGACCTCAGGTGATCTGCCCGCCTCAGCCTCCCAAAGTGCTGGGATTACAGGCATGAGCCACCATGCCTGGCCGCAAGTATATTTTTCATCTCTCAATATGCATTCATGTTTTACTAAAAGAAAGTGAAGGGGGGAGGGGGGATGGATAGCATTAGGAGATATACCTAATGCTAAATGACAAGTTAACAGGTGCAGCACACCAACATGGCACATGTATACATATGTAACAAACCTGCACATTGTGCACATGTACACTAAAACTTAAAGTATAATAATAAAAAAAAAAAGTGAAGACTTGGCTGGGCGTGGTGGCTCACGCCTGTAATCCCAACACTTTGGAAGGCTGAAGAGGGTAGATCACGAAGTCAGGAGATTGAGACCATCTTGGCCAAAATGGTGAAACCCCACCTCTACTAAAAATACAAAAATTAGCCGGGCGTGGTGGTGTGTGCCTGTAGTCCCAGCTACTCAGGAGGCTGAGGCAGGAGAATCGCTTGAACCCAGGAGGCGGAGGTTGCAGTGAGCTGAGATGGCGCCACTGCACTCTAGCCTGGGAGAAAGAGCGAGACTCCGTCTCAAAAAAAAAAAAAGAAAGTGAAGACCCATCCATAGCAGCATTTCTTCCAGGAAGTTCAAAAGACACTGACAAAGCAAGATCAAAATTACAAAATTGACTTTGAGGAACAAGTAAATGGTGTTAAGCAGCCTTATCATTGTTAAATGGAATAAAAAGCTATTATATGCATATGAGCCCAAAGCAAAATCGATCAGAAGAGTTAATCACCCTCATCAAGTCACATTTCTTGAAGTGCCCTCTGGGTGCAAGTTATCACTGCTTTTGGATGCTGGCTGTTCATCTCTTCAAGGGCAACAGACTCAGAATAGGAAGCCACTCTGGAACTTGGTTGGGACTGAAGGGAGAGAAGGAAAGAGAAGAGGGATCCTTGGATCCATGGATTCCACTTACTACATTTGTGTTGCTCAAGACATCAGTGGCTCCACTGACTCCAGCCAATTTGGAACCACAGATATATTAAAAAGTAATTTCTGTATTGAAGGGCGTTTATTCTCATCTGGGAGATGTAGCATGTCCTTGTGTTCCAGGCAAATTGAATTTAATTGTTTAGTGCTTTGAGCCATGTGCATTCAGGGAGCTTTATTGGATAACCTGTTCATTGATTTATAGTCCCTCGGCTGTAGAAAAGGCACAAGGGAGAGCTAATGATGATCTGAGTGTGTATCTTCCACTCATCAAGCCCTGGGCAGAGACCGGTGGGCTATGGGTCTCCTCTCCCAGAGGCCTCTAAAGTCCCCAGACTTGTCCTGATGTAGCTTTGCTTTTGCTCATCACCTGGGAATTGGACCCAAGGAGGCATTATATTTTACACATAAAAAATACAGGCATCTCCTTCTGTTTCCTAAAACTGAGGAAAGCAATTACTATTGATCCATTGCCCATTCTGGCCAGGCATGTGCTAGTAGTGATTTTGCCCATCTGAACTCAAATCTTCACATTCTCATGGCAGATTTTATTATTTCCATCTTACATATGAGGAAACAAAAACTCAGAGAGGTGAAGTGACTTGACCACCACTATTTAAATTATATAGCCAGGGTTTAAACCCATGTCTGTCTGATTCATTCTCTTTTTGCTCTCAATCAACAAGAGACTGGTGCGTGTGTGTGTGTGTGTGTGTATGAAAGAAGAGTGAGAGAAAGAGAGAGGTCTGTATTTATATCTGCATGAAATTGGGACCATACTTTATATATGGAGAAAGTCTGGGTTCCATAAAAGTTAAACATAGAATTACCATATGATGCACCAATTTCTCTCCTAGGTATATACCCCAAAGAATTCAAAACAGGGACTCAGATACTTGTACACCAATATTCATTGCAGCATTATTCACAGTGGCCAAAGGTGGAAACAACTCAAGCATCTATCAACTGATGAATGGATAAACGAAGTGTGACATGTATATGCAATGGAATATTACAGCCATAAAAAAGAATGAAGTTCTGATTTATACTACCACATGGATGAACTTTGCAAACATTATGCTCAGTGAAACAATCCAGACACAAAAAGACAAATATTGCATGATTTCGCTTATATGAGGTACCTAGAATAGGCAAATTCATAGAGATACAAAATAGAATAGAGGTTACCAGGGGTTGGGGGAGGGGAAATGGGGAAGTTTCTGTCTTGGATGATGAAAAACTTTTGGGAATAGATAGTGGTAATGGTTACACAGTGTTGTGAAGGTCAATGCCACTAGATTATACACTTAAAAATGGTTGAAAAGGTAAACTTTGTGTTGTATATATTTTACCACAATTTATTTAAAAGCCTGGCATGATGCAAAGAGTCAAACACACCTGGTTGTGACTCCTACCACCTGTATAAATTGGGCAAGTAACTTAGCATCTCTTAATCTGTTTTCTCACTTTAAAAATGGAGATGATGATGCCTAGTTCACTAAGTTGCTGTAGGGCACAAATTGTCTAGTCAGTACTGAGCACAAAATGTAAGCACTCACCATATGGTGCTGGTGGTGGAGACATTAGTAGTCGTAGTAAATTATTATTCTTGTTAGTTTGAAAGCCCATACTAGGAAGTTTTAAACACACAGAGAGTGAGTATGACTCCTCACACACATTGACGACTGCTTAAACAATAACTGAGATTTTGCTCTTGTTTTGGAAGAGTTTTTTTCAACGGAATGCCAATGAAGAACCAGGTGTTTGAAAAATGTGGCTGTGTTAAGTTAAATGAGCCTTTTTTGGACTCCAGATGGGAGCATAAAGCTGTTTGAAACCCCAACGGTCTTTTCTTGTTGATTTTCACATGACTGAAAAATGATTTGACCACATTACAGAGGAGCTGTGATGTGTTCTTGCTGCCAGTTCATGGTTCCTATTTGGGAAAAGAAGAGATATTAGAGCAAAAACTCATAAGCCTTGAAAATAGGAGGCTTGTAATAGAAGCCTCTTTAGTGGCCTTTACTTATGGCTTTGCTGAGGTGACATGCTAATTACAGGGCTCTCGGACAATTCCCTTCAGCTGAGTAGTCATACATTGCCTCATGTATCAGGAAGTGGAGTTCTGTGTTAAAAGAATTGGAAGATATCTACCAAGTTTCAAAAGACCCACGGAAGACATTTAAATACATGTAGTAGACTGTTTGATTTCTGTGCTCCATAGAGATGATCAACTCTCCCACCCGATGTATACTAAATCTGCTTTCAACACATGTGAACATTTTCTCAAATAAGCTATGCCAAATTCTTATGGGCTTTGGCTGCAGCCCTCTAATAAAGCACAGCTGTAGACCTGGAAACTTGTCCTTTGAACATTTGGAAGCATCTCTGCAGGCTTCTTCCTTTGCTTGAGACACATCTGGCCACTGAAAAATAATGTGAGTTTGTATTTAACCCTCGGGTCTTTAAAGAAACTATTTGGTGGAGCTTAGCTTTAATTTATTTAGTGGTTGCCCCATGAACTGCAAGAGCGAATACACCTCTAAAAGTAAGCCTTAGCCCTTCCTGTCCCCTGTGTGTCATGGGAAAGTACTGCCTTGAATAGTGGCTAAATTTTCCTTTTCTTAATTTTCTGTGGAACTGCAAGTAAATGGGTTTTCAGGTGGTACTTAGTGTCTCACACATATCATATGCATCATACTTGCTGAAATTAATTAGATGTTTTGTATGAAAAAGCAGACTAATCATGAGATTCCAACCATTCACAGATAATTGTTGTTATATTTTGGCATAGAACTCTTCAGACTTATTTCAACGTGTGAATATCAATTTTCTTTTTTTTTTGTAAAAATGGGATCATATGGTATATAGTTTTAAAACTTGCCTTTATAAAATACCAATATATTGTGAACATAATTCCATATAATATGTTAAATGGCTGCTTAGCACTTACCATCTGGATTCCAAATAATTTATAATATTTAACTAGTTTGCTATTGTTTGACTTTTCATTTTATTTCATTTTTTATTTTTATTTATTTTTTTGAGATGAAGTTTTGCTCTTGTAGCCCAGGCTGGAGTGCAATGGCACAATCTTGGCTCATGGAAACCTCCGCCTCCTGGGTTCAAGCAATTCTCTTGCCTCAGCCTCCCGAGTAGCTGGGATTACAGGTGCCTGCCACCACACCCAGCTAATTTTTGTATTTTTAGTAGAGAGGGGGTTTCACCACGTTGAAGGCTGGTCTAGAACTTCTGACCTCAGGCGATCCACCCACCTCAGCCAAAGTGCTGGGATTACAGGCATGAGCCACCGCGCCCAGCCTTCTTTTATTTTTTGAGACAGCATCCCACTCTGTCACCCAGGCTGTGGTGCAGTGGCCCAGTCTCAGCTCACTGCAACCTGCACCTCCCAGGTTGAGGCAATTCTCATGCCTCAGCCTCCCGAGTAGTTGGGATTATAGGCATGCTTGGCTAATTTTTGTGTTTTTAGTAATTTGGGATTGTGTTTTGCCATGTTGGCCAGGCTGGCCTCCACTGTTTAACTTTTAGATTGTTGACCTGATGACTTATCAGCTAGAATTAGGTTCAGCTTTATTCATAGACGACTCCAGAGAACAGGCTTAAACTAGATGAATATTTCCCTTGAAAATAAGATAGCCCAGAGGTGGGCAGTTTAGGGTTGCTATGGCAGCCATCAAGGACTCAGGATTCTTCTACGTTTTTGTTCTATCATTTTTCTGGATAGCTTCTGTTTTAGTTTACTTTGTCTTGCTGTAACAGTATATCTGAGGTTGGGTGGTTTATAAAGAAAAGAGATTTATTTGACTCATGATTCTGGTGGCTGGCAGGTTCAAGTCTGGACAGGTGCATCTGGTGAGGTCCTCAAGTTGTTTCAACTCATGGCAGAAAGTGGAAGAGGAGTGGATGTGTGTAAACAGATCACATGGTGAGAAAGGAATCAAGAGAGAGAAACTGGGGTGGAGCCAAGATGGCCGAATAGGAATAGCTCCGGTTTACAGCTCCCAGCGTGAGCGACACAGAAGACAGGTGATTTCTGCATTTCCATCTGAGGTACCGGGTTCATCTCACTAGGGAGTTCCAGACAGTGGGTGCAGGACATTGGGTGAAGCACACTGTGCGCGAGCCAAAGCAGGGCGAGGCATTGCCTCACTTGGGAAGCTCAAGGGGTCAGGGAGTTCCCTTTCCTAGTCAAAGAAAGGGGTGACAGATGGCACCTGGAAAATCAGGTCACTCCCACCCTAATACTGCGCTTTTCTGATGGGTTTAAAAAATGGCACACCAGGAGATTATATCCCGCATCTGGCTTGGAGGGTCCTACGCCCACGGAGTCTCGCTGATTGTTAGCATAGCAGTCTGAGATTAAACTGCAAGGCAGCAGCGAGGCTGGGGGAGGGGCGCCTGCCATTTCCCAGGCTTGATTAGGTAAACAAAGCAGCCAGGAAGCTCGAACTGGGTGAAGCCCACCACAGCTCAAGGAGGCCTGCTTGCTTCTGTAGGCTCCATCTCTAGGGGCAGGGCACAGACAAACAAAAAGACAGCAGTAACCTCTACAGACTTAAATGTCCCTCTCTGACAGCTTTGAAGAGAGTAGTGGTTCTCCCAGCACGCAGCTGGACATCTGAGAACAGGCACACTGCCTCCTCAAGTGGGCCCCTGACCCCTGAGCAGCCTAACTGGGAGGCAACCCCCAGTAAGGGCAGACTGACAGCTCACACGGCTGGGTATTCCTCTGAGACAAAACTTCCAGAGGAACGATCAGGCAGCAGCATTTGCGGTTCACAAAAATCCACTGTTCTGCAGCCACCACTGCTGACACTCAGGCAAACAGGGTCTGGAGTGGACCTCTAGCAAACTCCAACAGACCTGCAGCTGAGGGTCCTGTCTGTTAGAAGGAAAACTAACAAACAGAAAGGACATCCACACCAAAAACCCATCTGTACATCACCATCATCAAAGACCAATAGTAGATAAAACCACAAAGATGGGGAAAAAACAGAGCAGAAACACTGGAAACTCTAAACAGCAGAGCACCTCTCCTCCTCCAAAGGAATGCAGTTCCTCACCAGCAACGGAACAAAGCTGGACGGAGAATGACTTTGATGAGTTGAGAGAAGAAGGCTTCAGACGACCAAACTACTCCGAGCTACAGGAGGAAATTCAAGCCAAAGGCAAAGAAGTTAAAAACTTTGAAAAAGAATTAGACAAATGTATAACTAGAATAACCAATACAGAGAAGTTCTTAAAGGAGCTGATGGAGCTGAAAGCCAAGGCTCGAGAACTATGTGAAGAATGCAGAAGCCTCAGGAGCTGATGTGATCAACTGGAAGAAAGGGTATCAGTGATGGAAGATGAAATGAAGGAAACGAAATGAGAAGGGGAGTCTAGAGAAAAAAGAATAAAAAGAAATGAACAAAGCCTCCAAGAAATATGCGACTATGTGAAAAGACCAAATCTACGTCTGATGGGTGTACCTGAAAGTGACGGGGAGAATGGAACCAAGTTGGAAAACACTCTGCAGTATATTATCCAGGAGAACTTCCCCAATCTAGCAAGGCAGGCCAACATTCAGATTCAGGAAATACAGAGAAGGCCACAAAGATATTCCTCAAGAAGAGCAACTCCAAGACACATAATTGTCAGATTCACCAAAGTTGAAATGAAGGAAAAAATGTTAAGAGCAGCCAGAGAGAAAGGTCGGGTTACCCACAAAGAGAAGCCCATCAGACTAACAGCTGATCTCTCGGCAGAAACTCTACAAGCCAGAAGAGAGTGGGGGCCAATATTCAACATTCTTAAAGAAAAGAATTTTCAACCCAGAATTTCATATACAGCCAAACTAAGCTTCATAAGTGAAGGAGAAATAAAATACTTTACAGACAAGCAAATGCTGAGAGATTTTGTCACCACCATGCCTGCCCTAAAAGAGCTCCTGAAGGAAGCACTAAACATGGAAAGGAACAACCAGTACCAGCCACTGCAAAAACATGCCAAATTGTAAAGACCACTGAGGCTAGGAAGAAACTGCATCAACTAACGTGCAAAATAACCAGCTAACATCATAATGACAGGATCAGATTCACACATAACAATGTTAACTTTAAATGTGAATGGACTAAATGCTCCAATTAAAAGACACAGACTGGCAAATTGGATAAAGAGTCAAGACCCATCAGTGTGCTGTATTCAGGAAACCCATCTCACATGCAGAGACACACATAGGCTCAAGATAAAAGGATGAGGGAAGATCTACCAAGCAAATGGAAAACAAAAAAAGGCAGGGGTTGCAATCCTATTCTCTGATAAAACAGACTTTAAACCAACAAAGATCAAAAGAGACAAAGAAGGCCATTACATAATGGTAAAGGGATCAATTCAACAAGAAGAGCTAACTATCCTAAATATATATGCACCCAATACAGGAGCACCCAGATTCATAAAGCAAGTCCTTAGAGACCTACAAAGAGACTTAGACTCCCACACAATAATAGTGGGAGACTTTAACACCCCACTGTCAACATTAGACAGATCAACGAGACAGAAAGTTAACAAGGATACCCAGGAATTGAACTCAGCTCTGCACCAAGTGGACCTAATAGACACCTACAGAACTCTCCACCCCAAATCAACAGAATATACATTTTTTTCAGCACCACATCACACCTATTCCAAAATTGACCACATAGTTGGAAGTAAAGCTCTCCTCAGCAAATGTGAAAGATCAGAAATTATAACAAACTGTCTCTCAGACCACAGTGCAATCAAACTACAACTCAGGATTAAGAAACTCACTCAAAACCGCTCAACTACATGGAAACTGAACAACCTGCTCCTGAATGACTACTGGGTACATAACGAAATGAAGGTGGAAATAAAGATGTTCTTTGAAACCAATGAGAACAAAGACATAACATACCAGAATCTCTGGGACACATTCAAAGCAGTGTGTAAAGGGAAATTTATAGCACTAAATGCCCACAAGAGAAAGCAGGAAAGATCCAAAATTGACACCCTAACATCACAATTAAAAGAAATAGAAAAGCAAGAGCAAACACATTCAAAAGCTAGCAGAAGGCAAGAAATAACTAAAATCAGAACAGAACTGAAGGAAATAGAGACACAAAAAACCCTTCAAAAAATTAATTAATCCAAGAGCTGTTTTTTTGAAAAAATCAACAAAATTGATAGACTGCTAGCAAGACTAATAAAGAAGAGAGAAGAATCAAATAGATGCAATAAAAAATGATAAAGGGGATATCACCACCGATCCCACAGAAATACAAACTACCATCAGAGAATACTAGAAATACCTCTACACAAATAAACTGGAAAATCTAGAAGAAATGGATAAATTCCTTGACACATACACCCTCCTAAGACTAAACCAGGAAGAAGTTGAATCTCTGAATAGACCAATAACAGGCTCTGAAATTGTGGCAGTAATCAATAGCTTACCAACCAAAAAGAGTCCAGGACCTGATGGATTCACAGCTGAATTCTACCAGAGGTACAAGGAGGAACTGGTACCATTCCTTCTGAAACTATTCTAATCGATAGAAAAAGAGAGAATCCTCCCTAACTCATTTTATGAGGCCAGCATCATCCTGATACCAAAGCCTGGCAGAGACACAACCAAAAAAGAGAATTTTAGACCAATATCCTTGATGAGCATTGATGCAAAAATCCTCAATAAAATACTGGCAAACCGAATCAAGCAGCACATCAAAAAGCTTATCCACCATGATCAAGTGAGCTTCATCCCTGGGATGCAAGGCTGGTTCAACATACTCAAATCAGTAAATGTCATCCAGCATATAAACAGAACCAAAGACAAAAACCACGATTATGTCAATAGATGCAGAAAAGGCCTTTGACAAAATTCAACAACCTTCATGCTAAAAACTCTCAATAAATTAGGTATTGATGGGACGTATCTCAAAATAATAAGAGCTATCTATGACAAACCCACAGCCAATATCATACTGAATGGGCAAAAACTGGAAGCATTCCCTTTGAAAACTGGTACAAGACAGGGATGCCCTCTCTCACCACTCCTATTCAACATAGTGTTGGAAGTTCTGGCCAGGGCAATGAGGCAGGAGAAGGAAATAAAGGGTATTCAATTAGGAAAAGAGGAAGTCAAATTGTCCCTGTTTGCAGATGACATGATTGTATATCTAGAAAACCCCATTGTCTCAGCCCAAAATCTCCTTAAGCTGATAAGCAACTTCAGCAAAGTCTCAGGATACAAAATCAATGTACAAAAATCACAAGCATTCTTATACACCAATAATAGACAAACAGAGAGCCAAATCATGAGTGAACTCCCATTCACAATTGCTTCAAAGAGAATAAAATACCTAGGAATCCAACTTACAAGGGATGTGAAAGATCTCTTCAAGGAGAACTACAAACCACTGCTCAATGAAATAAAAGAGGATACAAACAAATGGAAGAACATTCCATGCTCATGGGTAGGAAGAATCAATATCATGCAAATGGCCATACTGCCCAAGGTAATTTATAGATTCAATGCCATCCCCATCAAGCTACCAATGACTTTCTTCACAGAATTGGAAAAAACTGCTTTGAAGTTCATATGGAACCAAAAAAGAGCCCGCATCGCCAAATCAATCCTAACCCAAAAGAACAAAGCTGGAGGCATCACGCTACCTGACTTCAAACTATACTACAAGGCTACAGTAACCAAAACAGCATAGTACTGGTACCAAAACAGAGATATAGATCAATGGAACAGAACAGAGCCCTCAGAAATAATGCTGCGCATCTACAACTATCTGATCTTTGACAAACCTGACAAAAACAAGCAATGGGGAAGGGATTCCCTATTTAATAAGTGGTGCTGGGAAAACTGGCTAGCCATATGTAGAAAGCTGAAACTGGATCCCTTCCTTACACCTTATACAAAACTTAATTCAAGATGGATTAAAGACTGACATGTTAGACCTAAAACCATAAAATCCCTAGAAGAAAACCTAGGCAATACCGTTCAGGACATAGGCATGGGCAAGGACTTCATGTCTAAAACACCAAAAGCAATGGCAACAAAAGCCAAAATTGATTGATGAATGGGATCTAATTAAACTAAAGAGCTTCTGCACAGCAAAAGAAACGACCATCAGAGTGAACAGGCAACCTACAAAATGGGAGAAAATTTTTGCAACCTATTCATCTGACAAAGGGCTAATATCCAGAATCTACAATGAACTCACACAAATTTACAAGAAAAAAACAAACAACCCCATCAAAAAGTGGGCTTAGGATATGAACAGACACTTCTCAAAAGAAGACATTTATGCAGCCAAAAAACACATGAAAAAATGCTCATCATCACTGGCCATCAGAGAAATGCAAATCAAAACCACAATGAGATACCATCTCACACCAGTTAGAATGGCGATCATTAAAAAGTCAGGAAACAACAGGTGCTGGAGAGGATGTGGAGAAATAGGAACACTTTTACACTCTTGGTGGGACTGTAAACTAGTTCAACCATTGTGGAAGTCAGTGTGGCGATTCCTCAGGGATCTGGAACTAGAAATACCATTTGACCCAGCCATCCTATTACTGGGTATATACCCAAAGGACTATAAATCATGCTGCTATAAAGACACATGCACACGTATGTTTACTGCAGCACTATTCACAATAGCAAAGACTTGGAACCAACCCAAATGTCCAACAACGATAGACTGGATTGAGAAAATGTGGCACATATACACCATGGAATACTATGCAGCCTTAAAAAATGATGAGTTCATGTCCTTTGTAGGGACATGGATGAAACTGGAAATCATCATTCTCAGTAAACTATCGCAAGGACAAAAAACCAAACACCACATGTTCTCACTCATAGCTGGGAATTGAACAATGAGAACACATGGACACAGGAAGGGGAACATCACACACCGGGGACTATTGTGGGGTGGGGGGAGGGGGGGAAAGCATTAGGAGATACACCTAATGCTAAATGATGAGTTAATGGGTACAGCACACCAACATGGCACATGGATACATATGTAACAAACCTGCACATTGTGCACATGTACCCTAAAACTTAAAGTACAATTAAAAAAAAAGAGAGAGAGAGAGAGAAACCAAGGAAGCCAGGCTCTTCATAACAATATACTCTCTTGAGAACGAATTTATTCCCATGAGAGTGAGAACTTGCCCACCACTGAGGGAAGGCATTAATCTATTCATGATGGATCCACTCTCAAGACCCAGACATCTCCCACTATGCTGCACCTCCCAACACTGCCACATTGGGGATCAAATTTCAACATGATTTTTGCCGGGGACTAAACAAATCATGGCAGCTTCAATCCCCAGGGTCACTTCTTGGCTCAAAAATAGCTGGACATCACATCCAAGTTCCAGATAATGCAGAGGAGAACATAATAAAGGGTCCAAAGGGTTCCTCCCCAGCCAAATCAGCTGCTTTTAAGTAGCTTCCCTGGAAGTCCCATGCAACACTTCTGCCTACCTAGTTGGCCAAACTCAGCTGCAAAGGAGGATAAAAGGGATGTCAAGAGTTCTATTGCTAAGGAAAAAAAAAAAAAAGAATGGCTATTGTGTAGCAACTAGTGGTTTCTGCCACACCAGTCTTTCTCCTTATAATCAATGCTATCATGTATCTCTTCTAGCTAAATCTTTTTACACATTCATGATTATTTCCTTATGATTTATGCTGAGGCAGTAAATTGTGCCAGGTCAAGGGTGAGAACACCTAAAATATTATCTATTTTTTGTTATTGAAAAAGCAATTTATGCTTATTGAAAACAATTCAAACATAGTAGACCTATAAACTTGAAAAATACATTTTGCCACTCTGAAATGTTGTGCCAATTCATGTTATTCAGTAGTGTACAAAGGTGTCAATTATACTATATTCTTACCATTCCCTTTTGCTCTGTTGCCTTATTAACCAGGCTGATAAGTTAAAAAAATATTAATTTGTATTTCTTTGAATACTCACTAGTTGTCTGTTGAGGTCCTTTCCCATTTTTCTATTGGGGTACTTTTAAAAAATAATTTATATGTATATATATACTTCTTAAAATTCCTTTTTTTGAAAAATCTCACTCAGTCGCCCGGGCTGGAACGCAGTGGCGCAGTCTCAGCTCACTGCAATCCCCCACCTCCTAGGCTCAAGTGATTCTCCTGCCTCAGCGTCCCGAGTAGCTGGGATAACAGACCTCAAGTGATCCACCCGCTTGGCCTCCCAAAATGCTGGGAGTACAGGTGTGAGCCCCTGCACCTGGCCTATATTTTATATTTACCTGATGACCGCCATATGTTCTAATTTTTTTTTTTTTTTTGAGACGGAGTCTTGCTTAGTCGCCTAGGCTAGAGTGCAATGGTGCGATCTCGGCTCACTGCAAGCTCTGCCTCCCGGGTTCATGCCATTCTCCTGCTTCAGCCTCCCGAGTAGCTGGGACTATAGGTGCCCGCCACCACGCCCGGCTAATTTTTTTTGTATTTTTAGTAGAGATGGGGTTTCACCGTGTTAGCCAGGTTGGTCTCGATCTCCTGACCTCGTGATCTGCCCATCTCGGCCTCCCAAAGTGCTGGGATTACAGGTGTGAGCCACTGTGCCTGGCCTGTTCTAATATTTTTTCAAGTTCACACTTTCCTTTTTAGTGTTTTTGTCATGCAAAAATTTTAAACTTTATGCACTCAAATCTGTCTTTTCCTTTCAAGGCTTCCCCTTCGGTGTAAATGCTAACACTTAAAAGAAAAATATATGTATTTTTATTTTCTAGGTGAAAATTTAAAAGTTCTGTGTTGGCTTTGGGATTAAAGTCTTAGTGTTGAGAGCCAGCCATAGTAAAACAGGCAGTTTTTTGAAGAAGTAATCTCCCTTCTTTTCTCATAGCACAAAACTTTGTGCTGATTATCTGAGGGGATAAAATCAGCATGTTTCAACAATAAAACAGGACAGGTGAGCATCATTTTCTGCAACAGGTTTCTGACAATTGGTATGGAAAGGAAGTATTTGTTTTACTAGAATTCTATTTTCCTGTTATCCTTATTATCTTTTTATTATTTTATTTATTTTTTGTAGAGATGAGGTCTTGCTATGTTGACCAGGCTAGTCTCAAACTCCTGGCCTCAAGCAATCCTCCTGCCTTGGCCTCCCAAAGCATTGGAAATACAGGTGTGAGCCACTGCACAAAGCCTAGAATCCTGTTTTCCTTTAATTTACGTTATGTCTAACTTTAGGGAGATTTTTCACAAACTAGACTCCAAAATATTTATCAATTCAAATCGAGCTTTCCTGTCTCTGTGGAGCAATGTGGAATCATGAGACAAACATGAGTCTTGAGGTGAAACAACCTGAGCTAAACCCTACCAACATGCATTACTTATGGGACTTTAGGTCACCTGTATGAACTGGATGGGCTTCAGTTTGTCTGGTTGATTTGCAGGATTAAAGGAAATAATAACCATGAAAGCACCTAGCACCATAATTAGCTCATGGAGATGGAGGCAACCAGCAGATGTTTCTCCAATCTGCCCAGAAACAAGAGTTTAAGTGTATGGTGTCTGATAGTTTCTTTTGTACTAAGAATCCCTTTATAATGCAAATAATCACCCCCTATTTTTTCTGTTTGGTAGTTACATGTTCAGATATTAGGGTAGTAAATAGGCCAGGGCCCCCTTGGCCATCTCTGCTTCTACCCTCAGCGTGGAGGCCAGTGTTACATGTTCTAGAATACCCTCTCTCCACCCTCAAAATAAACTCCAAACCCATTGATAGATTTTGTTTAAACTGAAATTTTTCAGTTAATGTGAGGAGAGGGGGCATGGGGGAAGCTTGGCTAATAGGTACTACCTACACAGCCATATAGCTACAAGTCCTGGAGCCAGCAAGCAGCCCCACACCGTTCGATTCCTTCTCTTGCCTTTTAAGAATCTAGAATTTGTTCAGCTGTCTTAGACTGTATAGCATCTTAAGATCCTTGCAGAGGGGAGGGTGAGGAGTTTTCATTTATGCTTGTGCTGGACCTGGTGAAACTAAGGCCTGGAGGAAGAAAGAAAGGACTTGGGTAAAATAGTGCAGTCAGTGGTCGAGCTGAAACCAGGGTGGCTGTCCAGGCTCCCCAGCCTGCCCTCCAAGTCCTTCAGAGCTGATGACCCGACATGGTTAGTCGCTCACAAGCTTGAGCATTAGAGGTCAAGATGATTATTAGTTGCGGCCTGGAGAAGAGCCATTTTATATCCAAGGGAATAATATGCCAGCTGAATAGGAACATTAGCAATTTTCATTTGCTGTGTGCTAATTTGTCTTGCAAAAGGTGATCTGACTTCTTTAAGCCTCAAGCTGGCAGATTTCATTCTGTGCTATTTCTGAGGTCTTGGCAGCAGAGCTCACTCTCCATCCCAGATCTCTGAGAACTCCAAAGAATCTGGTGCAGGGTGTTCCTGTGAATTAAGATTTTGACAAGCATCAACAGAATCTGGGTGATACCGAGTGGAACAGGAACACGTGGTGAGCGGCTCAGACCCCAACGTCCCCTTTGGCTTTCAAGCAAATGGGCTGTTCAATAGCCGTGGGACTCAGGAAAACCTTTCACAGGGCTCTTACTGAAGAGATGAGCATGGAGATGAGCATGGAGGGAGCATGGAAGTGGGACCTGCTAGGAGCATGTGACTCACCACGTGCTAGCCATGTTCCCTCAGCTGTGGAGGATATTGTTTGTAAACATCAATTACCAATTATCCATCTGGGCCTGGCAGGTTCCATGAGTTTACAAGCCACATAACTTTAATAATTTCATCTCTGGGATTCACTGATCTAGCGCTTTTGTTTACTCTCCAGGAAGTTCATATGATGCACGTTTGTGTGTCAAATGGGTAGGTTGTGGCACATGCTAGGAAACAGAGATTTGACCCCAAAATTTATCAACAAATTTAGAATGAACAAAAATTATTTTGGCATTGGCAAAATTTGCTCTGGCTTCTTTATCTTTTTGGAATGCCCAAGGAGTTTAGTTTGTTGAGTTCATCTTGACTCTAAGCCCTCTGCTGTGGTTGGAATGTTGGTGTCTCCTGAAAATTTGTAACTTGAAACCTAATTTCCAGTGTGATGGTACTAACAGGTAGGGCCCTTGGGGTGACAAGGTTATGAAAGCAGAGCCCTCAGGAATAGGATTAGTGCTCGTCCAAAAGAGGCCTCAGAGATGCCTTGCCCCTTCCACCATGGGAAGACACAGCAACAAGGTGTCATCTATAATACAAACCAGAAAGTGGCCCCTTCACAAAATCTGCTGGTGCCTTGATCTTGGACTTCGCGGTGTCTAGACCTGTGAGAAATAAATTTCTGTTGTTTATAAGCCAACCAGTCTATGATATTTGATATAGCAGCCCAGATGGACTAAGACTTTCTGTCCCTAGCCCCTCTAGCTTTGGGATATAGAAAGTAAACAGCTCTTAGAAACAGCCCAGAGTTCAACTTCACGCTGCATTTCGGAGAGGGGTCTCTGAAACACTCTCCTCTCAGTTAACGTTGATAGTTGTTAACTGAGAACTGGAAGTCCCAGGCTGGGCCTGTGGATAGGATTCTGACAGTTCAGGGTGTGTCTGATGAGTTAGTAGTGGCAGTGTCTGGCCTGTGTCTCTCTGCAGGAAGTAATTTACATGAGGAAGTGAGCCTTGCTCCAAGAGGAAGTTGTGCACCCAGGAAGACATGCAGACAGGGGGCAACAGGAAAATACCATGTCGTATGCTTCAACTGTGAGCCCTCACAGCAGGTCCTTGGAATTCATCTGAGTCCCTTGGAGAGGGCTACAAGCCCAAGCTGAACAGTAGTTTTCATCAGGACTGTGGCCTGTGGCAGCGCAGGCAGTGCCCCAGGGCCTGGGAGACTCAGGGCAGCAGAGCTGGACAGAGGAGTGCCTCAGAGAGCTGCACTGATGCAGCAGAGACTCCAGGGAACCTAGCCCTCCCTTGCTACCCAGAAGAGTATCTCCCTAGGAATGTCTGTAGCCAACGCCCCAGATGTGGCCACAGCATTCCCATGGAGGTTGCCAGGGCTAGGGATGAGTCCCAGTCCTCACTGGACTTTGTAGAGAGTTGACATCAACTAGGGGCCTGAGTAGAAGAGAATCAGAGGACTGTTTGTGACGCAAGCAAGCCACCCCAGCGTCCCTCAGCAGTGACTGGGTAGGACTTTCAGTGGAACAAGAGCCAGTGAATTTGGGGTCCTATTAATATCACTTGCAGAGTGCCTGCGGAAGCGGAGGCTATTTGGAATTCTCTTCCTTTCTCAACTCAGGGAAGAGCAACCAATAAATGTGGGGGACAGTGGCAATGGTAGCAGTCTCTGGCTTTGAGTCTCAGCCACTGTCGTCTTTGGAATCCAATGCCCTCAAGCTCTGCCCTTCCCTGCCCTTCCCTCCCCTTCCTGGGGCTCTTAAATTCTCTCCATGAGTGTCACTAAAGTTTCCTGCCTGCCCTTCCAGGGCTGCTCTGTCTTTCTCACTGCAGTTCCCCTGCCTTCTACACTGTTTGATGTTGCTGTTAAGATTCCACCATCTCCTTTTCCACTGGCACCAACTCCAATTTCCCACACTGATGTTAATGCTTCTGTTATCATTGTAGATCTTGGTGCCCAATCCACCCTGCCAGGGTAGGGTGCCCTCTTTCCATCAGAGTTAAACTTTTCTTCGGTTCCTTAAAATATCTTTTGCTCCCTAATCTGCTTTCCACCTTCCCACTTAAACAACTTAAGGACAAGTTACTGCCAAGGAGGGTTGCATGTGAACGGCTTTGCAAAGTGTGTCATGAAAAAGTTCTCTTCCCACTGACAATTAAAGAGGGTCCTCTCAAATTCCTCCAGCTATGGGACAATTTCCTACTGCATATCCCTCTGCTTGGTGTTCATTTTTTACATCCACTTAAACATTTCATTTCCTGTCTTTAGCATCTCTCCTTCCAGACTGGAATTCCACGAAACAATCTGACACTCCTTTTCAAAAGACTTTCCTTATGAAATATCTGGCAGTTACTTCTGTTTGTTTAAACTTGAAAAAAAAATCAATGATTTCAAATTGCAAATTCAGTTAAAATTTACTTTGTGATAATGTTGTAGGATAATACTGCCAGAGTTTGGAAGCAGAAAGCAAATGAAGCGGGAAAACAAGATAATCGAGAGGATGGTAGAACAGGATCTCTGATTAGTGAAGCACAATTGCACGGAATAAATACAATATTGATTCTTGTGTAAAAATCACCCACAGATGAGGGAAAAAAGGATGATGCTTTGTCATCTTTCCTTTTCCTTTCTAGTTTTCAGGCTATTTTCAAGTTCTCTTGTATTCATTTCATTTGGGTTTTGTTTTTAATACATTTCTGATTTAGAAGATTGATAGTTCTTTAAATGCCTTTCAACTCCTTGTATTTCCTTTTTAAAAATCTGTTCCATCTGAACCCCCTTAGCTCTATGTCAGGTTTATTCTTTGGCCATTCCTCACTTACTACATGATGTTATTGGTATTTGTGTCCATATCTTCACTCCCCTGCTCGGTTGTGAATTTACTGAGAGTAGACACATACTTGTATATGCTTTATCAACAGTGAATTCCCCAGTGGCATGAGTAGGTGGAATTCTTATTTTAAGAATATGATTTTTAAAACAGAGTTTTAAAATAATTTTATAATGAGAATTTTTACACAGATTGCATGTTTTGATGATTCTGAGATGGAGAATACAGGCTCATCTATATCTTCAATAATTTGTAGAAGGAAAAGATGGATGTTTTATCCATGAAATGGTTTTCTTAGTTCATTATATTTGTTTACTGTTCCTGGGGTATATGTAAGATTTAAAGACACACACACACACACACACACACACCCTTTAAAGGAGTGGGGGGTCATCCCACTGTGCCCTTGTGGGAGGGGAACAGATGTGTCTCCAGTTCCAGCACTGAGTCAAAGGTTTGCAATTCCCAGAGGGCTGGGGATCATGGCTCTCAGGGGATGAGCTTGGTGTCAGGCGCCTGCTGGTGCTTAGAGGCTGGAACCACTTTTGAGAAGGAAGGTTCGGCTGTGGCCTTCGTTGACCAGCGGGACCTTCCTGATGCACTTCTGGAAATGGGAGCGCAAGGGGATGCAGAGATGGCCCCTATTTCCTTTCTGTATTTATTTTGGTATTAGATGAATTTGAATTTGTCTGAAGACTCTTCAACTTGGTTTTTAGCTTAGCCCTTTTGAACCCAAACAGTCTCTGAAATTTTATTCTGTATGTGACTTTACATAAAGAATTACGGGCATTTCATTGGCATTTCATGGAAGACCATCGCTGCAGAAGAGATACCTAACTTTTTTGAAGTTGCACATTCGTTTTGTCAATTCCTTAGACAGGGAGCATATAAAGCACAGGTCAGCTGCTCAGGGCCTGGAGCCAGACCAATTTTGGAGTAGGGCCCTGTCACACACTAGCTGTGGGAGAGGCCAGTTTCCCATGAAGCTGATGACAAACTCCAGGGTTTCTCCCTTCATAGGCTCCTTCCAAGGCTCTGGGAGGGACCCTAGCCCTGTGACCAATGCAGTCGGGGAATTGAGACTGCTGTCTCTTTCTACTCTGACTTCTTCTTGGTCTCTCTCTGCCTTGTGTAGGGTGGCACTGGAATGCCCAAGGGCATTTTGGGGATCTGGCTAGGGAGCAGTTGAGTGGGGAATACGTGGCTTTAACTGCAATTCAGAAAGTCATTTTGAAATGTATCAATAAAACAAGTGAAAACATTACAGTTTCTGATTTGAACATAGGTGAATGGTACATTTTAAATGGTCACCTTTAAACTCATTAAAGAACTAAAAGAAAATTCATATAAAGATAGAAACATGAAATAGAAATGATGGAGGTGAGCAATAAAATCACTAGATACCGAGGAGGCTTATAACAAACACTTTTCAGATCATATCAAACTCACTCATTCATCAACAGAAAGGTAAATTTTATCCATTCACTTGCAGCAAGAGAAAATAGTGACTAAAAATGATGAAGACGCTCTTGGAGTTTTAATAATCCAGCTAGTGATGAGGAGTGAATCACATGAACACTTTGGGAAAAAACAAATTTCTTGCTTATTCGACTCAAAACAAAGGTAACATGAAATTCATATTAAGTCATTATAATGAGGAGGTCTGTTCACAACAAACAGCTTAATGAATGTTGTCAACTCAGCAATATTGATTTAAGGTTCATCATTGACAGGCAAACTTGAAATGCCCTGAAATCTTGCAGCTCAGATATGAAAGAAACTTGATAGAGCTTTCCCCAAATTTGACAACAACCCTAAGGATTTATCTACTGTCATCTGTAATGAGTCATGAAGTTGAAAATAATAAAGGCAAATTTTGATCAATCTCACTACGGGAAAGAAATTCTTATTCTGTTTTCTTTGTAGAAAAAGTATGCAGCCAACAAATGTAAGAAAAAATATGATAGATATATGTCAGGTAGATGATGAAAATCACTGTTATCACTGTCATTTTTCCAGATTTTATGATATTTGTAATACTTTTGCATTTGTAATTTGTTGCAATTTCTTTCCCCACTGTAAATAATCACTTACATACCTAAATTTGTACTTGTAGTTTTATATTCTTTTCCTTAAAGCAGGCATCTTGAAATTGTATAAGTTTTAAGCCCCACAAAACCTGGATCTGCCCTGCAGCTACGTGACCCTGAAGAAGTGATGTGCATGTTCTGAATGTCAGTTTCCTCATGGCAGACTGGGCTTGATACAGATCTCTGATTCTTAGTTAAGGGGTTTAAATGAGAGAACGAAGAGGAAGTGTTTAGCACAGAAGATGTGGGGAACACTCCCTGTTAGAATCATCTATTTATTAACTCAGTAGGCATGGATTAAGCACCAAAACGTTCAGGCATTGCAGCTTCAGCAAAGAACAAGATGGAGAAAGTTCCTGCCCTTGAAAAGCTTGTGTTCTGGTTTATTCTAATTATTATGGTTGTTTAACACTCTCACTTTAGGCTGTCTTTGTGCTCCTACGGCTCCTAAAAATGCTGCTGGCTCCTTACGTTTTTCAAACTGAATGAGTAAAATTAATTGGTTTTGAAAATTCTGTGCCACCTTTTGGATGTGTGGTCATCCCTGTAATGTTGCAAAGACAGAGCTAGAAACGGATGGCTCAATGTCCACTTGAGTCCTGCACTAGGGTGAGGTTGGCATTCACAGTTTGTAATTTGGCATTCTGAGTGGTCACTGGCACAGGTGGAGCAGCTCAGCATGGGGCTCATCACAGGTCCTTGAAAGGGGCCTGCTGAGTGGCCCTGGGAACTTCAGAATAGTAGAGACCTTATGGAACCAGGACACAGAGATTACTCACTTCTCTATGGGGTTACCTATCCTCATAGGTGCTGGAGTAACCCATCAGTTTGGAAATACCATTTTCCGCATGAATAACTTCTCAAAGCAAAGCTTTCTTTCTTTTTTCTTTTTTTTTTTTTTTTTGAGACAGAGTCTCTCTGTCACCCAGGCTGGAGTGCAGTGGAGCGATCTCGGCTCACTGCAGGCTCCGTCCCCCGGGGTTCACGCCATTCTGCTGCTTCAGCCTCCGGAGTAGCTGGGACTACAGGCACCCGCCACCTCGCCCGGCTAATTTTTTGTGTTTTTAGTAGAGACGGGGTTTCACCGTGTTAGCCAGGATGGTCTCAATCTCCTGACCTCGTGATCTGCCCACCTCGGCCTCCCAAAGTGCTGGGATTACAGGCGTGATCCACCGCGCCCGGCCAGCATAGCTTTCTTAAAGCTGGAGAGGAGTCAGGAAGGGAGAGTGCACACGATTCTGAGGACCAGTGAGTTGGTTTTCCATTTAGACCCTCTGAGTCCAAGCATCTGCTGAAATTTATTTATAGGTTTACAGAAAGGGTCTTGGTTATGCTACAGCAGAAGCCCAGTGTGCTGGCTTTGGTCCAGTTTTGGAAAGCTGATATATTTGACTCTTTTTGTTTTATTTTAAGAGCATGCTGTACTGGTAGAATCAAATAAGGAAGGAGTGATTTGTGAGCACAATGCTATTTTTTAATTTTTAATTTTTTTGAGTGTAGGTAACTTGGTTGGAGGTCTGATAATCGCTTGGTCATTTAGAACAGCTACATTCAGTTATGAAAATCTCAGATCTAGAGAATCTAGTTATTATCTTCTTGTGCTGTGAATCTGTTTTCGACACGTAAATAGATTGTAAGTTCTGGAATGACTTGTCCTGAAGAACTCCAGATATAGTCTGTGAGCCCCTTTAGGCCAGAGACCTCATCTGCTAAGTCCTAGGAATCAGCACAGTGCCTGGCACTTAGGTGCTCAATAAATATTTATTGAATGAATGAATGAATGAATGAAAGATGAGTGAATAAAGGAAGGATCATATAAGTTAACAGCGTTTCCAAGGTGAAGAAGGAGGCCTCTTCTACCGAAATAAATTCATATGGTATTCATTTAAGGCATGCTAAAGAAGACTCAGTTAAATAAAGTTTACTTCAAAAATAAATGTTGGCCAGGCGCGGTGGCTCACGCCTGTAGTCCCAGCTACTAGGGAGGCTGAGGCAGGAGAATGGCGTGAACCCGGGAGGCGGAGCTTGCAGTGAGCTGAGATCACGCCACTGCACTCCAGCCTGGGCGACAGAGCGAGACTCCATCTCAAAAAATAAATAAATAAATAAATAAATAAATAAATAAATGTTGTGCTTTGAGAATAAACCTTTTCCTATGTTGAGACAGAATAAAGTGATTTGCAACTCTAGATGCATAACTCAAAATGGGAAACATTTAAATACGTGTCAAGGTAACTAAGCTGTTTGCTAGGAGTCAGCATAGACCCATGAGTTATTCCACGGGATTTAAGTTAGAGAACCTGGGCTCCAAACCCAGCTCTGGCATATACTGGCTGAGTGGTCTTGACTAAGAAATGGAAGCTCTCTGAGTTTTCTCATCTATATAATGGGAATAATAATAATGACTTCTTCATAGAGTTGTTGGAAAGATTGAATAAGATAATGCTTGGCATAAAGTAAGTGCTCAATAAGGATTTCTCCTCCCAACCCCCTTCCCTTCCTTTCCTTCCTGTTCCTCCTCTTTTCCCTTCTGCTAATTAATCTGGGAATTGGCAATTGCGCTTGCTCATTTCCACAGCTGATCTCCAGGAAGCAAATTAGAGTCTGGGAATGACTGGGGAACTTTCTGTAGGCCACTGTTCAGCTCAACCTGGCAGTAACATCTTTGCATGCCTTTGACTGTTCAGAAAGGAAATACATAAAGATTCTCATCTCGTGATTTTACAAGAGTCTGCTACTTACAGTTTTGCTCATTTAATTAATGACTATCCCCTTCCTATACCCACTCTCACCGTAAGTTGAATTTCACCAGCATTTCAAGCCCTCTGGGATTGCTCTGTGCTCCTTTTACTTCTTGGCATGCAAACCACTTTTGTTTTCCTTTTAAGAGATTTTACTGGGCTGGGTGAGAAATTGACGTCGAAGACAGTTTCCGATGAACTTGGGCCTTGAAGGTGACTGATGTTTTAAAAGCTATTAGTGATATAGAGAAGCCAAGCAAAACTCGCCCTTCTGGAGAGGTCCCCACGACTCTCTAAAGCACGCCTATCTTTTAGCTCCTCCATGATAATTCAAGGTCGAGCTCATCTGTGGTGGTGGCTCGATTTTGCTCATTTTGTACATTATTTATGTAATATGCGGGTTGTGAGGGAGTGTGGATGTGGATGATTCATAGGCAGGAGTGGTTAGAAACAGATTGCAGAAGCCCAGCTCCTCTTACTTGGGTGTCCCCTACCACCCCCAAGCTGCTTCATCTGCTGCCCCCTGCATGCCCTCCGGCGGCTACTGGGGCTAAATGCGGCCCTCAGGACTCCCCCAGGCAGCAACCCTGTGGAGCAGCAGGGCACATGGGCCCTTTAGAGGCCCTCCACCTGCAACAGATCCTGGGGACACACCCACCTCCCAAGATGTAACTCTCATAAAAAAAAAAACCTAAACCATAAAATAGCATAAGGGATTCTAAAAAAGTTATGATGACTACTTCAGTGCTTATTTTTTGAAATACCAAGTTTTTAAAAAAGTTTCTCGTTTTTGTGTTGCTGCCCCTGCTTTTCTAGGATATGCCTGGCACCTGTGCTTAGCCTATTTATTGGGTAGCCCAGTGACCAGCAGGCAGGCTGGTTTCTCTCATGGCTGAACTGTAGAGGAAGCTTTTCTCAACTTTTTATAAGTTTCATCCCAATCAGGAGACCTGCCTTCAGGGGACACCCAAGACTCTCTGTTGTATTGGGGAAGAGCCCTGACTGTGGAGTTAAACAGGCTTGGTTAGGAGACGCATTAGTTCTGTGTATCGGTTATCTATTGTGAACATGATGCTGTGGAATGAAACTCACCAGCACCTCCATGGCATGCAAAGCATTTGTTATTCGCACTTCAGAGGTGTCCAGGCAGCTCTGTTGATCCTGAGTGAGCTTCCTCACGTATCTGGGGGTGATGGGGTATCTGGACTCCAGGCTACATAGCTCATCCTCCAGCAGGCTAGCCTGGGCATGCTCTCAGGTGAATATAGGCCCAACCACATAAACACTTTTTAAGCCTCTGTTTGCAGCGCATTTGCTAACATCCCAGTGACCAAAGCAAGTCACATGGCCAAACTCAGAGTTGGAGTGGATGTACACATTACATGAGAAAGAGCTTGGAAACATGGAGGGGTGAAGAATTGGGGTCATTTTTGTAATCTATTACACTGTGTGGGCTTGGGAAAATTAACTGACGTCTTTGAGCCCCACTTTTCCCTTCTCTTGGAAAAGGTCTCCTGATCTCTAGCCATCAAGTGTATGTGAGGATCAAATAAGAGAATTTGATTAGACTGGTACGATTCATGGTTGTTTAAGCTTACAAAAGTGCTGTGGAACTGGTATTAACCACATTTCCAGGCTAAGGGAGGTAAATGAATACCCCTTTGGTTGGTTTCTTCATTTGAAGATTAGATACTGTATTAGGGTTCTCCAGGGAAACAGAATCAACAGGGTGTATATCTATATGAGAAATTTATTTTAAGAAATTGGCTCATGTGATTGGTGGGTCCAAAATCCCATGGGGCAGGCCAGCAGGCAACTCTGGAAGAGTTGCAATTCAAGTTCAAAGGCAGAATTCCTGGTGGAATTCCTTGCTCAGTAGAGGTCAATCTTCATTATTAATAGGCCTTTAACTGATTGGATGAGGCCCACTTACATTATGGAGGGCAATCTGCTTTACTCACAATTGACCTATTCAAATGTTAATTTCATCCAACACCCTCACACAAACATCCAGAACAATGTTTGATCAAATATCTGGGCACCGTGGCCCAGCCAAGTTGATGCACAAAATTAATCAACACAAGTACTGTGGGCTTAGCTCTATAATTAATTATTAATTCAACAAATATTTATTGAGTGCCTACTTGTACCTGGCACTATGTTTATCCATCAGAGTATAGCAGTTAACGTGCTGTCAACCCTGCCTTCAAAGCACTTACATTCTAGTAAGAGATAATGAAGCAGCTAACAACAAAGCCTGCCAAATGCTGCGGGAGCTGCCATTTGTGGCGTGTACTTCCTGAACGAAGCTTCCTGCATACATCATCTCACTTAATGCCCACAAACGAACCGTTACGTAGGCATCATTATCCCTGCTTTGCAAATGAGGTTCGGAGAGATTAAGTGAGCTCTCTGGAGGTCAAATAGCTCATAAGTGGCAGAGCCAGGACTGAGTTCACATCTGCCTGATGCCCGGGCCTGGGCTGTTGGTAGCTCCACTGTCACTCACACCCTTGTCTGTGGCCTCTCACAGACAGAAGAGCAGAGAAGCCAGAGGTTTGTGGGAGCCTGAGGTCAACCTAGAGGTGTACAATCAGAAGCTGGGGGATAGCATCTCTGCTGCTCCCTGTGAGAGACACGTGCCCTTCTGCCCCTGCTGGCCGGTTTGCTTTGCTACTTTGAGCCTCTGGGATGTGGGTGGCAAACAGGCCACCAACATTATTGTGGAGTTTGAAAGTCCATCTTGGGAAACAACCTGTCAGTATTCTCATCTTTGAAAGGGACAAATGAGTGTGTGTCTCTGTGTAGGTAGCGAGGGGGAGGATTTGAGTCCTTTCCAGGAAAGTCACCTCTTCATTCATTCTGCCCAGAGACATGCTCTGGGTGTGTGTAAAGACACACATATGTAATATTTTCAGACTTTATCATACTTCCAAGCAGCTCACGCGGGGGGTGCAGATGGAACTGTATGCTAATGGGTGTGGGGGAAGCGTGCTACCCACATAAGGATTGCTCCTGAGTATGTTTAAAGCAAGCTATCCGCTAAGGGGCTTCTCTCCTTAGCAGTTAGCTCTGGGAAGAACATGGCTACGCACACATTCGCCGTTGGCCTGGTGTATGCTGGCCAAAAAGCATGGCCTGGCCCATAGATGAGGAACCTGTGGAGGCGGGGGAGAAGGAGGCGCTTTATGTAAGTGGTTTTTAGACAGATGGAGGATTCATTTTAATTGCATAAAAGGCAGTCTTTCTCGAGTGGAGATGTAGGTCCTTTTGCAGACCTGTGCTAGACAAATCTTTGCTGCTGCTGCTTTTCTAAACACCCCTCTATTTCCATGAGAATTGCTCCTCAGTGTGTCGAGTTCTATCTGGGCCATTTGCCTGCTCAACCTTCCCCTCACTCAGGGTAAGTTCATCCCCGTCCTGATGCTGCCATCTGAAGAGTTGTTTGAGTTGTTGGCTTTTTTTTTTTTTTTTTGAGATGGAGCCTAGCTGTGTCGCCCAGGCTGGAGTGCAGTGGCGTGATCTTAGCTCACTGCAATCTCCACCTCCCAGGTTGAAGCGATTCTCCTGCCTCAGCCTTCTGAGTAGCTGGGATTACAGGTGCCTGCTATCATGCCTGGCTAATTTTCGTATTTTTAGTAGAGACAGGTTTTCACCATGTTGGTCAGATTGGTCTCAAACTCCTGGCCTCAAGTGATCTGCCCGCCTTGGGATTACAGGTGAGAGCCACTGCACCCAGTCAGCTTTTTTTTTTTTTTTTTGAGACAAGGTCTCTCTCTGTCACCCAGGCTGGAGTGCAGTGGTGCAACCATGGCTCACTGCAGCCTTGACCTCCTCCCTCAGCCTCCAGACTTGCTGACACTACCATGCCTGGCTAATTTTTTTTTTTGGAGGGATGGGGTCTCGCTATGTTTCCCAGGCTGGTCTCAAACTCTTGGGCTCAAGTAATCCTTCCACTGTGACCTCCCAAATTGCTGAGATTATGGGCGTGAGCCACCTTGTTTGGCCTGCCATCTGAAGAGTTTTAAGCCAAGTTGCAACTGAACCGTGGTTTTGAGAAATGGATAGGTGGGTGTTTACAACATGGGACATTGGGAAAAGGGAACAAAACAGGTTCGGGGAAGTTGTTTTCAAGTTGTGCGTGAATGGATGGTCCAACTTCGGGGAACCTATTGAGTTCTGAATCTTTGCCCGGTTAGGGTCCACAGTCCACCCTGTTAGAGTCCATTGGGAGAAGGCCCAAGTTCTCCCAGAGTAAACACCCTTGAGACTTACAGGAGCCTGGCGTCCAGCATCTCCCTCTTCATGCTGCAACCACCACTAGTGGCCCATAGCTCAGGGACCTGGGTGGGCCAGGAGGCTGGCTTCCTGGATATGCGTTGGGCTGAAGACGCTGAGTGTAACAAGAAAAACATCAGGTGGGATCACTGGTTTCTGTGCAGCTATAATCAAGGTGAAATTACTTATCCTGTTTATCAGTGACAAGTGAGTAAAACCTGATCTTCTCCAGCAGGAAGCTGGAGCTCCAGCAATGCAAGCTCATCGCTCTGCAAAATGAGCTTTTCCGAAGAAAGAACAAGAGTTTGCTGCACAGTTCACGGAGACCCTTTGTCAAGGTTGTTCTGAGCTGGTGGAAGGAAGTTCAGTTCAGGTATTGGTTCTTATAAGCACCGTGCCAATTTTGTTAATCTCTATATAGCTGGTGTTCTTTACTGAGAAGCACACAATCAATGTTTGTTAGCTGAATCAATGACTCTATTGAGACCAGCCAGAGTGGAGGCACCCTCGACCAAAAGAATCCTCACCCACTGTAAACTATATAGTACATGAAACCCAGCTCTCATGCAGGTTGCTCAGGACAACTCTCTCAGGGAACAAGAAGGGACGCAGGATCTTCTCAGCCTTTGTCTCTCCACACTGCAAGTCATAGACATCTGAAGAGCAGAGATTTCCTTCTCTGGCCTGTCCATCTTCACCCTTTACCATGTATCACTCTTCCTTGGCACTTTTGTCTTCTCCCGTAAGTAGCATGTTTTATCATCTCTATGCCTTTGCATGTGTCATCACCCCTGCCTGGAATGCCTGCCCTCTCATCTGGTGGAGTCTCACTCGGCCTACAGGCAAACAAACTGAACAGGCAGTTCTGTGTGGAGCTGGACCCTCAGCCTCAGGGGCCAGGCTGCCTGGATTTCCATCTTGAGGCATTTAGGACTTATCATTTGGGACTGTGGCAAGTTGCCCAAGTCACCTAATAATTCCAGACCTTGATTTTTTTCATCTGGCAAACAGGAATTCCAAGTAGGACCCAAATCAGAGGATTGTTCTAAGGGCTGAATTAGTGAATACGCACAAAGTACATGGAACAGAGCCTGGAACACAGCCCTTAGGATCCACCTCTACGTTGCAATTCCCTTCTCTTCTGCGCCCCTGTCAGAGCTGTTTTCACCTTTGTCTCCCTGAACAACTTTGCTCTCATCTCTTTCCAACTCAGCACGTTGGCTGCTCCCCTCACTGATTCAACAACTGCCAGGGGTTTCTCCATTCTCACACAATTACATTCAAGCTCCTTAGCAGAATTCAACGTTTTCCATTTTGCAGGCCAAATTTCACAACATATTTTGCCTGCTACTTCCCTACCCACAGCTGATGTCTCTGCCTGAATGCACTCTATCTGTGCCCTCTCACCTCCTGGCTCTGTCCGGCTCTGGCCATTTCGTGGCTCTGTCCTTCCCCCACCTCTGCCTGCTCAGGCTTCTGCCCCTGGGGGAGGGAAGCGCATGCAGCCTGGGTGGGCCTTCCTCCACGGGCAGGCTTCTAATACTCTCAGCTGAGTTCTGAAGGTCAGTCTCTGCACTCACATTCAGAAAGGTAGCACAGTCCTGGGATCACATTCCAAGGTACATTGTATGTTGCAGCAAAATGAAACCCATTAGCTTATAGAAGGTTAATGTTGCATTGCCACCCAAAGTGCCCTGATTTGCTTGCCTCTTTGTGACTTTGGTTTTCTTACACTGAATTTGGTTTCTTCAGGGACCAACCTCAGTCATCTTGAGGAATTCTAATTTAGAAAATATGAAGACAACTGTGAATGCTATAGAAAGGGTCACTGCATCTTATTGTCCCTAAATACACATAGCTTTAAAAAATCATCAGTTAATGTTTCCTATGTAGCAGAAAATGTGTATCACATAATGTTAGAGGAAAAAAATCAGAACGCAAAATTGCATTTACAATATGACAATAACTATGTAGGAAGCATGTGGGTCAGGATAGAATAGCTATAGACTAAGAAAATAGCTTTATTTGTTGGAGAAATGGGATTATAGACAACTTTAATCTTCCTTTTACTATTGTTATGTTAATATCACTGCTATTATGTAAAATACAAACATCAATTATATTAGTAGTTATCATGTATGGTATCATATTAATAATATGATAAACACATACTCATTCTGAGTCATTGATCTCTGCATTATCTCATTTAATCTTCCAGCATGACCGTGAGGTGGGGACGTTTACCTCTGGTTATGGATGAGAGAGTAGTCACCCAAAGTGTCACAACCACTAGGGGCCTTCCACAACACCAAGATTCCTCCCCTCTGAACCTATACTCAACCATTGCTGCTGGGTTATTAAAACAAAACCAGGCCGGGTGCAGTGGCTCACGCCTGTAATCCCAAGACTTTGGGAGGCTGAGTCGGGTGGATCACCCGAGACCAAGAGTTCGAGACCAGCCTGGCCAACCAGGGGAAACCATGTCTCTATTAAAAATACAAAACCTAGCTGCACTTGGTGGCATGCGCCTGTAGTCCAGCTGCTCGGGAGACTGAAGCAGGAGAATTGCTTGAACCCAGGCGATGGAGGTCACAGTGAGCAGTGAGCCGAGACCGCACCACTGCACTCCAGTCTGGGTGACAGAGCAAGACTCCATCTGAAAAAAATAAAAGTAAATAAACAAAGCAAAACAGCTTTTCATGAACCAGCAATCTAAGCGTAAGAAAAAATAGAGACTACTGAGAGGGAAAAAACTTTAAATTAAAAAATAGCCCATAATGTTCACCCCCAAGACAAACCACTGTCAACCCTTTGGACATGTCTTCCAGAATGTTACATGTCTTCCAATGCATTTTCTCTCACTTGCTTCCACTTTTTTTTTTTTTTTTTTTTTTTTTTTTTGAGATGGAGCCTTGCTCTGTTGCCTAGGCTGGAGAGCAGTGGTACGATCTTGGCTCACTGCAACCTCTTTCTCCTGGGTTTGAGTGATTCTCCTGCCTCTGCCTCCTGAAGTAGCTGGGATTACAGACATGTGCCATTATGCCAGGCTAATTTTTGTATTTTTAGTAGAGATGGGGTTTCACCATGTTGGCCAGGCTGGTCTTGAACTCCTGACCTTAAGTGATCTGCCCACCTCATCCTCCCAAAGTGCTGGGATTACAGGGGTGAGCCACCGCAACTGGTCACCTCCACTTATTCTTAAACCTTAATCTTGAGTCTAGAGCCTAGAAAAGTCATGAAATTACTGTTGGCTGGAAGAATTTTCTCCTGTGAAACCTGAGATAAGAATGACAGGAACTGGAGTTTTGAATGGAATGCACTGATCCCACTGACAGAATTAGGCAGGCTAAAGGGAAAGCTTGTGCCCTAGTGGCTGTTCTAATTCTCACACTTCAATGGCTTTGGAGAGTCGATGTATTCAAGAACACTTGAAAATCTTCTTTAACTAAAAAATTGAGCTTTCAAACACCTTATGCATACCTGGAACAAAAAATAAAGACCTTGTCATCACAAATGCTCCATAAAATTATAAAACAATTCGGTAGTACTCAAAGACTTATGGTTTTCCTACATTGTCAGTGGTATCAGGAGATAATCCAGACATTCCTAATATTTTCATTTGGTTCAAATATTTAATGAAGTTCATTTAGAAAGAATGTCTTTATTAGTTTAGGAGTGATTGTAGTCTTCCTTGGGCATTGAGTTCTGTTATACAGACTTAACTTTATGAAGGGTTTGTGTGATGTGAATGCAACTGAGCCGGTAGTGATTTATCCTTTATTCATTCATGTATTCATTTATTAATTCATCCAGTAAATATTTATTGAAAAACAATCATATGAATATCCTTCTAAGTGCATTTGTTATAAAATCATAGTCAAGGGCATTGCCTATTATGTATATCAATGTTCTATGTATAAAGTCCATGTGAAAAATTTCTTCTAGAATTAAGTTCCATAAAAATGCTTTAGCTCACTTGAGTTACACCAAGCCCTCTCATTTCTGATAATAGCCACTTACTCTTGTGTTTCCCATTTTGCCTCGACTGCCAGGAAACTCAGGGATACTCTTTATGCTCAATCATAAGCATAATTTAAAACTTATGGTTTGTTTATTTGTCTCTTTCTCCTTTTATGGCCCTGATTTTCTGCTTTACAACCTTAGTATGTATCTAGTCCTTTGACAGCCTGCCTCAATTATTTCTGGAAAAAGTTCATGGGGAGAGGGGCAAAAATTCAAGGCACAGCCCTGGGCGTCCTCATCAAGCAACTATCAGTTGAAGCTAGATAGTGGGGGGCCAGGGAAGGTGCATAATATTTTGAATGTACTAAATGCCACACTTTAAAATGGCTAATTTTAAGTAAGGTTAATTTTGCCTCAACACAAATTTTTGAAAACAAAGCCTATCAGTGATCAACTGACTTTGATGATGATGACTGATATGGTTTGGTTGTGTCCCCATCCAAATCTCATCTCGAAGTGTAGCTCCCATAATTCCCACGTGTTATGGCAGGGCTCCAGTGGGAGACAACTGAATCATGGGGATGGTTCCCCCATACTGTTCTCATGGTAGTGAATAAGTGTTATGGGATCTGATGGTTTTATAAGGGGAAAGATCTTTCACTTGGCTCTTATTCTCTCTTGTCTGCCACCATGTAAGACATGCCTTTCACCTTCTGCCATGATTGTGAAGCCTTCCCAGCCACATGGAACTATGAGTCCATTAAACCTCTTTTTCTTTATAAATTACTAATACAGTGAGATAGTAATGACTAGACTCTAGTAGAAGACAGAGTGCTTTCTGTGATTGCCAATAGGAACCATGGGAAAGTCCTCCAGGGAATTGGCCTCATTGTTGTCTAAGAGCAATGATCAACATTGGCAAGGTTTACAAGGCAGTCACACAGCTGGCTTCAAGAACTCCCTTCCCCATCTCCATCCTCTCTTCAGTCATCTTAAAAAAGAAAACAACAAAAGCTTTATTATTTTTAATTACATAGGCAGAAATGTTCATTGTGGAAGAATCAGCAACATGGTAATAATAATAGATAATAATAATAAAGCCATAAAAATCATTTTTCTAATAGCCAACTCGAATCACTGTTGACATTTTGTGCTTGCCTTCTAGACTTCTGTATTGCTCCATCAAGGTATGCATTCAGTCATCCATTTATCTGTCTTTTCTAAAGTGTGGTCCCCAGAACACTGGTGTCAGGGTTAAGTAAGTTTAGAAATGAGTCACCCTAGCACCTCCTCTTGGAGATTCATGGTGTACGCTGGCATATTAAAAGATTTGAGAAATTTAAGAGACAAGAAGTTCCTTTCACTCTTATTAATCTAGAGTTTTTCCAATGTACTTGAGCATTAAATTCTTATTTTTTCTTTTCTTTCCTCTTTTTTTTTTTTCTTTTTTTGAGATAGGGTCCCTCTCTGTCACCCAGGCTGAAGTGCAGTGGTATGATCATAGCTGACCACAGCCCTCAATCTCCTAGGACCAAGGATTCCTCTACACCTCAGCCTCCCAAGTAGCTGGGACTACAAGTGCATGCCACCATGCCCAGATAATTTTTTTAATTTTTTTGTAGAGATGGGGTCTTGCTATATTGCCCCAGGTCTTGAACTCCTGGCCCCAAGTGATCCTCCCTCCTTGGCCTCCCAAAGTGTTGGGATTACAGTTGTGAGCCACTGTACCCAGTACCTTATTTTCTATAACTCAAGGAAGTAATGCAATGTTCCATGAAAGCAGACTGAATTAAGTCCTAGGTCATATTTACTCTACATAGCCATACTAGATTACTTGAATTGCTTCTATGGTGTAAATATCTATGTTAGTTACATTTTTCCTGAAATGTAATGACTGCATAGAATTCTATTGTGTTGGTGTTCCATGGCTTGTGAAACCAAAACCCTATTGCTGGGAGTCTGGATTTTTTCCATATTTGGGTCTCATAATGGGCATTGTTATAGTCGAGGCATGTCCACCCCCTAAAACATCTCATCATATGAAGCTTGGTTTTCCTGGGGAGTACCGTCTGCATAGATTCCCCATGAGTGGTTTTTGTTTATTTGTTTTTGTTTTCCTTTTTTCCCCTCTAGTTTAAGGGGCCTGTTAAGAACACTATGAAAAAAGAGGAAAGGCAAACACTTCATAAGATTAGAAGGGAAGAAAGGAGGGATAGGCTGGGTGCGGTGGCTCATGCCTGTCATCTGTGGGAACAGAGACCCTTCCAGGAGGCCAACCCCCAACTTTAGGTCACAGTGAGCCTTCCACTCATCATAAGGTAAATTACTCAGAACAGGAAGAAATAACACTTGGAAGCAATAAATATAAATGAATTCAATGAAAAACAGTTTGGCCAATGATATTATCTGGGAGTTGGAGAAATATTTCTGCTTTCCTCTCTGGTAGCTGAGAGGGCAAATAGCCCTAATAGAGACCAGCAAATAACAGCAATAAAAACTAAAGCCAGTTTGCAAGACTGAAGAGAGCTGTCGGCTCCGAGAAGGGAAAGAGAAAGAACTGGAAGTGGAGCAAAGCAAAGAAATGTAGGTTTAAGCCTATGAGGCACAGGTGGGATTTTTACATTAAGCACGTGAGAGACTACAGGGGAAAAGCAGACCAGCTTTATTTTTTTTATGACAGAATCAATAGAATCTAATCAAGTTTTGAATGCAATCAGGGTAAGATGAGAAATACCAAGTAGGTCCTTGTAGGCAGTAACTAGAACATAACGGTGTCCGGAAGGGATTACCAGAGTGATGTTCCACATTTCCCTCCAAGCCTGGCTGGGGAGGGAGACTCTGAAATTAAGGAGAGGTGATGTGGTGGTTTCAGATTCGTGTCCCCAGGGTTTTAATGCCCTGTTTTGTGATGATTTTTTCTTCTCTGTAGCATTCCCTTGGGACTAGGCTTTTGGCTAAAAAAGGAAATGAAAGAGAGATGTCCTTCTGAAGGAAGTAGTGAGGAATGTCACAGGCCACTTATGGGAGGCAAGGGATCAGATAAGAGGTGCTCCGCCAGGAGGTGATGAGGACTGGGGGCTCTAAAGGGGGTGGGGGTTAAACTCATTTATAATTGCCATGCACACCCTGCCCAAGTCACCCCATGTACAAATAATCCAAGCAAAAACAGACTGCTTGTCATGCAAATACAGCTTCAAGGTCCCCAAACAGACATGCCGGTACAATCTCTGTAGCCTTTAAACAGGTGCCCCTCTTTTTTTTTTCCTTTAGAGATGCAGTCTTGCTCTGTTGCCCAGGCTAAAGCAAAGGGGTTACGACCATATCTCACTGCAGCCTCAACCTCCTGGGCTCAAGTGATCCTCCTACTTCAGCCTCACAAGTAGCTGGGACTACAGGTGTGTACCACCACTCCCAGCTAATTAAAAACAGCTTCTTTTTTTTTTTTTTTTAAGTGATGGGGTCTTGCTATACTGCCCAGGCTAGTCTCAAACCCCTGGCCTCAAGAAATCCTTTGGCCTTGGCCTGCCAACGTGCTGGGATTATAGGTGTGAGCCACCTCGCCTGGCCCTGGGCGCCCCTCTTAAGCATTCCCATGTAGGGATTCTGGAGCCACAGCTGGAAGGTGGTTATGATTTGAGTTCATTGATTGTACAAGGAACACAAGAAAATGTGCAATACCACTTGTAGACACTGGCGATGTGCCTGATTTGGTGCCAGATCCTGGAGAGATCAAGTGGGTTGGAAGCCAATCCTTGCCCTTGGGGAACCCCCTCAGAGTCTAAGTGGGTGACACAGACACATAGTCGATAATGCAACACAGTGAAATCAGCTGTGAAGGGAGGCTGGGGCCGTGAGAGTCAGAGGAGGCTGTTACTAACTTTGACTGGGGCATGGGTCAGGGAAAGGAAGCAGAGATAATGAGTGATTATGATTTCCACATTGATTTCAACCTGATGTTGGTCTCAGGCCACACAACCCCCTGAGGGAGGTATTGTGACTTCAGGCATATAGTAATTGCTCAAGAAACTTTTGTGAATGTTTGGGTGAATGAATAAATGCATGTCTCCAGTGAAGAAACTGGGACTCAGAGAAGAAATAACTTGCTTGAGGTCACGGGACTCAGAGACAGCAAAGCTAAACTTTAGAACTAAGAGCCTTATTCTCTTTCTATCACACACAGCATTTGCTGGATGGTGGAGTGGGAAGACTAGAAACAGACAGCTAAGAGGACAAAGTAATAGAAACCAACCAAGAAGAGAGAATCAGATGTCTGTTTCCTTCTCATATGGGCAAATTCATATTAGCCAGTGAGCACACAGATAATTTCTAATAATATCAGTCTTTAAAAACAAAACTAAAAAAACTATGGTACTCTCTCTTCACTCTCCAGTATCTCAACGGGTAGTTCTGGTGCTGCAATCTAAATTAGCTCCTTAAAAATATTCTCTTTTCAGCCCACCTTGTTTGGATATTTGATTTAGAAACAACTAATGAAGTCCATTTGCCATATGGGTAAGTGAACTTTTTTTAAAGTAGGTGTTTTACATCCCTGTAACTCTAGGAGCTGTTGTCATAGTAACATTTTCCTCTTTGAGTTGCAGAATGAACAGTCCATGGAACCAATGACAATGTAGGTCACGAGTGAAAAGGGGTCTGGTGGCTTTGCTTCAGTGCCCAGCTTGGCATAGCTGGGATTATTAATACTGCAGGCTCCAGAGGGGCTCACACTCCTTGGTTAGAATGTTCTGTTCTAGGACTGAGTCCAAAGAGGAGATGTGTGGGCAGGGGAGGGGAGAAGGGGGAAAGCAGAAGGTAAGAAAACGGTGAGGGGAGGCTGGCAGGAGCTGTCCTGCATGGAGATTCAGAATGGTCTGTCCCTGCTTGTGGCTGTGGGGAGGTAGGTGTGGAGTGCTGGAGCTCAACATTGTTCCTGATGCATAATGGGAATTGGTAACCCCTCAGTCCAGAATCCATTTGGAGTTGATTTGGGAAGGCCCACATCAATTATCAATATAAAAGTTTTGACTACTGGAGATGTCACCATTATATACAGCCTGGAAATGTGTTTTAAAAGTTTCATTCATTCATTCATTGATTCATGTAGCACACATTTACCAGCTCCTCCTCTGTACCAGGTGCTGAGCTGGCCATGGCTGGCTTCCTTGGGTGCAACCCATGGGCGTGCACATCCCCTGTGCTCAGAAGGACCTTGCTCTTGGTTTAATGCTCTGCTGTTGCCATCTTGTACTTGTTCTTGAACCAGGAGCCCCACATTTTCATGTTGTACTGGGTCTTGCATTAAAGGCACAATGTTCAGCAAAGCCAGACCCAATCCCTGCTTTCCTGAATCTTATGGTGCAGTGGGAGAGACAGACAGAAACCCAAGCATGACACAAATAAATTTAGAATTACAACTGTGATCTGTACCATAAGGAGAGGTAGAGGTATGTAATGCCAGGAGAGAAGATAGGCCATCATTTTACAGCTCTATGGCTTGACCTGACTATATTCAGAATAGTGGAGGTGGAGTGAGATCATAGTAAAAGGGATTTAAGTTATTGTGGGCGTTCCTTATCAAAAGTTAGTACCATGGGAGACTAACACAGATTTCTGAGAGAGAATGGCAAAATATCCCCCTCAAGGTTGTAAAGAATGGGATATCCACCTGTCAAGGAAAGTGCTTTGGTGCAAATATTTCTCTCTCTCCCTTCCTTCCTTCCTCTGCATTTTTTTTAACTTTGATAACTGCAGACTTACAGAAAAGTTGAAAGAATATTCCCACATGCCCTTTATCGAGATTTCTCAGATGTAACATTTTACCATGTTATCCTATGTGTATCTGTGTATTTATCTACCTACCTACCTACCGTTTGATCTTAATTGCAGACATGATATAATGCCCCTTTACTGCTGCTATGAACTGAACATTTGTGTCCCTCCCCTGCCCATTCCTATGTTGAAATCCTAACCCTGAATGTGATTTAATAAGATGTGGATCTTTATGGGCAAATACGTCATGACAAAAATGCCAAAAGCAATTGTGACAAAAGCAAAAATTGACAAATGGGATCTAATTAAAGTAAAGAGCTTCTGCACAGCAAAATAAACTATCATCAGAGTGAACAGATAACCTACAGAATGGGAGAAAATTTCTGTAGTCTATCCATCTAACGAAGGTCTAATATCCAGAGCCTCCAAGGAACTTAAATTCACAAGAAAAATTTACAAGAAAAGTTGTACAAGAAAAAAAAAAAACCCATTAAAAAGCGGGCAACGGACATCAACAGATACTTCTCAGAAGACATTTATGTGGCCAGCAAACATCAAAAAAAGCTCAACATCAGTGATCATTAGAGATATGCAAATCAAAACCACAATGAGATACCATCTCATGACAGTCAGAATGCCTATTACTAAAAAGTGAAAAAACAACAGATGCTGGTGAGGTTGTGGAGGAAAAAAAAAACAAAAAACAAAACAACAAAAAAATGCTTTCACACTGTTGGTGGGAGCGTAAATTAGTTCATCCACTGTGGAAGACAGTGTGGCAATTCCTCAAAGACCTAGAGGGAGAAATACCATTTGATCCAGCAATCTCATTACTCAGTATGTACCCAGAGGAATGTAAATCATTCTATTATAAAGATTATGTTCATTGCAGCACTGTTCACAATAGCAAAAACATGGAATCAACCTAAATGCCCATCAGTCATAGACTGGATTAAGAAAATGTGGTACATATACACCATGGAATACTACGTAGTCATAAAGAGGAACAAGATTATGTCCTTTGCAGGGGCATGGATGGAGCTGGGATCCCTTATCCTCAGCAAACTAATGCAGGAACAGAAAACCAAACACCACACGTTCTTGCTTATAAGTGGGAGCTGAGCAATGAGAACACATGGACACATGTGGAGGGAATCACACACACTGAGGGCCTTTGGGAGTGGGGGTGGGGGTGGGGAGAGCATCAGGAAGAATAGCTATTGGATGCCTGGCTTAATACCGAGGTGATAGGATGATCTGTGCAGAAAGCCACCATGGCACACATTTACCTATGTAACAAATCTGCACGTCCTGCACATGTACCCCTTGTATTAGTCCGTTTTCATACTGCTATGAAGAAATACTGAGACTGGGTAATTCATAAGGAAAAAGAGGTTTAATGGACTCACAGTTCCACAGTGCTGGAGAGGCCTCAAAATCACGTTGGAAGGCGAAGGAGGAGCAAAGGCATGTCTCACGTGGAGGCAGGCAAGAGCCTGTATGCAGGGGAACTGCCTTTTATAAAACCATCAGATCTCGTGGGACTTATTCACTATCGTGAGAACAGCATAGGAAAAACCCGCTTCCACGATTCAATTACCTCCCACTGGGTCCCTCCCACAACATGTGGGGATTATGGGAGCCACAATTCAAGGTGAGATTGGGTGGGGACACAACCAAACCATATTACCCCTGAACTTAAAAGTTGAAGAAAAAAAAAATAGAAGTATAGCCTTTAGGAGGTAATTAGTTCAGTAGGTGGGGCCCTCATGAATGGAATTAGTGCCCTTATAAAAAGACATGGGAGAGCTTGCTTCCTCTTTGTTAGCTGTCACGTGAGGATGAAAGGAGAAGACGGCCCTCTGTGAACCAGGAAGAGGGCCCTAACCAGACCCAACCATGCTGGCATCCTGACCTTGGACTTTCAGGCTCCAGAACTGTGAGAAATAAATTTCTATTGTTTCATCTAGTCTATGATATTTTTGTTAGAGCAGCCCAAACTGACTAAGACAGCTATTAAATACTTAAGAGTCTATTTCCCAAAAACAAGATAATTGTCTTACATAACCATAGTAGAGTCATTAAAATCATAAAATTAACATTTATGTATTATTATCTAATCTACAAATCTTATTCAGATTTTCCCCATTATTTCACTAATTTCTTTATAGCAAAAAGAAAATCTTGTATCACATGTTGCATTCACTTGTTTTGTCTATTTAGTGTCCTTTAATTTGGAACAGTTCTTAGCCTTTCTTTGTTTTCCATGACATTGATATTTTTGAAGCATCCAGGCCAGTTTTTTTTTTAAATCAGGTGTATTGAGGTATAATCCACATTCAGTAAAATTCATCCTATTTAGATGTACAGTTGTCTGGCCAGTTATCTTATAGAATGGCCCCACTTTGACTATCTGCTGTTTACACATGATTAGAGCCAGTCTGTGATTCTTTAGTATAAATATACAGGAGGGATGTTGCATTTTTCTCAGTGCATCATAGCAGGAAATACAGGCTATTTAATTGTTCCCTTACCACTGATATTAACTTTGATCTCTTTTTCTTCCCATTGTAATGTTTCTCTTTTATTCCTTTGTAATTTATATGCATCCTATGGGGAGATGCTTGGAGACTGTGTATATTCTTTTAGTCCTCAAGCTTTTCACCCTCTAGTGTTTTTATCCATTGTGATTCTTGCCTGAAAGTTATAGATCTGGTGATTGCCCAGTGGTGATTTTCTAATTCCGTCATTCCTTTTACATTCATTGTCTATCTTTCTACTGCAAGAAAGACAACTTCTCCTCTAATTAATTAATTAATTAATTGAGTATAGGCTTATTCATTCCTATTTTACTCTATAGGTTATACTATTTTAATATTGTTATTTATTTTGATGTTAAAATTGTCTCAGATTTGGCCCCTTTAAACCTACCTCAAATTTGACATGTCCCCATCATTCTGTGAGCCTTTTCTTATTTTCTGGCACAGCAAGATGTTCCAAGTTCATCTTGTACTTTCTGTGCCCCAGCCCTGGACTCAGCCATTTCTCCCAAGGAGGGTGCAATTTTCTGAAGGTGCATATGTTGCCTGAAGTCATCCCAATCTTGAGATTCTTTCCAAATTCATGGAGTAGAACCAGAAATTGGAGGCTTCCGATGTAAAATTTTATTCAGAATACTTATCAGGTTCTTTTTTTTCTCCTTCAGTTGAATTTGAAGCAACATATCAAAATAATTTATACAGTAAAATTTATAAAATAAGGGTTTTCAAAGAGGAAAAAAATGGTGACTAAGTGGAGGAAAACAGACATGCCAGCCACAAAATTTGCTGGCTTGCCCAGAAAAACTTGGCATTCAGCATTCTGGCAGCCAAATTAAAGGATGGACTGTGTGGGGAGAAGATGCTTGACAGATCACCTTCAGGGACTCTGACCTGCTGGCAAAGGCAGGCAAAGGCAGGCAAGCAGCAAGGAGCTGGGCTCGCATGGCATTGTGGGAATAAAAAGCCTTTCCAGGATGGCCTTCCAACCAGGTGTAAGGGCTGAGCTGCAGAGAGGAAGGAGTGGGGCCAGGATTTTTTTCTTGAAAGCACTTTGGGGTGTTTTCTAGCTTGTGAACCAGCATTCATCTGGGACCCCACAGTTAGAAGGGAATTGCCATTTAAGTGCCACACAATTATTCCTGCATGCATGCACTCACTGTCTCACTCAGTAATCTTTGTGGAATACTTTCTGGAAGTGCAGCTACCAGGCCCAGTGGAGGCAAGACCACTAGGATCCAGACTTGGCCATCAGTCCAGCAGCCAAGGAAGCAGGGCTGTGCATGATGTCACACCGGATTAAACACTCAACATGCTTTGAGATGTGCTATAGGAATTGGGAGACAACTGTGAACCATATCTTCTACCCAGAGGAATGTTTCATGAAAGGGCTACTGTTTTATAAAAACATGGAAGTTCACATCACAAAAGGGTATCTAAGGGAATTCTGGCCAGTGGCCCCTGGAGATGCTTGACTTTCTTCTACCACTGGGCTTTGTGGTGAAGCAGGGGTCAAGTAAAATATGCAAATGAAGGGAGTGCCCTATGTGAATAGGCATTCCATAGTTCCTTCATTTATTTGGTGAATATTTATCGAGGCCCCATTGTGTACTTGGCTCTGTGGGAGATCTTGGGTGAGCAAAAATGCCCTCAGTTTCTGCCCTTTGAGCATTTGAAATATAATGGCAAAGACAGACATTAGTCAGATTAATTTTAAAAGTGTGTTATAGGCCAGGCGTGGTGACTCACTCCTGTAATCCCAGCACTTTGGGAGGCCAAGGCAGGTGGATCACCTGAGGTCAGGAGTTCGAGACTAGCCTGACCAACATGGTGAAACCCCGTCTCTATTAAAAATACACAATTAGCCGGGCGTGATGGTGCATACCTGTAATCCCAGCTACTTGGGAGGCTGAGGCAGGAGAATCACTTGAACCCGGGAGGTGGAGGTTGCAGTGAGCCAAGATCATGCCATTGCACTCCAGCCTGGGCAACAAGAGTAAAACTCTGCCTCCAAAAAAACACCAGAAGAAAGGTGTGTTATTGGCCGGGTATGGTGGCTTATGCCTGTAATCCCAGCACTTTGGGAGGCCAAGGCAAGCAGACCACCTGAGGTCAAGAGCTTGAGACCAGCCTGGCCAATATGGCAAAACCCTGTCTCTACTAAAAATACAAAAAATTAGCTGGGTGTGTTGGTGCACACTTGTAATTCCAACTACTCGGAGGCAGAGGCACAAGAATCTCTTGAACCCAGGAGGCAGAGGCTGTAGTGAGTTGAGATGGCGCCATTTCACTCCAGCCTGGGTGACAGAGCAAAACTCCATCTAAAAATTTTTTTTTAAAAAGTGTGTTATAAGAACTACTCTATATGCTGTCGTGAAAGATACTCAGCATTTCCAGAGCAGGATGTTAGGGATGGCTGCCTTGGGAAAATGATGATGAAGCTGAGAACAGAAGGAAGAGTCAGAGTCACTAGATGGGGCAGGATAGACAGAGGGAACAGGGATTGCAATGCTTTGGAGAAGTCAGGGTACATCTGAAGAGAGAAAGGCCCATGTGGTTAAAGAGCAGAAATCAGGGGGAGCATGAAGAAATATGATGAGGCTGGAGAGGTGGGAAGGTCCATGGTGAGGGTTCTTCCAGAAGCACATGGAGGAGAGGCTGTGAGATGAGGGAGAGCTGAGCAGATTGTATCAGAAAGCAGGGGATAGAAGTGTGAGCCTAGAGCAATAACTCTAAGAGATAAAGGAGGGATAGGAGATGAAATTATGAAATGATAGAAATGCTGGTATATTAGTCCATTCTCACACTGCTATAAAGAACTACCAGAGACTGGGTAATTTATAATGAAAAGAGGTTTAATTGGCTCATGTTTCTAAGGGCTGTACAGGCTGCTGCTTCTGGGAGGACCTCAGGAAACTTACAATCATGGTAGAAGGCAAAGGGGAAGCAAGCACATCTTCACATGGCCAGCAGGAGACAGAGAGAGAGAGAAGGGAGAAGTGCTACACACTTTTAAACAAACAGAACTAGGGGCATGGTGCTAAACCATTAGAAACTGCCCCCGTGATTCAATCACCTCCTACAGGCTCCTCCTCCAACACCGAGGATTATGATTCGACATGAGATTTAGGTAAGGACACACAGCCAAACCATATCAGCTGGTAACAACAATAAAAAATAGCATCTCCCATTTGTTGAGTGCCTCATTTGACTGAGACCTTACTGATAGAAGACAGCGCAAAGGAAAGACAGGGTGAGGGTTAGGATCTATTCAAACAGCACCAAAAATAACTTAGGACTTAACAATTCAATTTTTTACTATCTACACTATAGAATCACTTTCATTCATGAGGCAATCCATCCAAAGATGTTCATTGCAGCAATAATTGTAGTCTAAAAATTGGGAACAACATCAATGCCCATCATTATGAGAATTTGTAAATAATCGATGTCACACCCTTTCCATGACACATGTGTGGCAATGGAAGAACAGAATTCTTTCATTGCTCTGTGTGCTGACATGGAAGCTCTCCAAGACATATGGCTGGGCAGAAAACATGAGGCAGGATAATACGTCAGGATGATATCATTGCTGTAAATGGAAAAAAAAAAAGCAGTCCTCAGAAAAATACTATCCCTCACCCCTTATGAGTATATATATGACACTTAAATGCCCTGAGAAATGTGTAGAAGGCTTCAGAGCAAACTGAAAGCAGTGGTTACCTAGGGAGAGGAAAGAGTCCTGGGGTTAAGATGGTGTCAAGGGGGATTCAGCTTTATCTGTAACGTCTTAATTAGATTACGGAAACTTCCAAACGTACAAAAATAGGACACTGTAATAAACCCCCAAGTACTGTCACCCACACGCTCCCTCCTCCTGGATTATTTTTAAGCACATCCCAGACATTGTATTCCATTCATAAATATTTCAGTAAGTCTCACTAACAGATAAGGAAACTTTAAGAAAAACATTATCACAATACCATGATAACAACTAAAAATATTTAAAATTCCTTAGGATTTCAAACACCCAATCAGTGTTCGTATTTCTCTGTCTTAAAATTTCATTTTATTTGTTCAAATCTGGACTCAAATAAGGTCCATGCACTGTAATTGATTGATATATCTCTTATGTCTTTTGTGCATTTTTGCCTATGTATCTCTGTTGGGTTGAAGGACTTTGAGTGACTTTGTTGGGTCGAAGGATAAGGGCATGTGTAATTTTGCTAGATGCTATCAAATTTCCCTCCACAGGGTTGTAGTATTCCTCATTCCCATTGGCAGTGGGTGAGAGTGCCCATTTCCCCACAGCTTCACCAACAGACTATGTTGTCAAATTTTTGGATTTTTGCCCATCTGACGGATGAGAAGGGGTATCTCATTTTCATATCTTTAAATTAAATTTCAAAAGAAAATAGACTCAGGGAGAATTCTGAGTATGTAGAGGAAAAGAACAATTTGCATAGAAATAATAATATCACCAATTGCCATTTGGCACATATATTATCAAGGAATGTAGTGTCATATTACCTTTTTTAAATTTTCTTTTAAATTTTTTGAGACATGGTCTCATTCTGTCACCCAGGCTGGAGTGAAGTGGTGCAATCACGGCTCACTGTAGCCTCAACCTCCTGGGCTCAGGTGATCCTTCTACCTCAGCCTCCCAAGTATCTGGGACCACAGGCATGCACCACCATGTGTGGCTCATTTTTGTATTTTTTGGAGAGATGAGGTTTCACCATGTTGTCCAGGCTGGTGTTGAGCTCCTAGGCTGTGAGTATCTCCTAGATCCCTTCTTCTTTCCTACTTGGAGCCAATTTCTTGAACTCCTGGCAGTGTCAATCATCTGTCTTAGTAGTTTGCAGGGCAAAGGGAGGGACATCCCAGGACTTTCCTTGCAGGAGGGCTTGGGCCAAGGAGTATGGGCTGGATTTTGCCTGAATGCATGGTGAAATTCATCTGCATACAGAGCTAGTGCCCTATTTTTATAATGTTAGAAAAACATCATTTTCTTTCCTTTTGTTTTCTTTGAGAAAGAGATGAAAATACAATAAGAGTGGACTTTAGAAAAAAGGAACCAACTCAGAAACACAAACCTGTCAAATCCAGACTTCTAAATGAACGTCCTTCTGTCAAACACCTTTTGATTACTGAGATATTGCTTTGCACATTTTATTATCCACAAAAAAAGAGCCGGTTTTAGCCTTGCAACATTACTCTAAGGAGTATGACAACTGTCATTCTAGCCATTCTTCAGAGGAGGAAACTGAGTCATGGGCCATCTCAGAGGCTCTCCAAGGCCCCATGCCTCCCAAGGAAGAGGTCTAGACCAAGACTGCAGCTGGTCCAGTCCCTTTAGGGAAGGTTAGTCAGGATCTTCTATAAGATGGACTTGGTCAAACTTGAATAGCGGAGAAAAAAAGCCTGTTACTTGCTTTCCTTAGCACCTTGAGAGCAGGAACTCCATTTTTTTCATCTTTTCTTCGGTCCTCAGCCCTGGGCTGGCTACTTGGAATCTCATAGGGATTAATAATGCACAGGGCTGGCCCTCAAGGTGCTGAGGAAAGGGGAGAGGGAGTCATGTGACTGAGCTCTCTCCTGTCAACTTGTTTGTGTGCACATGCATGCCCAGGCTGCACAATGCAAACATGTTGGGCCGGGCCTCAGAGAAGGTGGGTGTGAGCTCTGGCATCATCACTGGATAGCTGTGTGGTGTGGGACAGGTCACTTTCTCTCCTTAAGTCTCGGTCATCTCCTCTGAAAAATGGGGCCAATGATCCCGTCATGGGATGCTGTGATGATTACATGGCATGAGTGTAGAAGGGCCTGATGACATGGTCAGTGCAGTGACTGGCATGCAGTAGACGCCCAGGACACATGGATTGACTCTGATCCAGTAAACTCCATGGAGTGCTAGGAAATGAAGGTATCACCGAGCAATCAATGGGCTTACTGCCTGATGTGCATGGATGCCAATACCATGGCACCAGCTTTTGAGAAAAGAAAAGCTTTATTGTGAGTTGACTGGCAAGAAGACAGGAGAAAACACTCAAATCTCTCTCCCCAAGCTGAGGTTTGGGTCAGGTTTTATAAGCACAGGGTAATGAGGTGTGATCAGATTGGGTCTTGCAATGAGGTGATGCCAGGGTGCATGATCTGATTGGATCCTGCCATGGGGTGATGCCAGAGCTCGATCTGATTGGACCCTGGATCCTGCTGTGCAGTGTCCACTTCTTAATTTAGTCCCTGCTCCTCAGTCCAAGCACTTAGGTTCCCCCTGTGGTTGCATACCTGGTTCACCTGGGAATGCTCAGATTATGTGACTTTTAACCTGGGGGTCCATGGCAACTGAAAAACAACTCACCATTTGTTACATAAAAATTGAACCAGATTGGTGTGATGCGGTTACAAAGGGACCTTGGAGGTCAGTATCCATTCTTATCATCATCTGTGGGAGAAGCTGGTGGGGAGGACGGCCTTGCTCTGATTTGGGGCAGGGCTGGCCCTGGAACCTAGCCTTTGGACCCCCAGTTCAGGCCCTCCCTGCCCCACCAGGTCAGCACTCAGCCCCACAAACACACCTGGGCTTCTGTACTTGTATGTTCTCAGTTTGCTCCCATTTCCTTTCCACAAGTGCCCAGCCCCCTACACATAACCCCTCTTGAAAACAGAACAAGTAACTCCTTCTGTGCCTTTGTCTTTGAAATATGTTTTGAATCAATTGCTTTTCTTTACTAGGTGGGTTTTTGGTGTTTTGTCTACCTCCTACTTCCCATCCAATCATAAATGCCTGCAAAAATTCAGCACAGTGTTGTAAAGAGAGAGGTCAGTTGGTAGCAAATCCTCAATCCCTCCACGTACTTCTTCCCCTACAAGAACTCAACAACAGCAACAACAACCATCCTCCCTCCCTCAGTCTAAAAGCCTGGCCTCTTCCCTTTCCAAGGGCTCTGGGAGAAAGAGCTGGAGAATTACTCTGGGCTTTGGCAAGACTTCAGATTTTTTTTTCTTTTTTCCAGTAGAAGCTCAATAATTCTTGAGATCCAAATATAGAAGCTTGTATGGAGAGTCCTGAGAAATCAGTAGTACGACAGCCAGACTTTCTTTTTTCCCCCCTAAGCAATCTAATAAAGCTATTGCACAGTCATTTCCCAAGGTCAGTTTCCAGCTTTTAATAGTTTTAATGAGCTGTTTAAAAGGCTCCTCAACTTGTGCCCATCCAAGCTTGCACGTGTTACGTGTTTGGGTACAGAGAGGAAAGGAAAGGAAGAAGAGAGGAGGATGAGGAGTAGATGGGACAGGTGGGATCAGTTCTGCTAACTGGGACACAGGCAGGGGACCAATCTAAGGGCCAGCTCCTCTTCAGAATGCCCCAGGGGTGCTAATGGGAGTGAGGTTCCACCCTTGAGATCAGATCTAAATAACTACAGGGACCTGAGAGGCTGTCCTCACTTCTACCTCCAAGCAGGAACCATGGGTACCACCAAACCTGGACATCTGCAGGGAGATGAAGAAGAAGGTATGATAGAGAGAAAAGATAAAGACAGTGGGAGAGATGAGACAGACGGGCCTTGAGGGTTTAATGAATAAATGAACTTGTTGACAGAGTTGAGGAGAAGGAAGGAGAGAAAAGAAAAAGGAGGCAGCATCGCAAGTGATACTCCAAACACAACTAGGGCCTGTATATTAGGTGGCTTTGTGCTAATAACCACCACCCAAATCATGGTAATGCTGATAACACCCAATCCTATTCAGCACTCTGTTACTGTGCACCAGGCTCTATGCTAAGCATGTGGTAGGCCTTCGCTTCTGTGATTCTCACAACTACCCAGGAAGGTAGGTTCTAGTATTGTTCCCATGACACAGAAGAGGAAAACAAAGGGTCAGCAAGGAAGAGTCATCAGTCCAAGGTCACCTAGTTAGTAAGGCTGATTTGCATCTAGCAGTCTGACTCCAGAACTCATGACTATAGCCACAACTATTATTTTGTACATCTCCTGAGGGCAATATGAAAACTTCAGAAAAATCCAGATATGTATGTAAAGAAGAAAATAAAAATACCCACAAGCCTACCTCACAGTCACAGACTTGAGCATTTTGGTGTACAGTGCAGAGACCCCAGGCTGTTTAACAACAGCCACTCTTCTTCCTTCCACAGAAATAGAGTTACAGTCAGGCTATGACCATCCAGCTAACCAGTTTTTCCCAGCCTCCCTGGCAGCTAGGCGTAAACTGGTGATGTGGTTCTCATCTGTGGAACCTGAGAGGAGCCAATATAGATGCTACAGGCCTGGGTCAGGGACAGTGGAGGAGAGTCCTTGGAACTCTCTTTCCTCTCCTTGCTAGCTGGAATCTGTATGCACCACCACCCAGCTTCAGCCATGCTTGTGATGGAAGGAAAAACTGGAGTGGGGAGAGGCACCCACCTCCAGGGCCACTCACTTACACTGTTATGTGAGAGAGAAAGAAAAGTCTTTTTTTCCCAAAGTATTGGTGCATTCTTTTGCTTCTGTAGCTTTCCCTAACTGTTGCAGTCTATTTTCTTCTAGTTTTCTTCCCTAAGAATATGTGTACAGTCATTTTTCACCCATTACCCCCTTAGGTGCAAATGCTCCTTGACTTAGTATGGGGTTACAGCCGGATAAGCCCATCATAAGTTGAAAATATCATAAATCAAAAATGCATTTACTACACCTAACATATGGAACATCATAGCTTAGCCTAGCCTGTGGTAAATTTGCTTAGAATACTGACGTTCACCTACAGTTGGGCAAAATCATCTCTCAACACAGTGCACTGCACAATGCTGGTTGTTGACCCTTGTGGTCACGTGGCTGACTGGGAGCTGCCACTTACTGCCACTCTCCTGCATGGAGAGCACTGGACTGCATATTGCTAGCCCGGGAAGAGATCAAAATTCAAAATTCAAAGTATGGTTTCTATTCACTGCATGTCACTTTTGCACCATCATAAATTTGAAAAATCCTAAGTTGGAGACCATTTATATTTGTGATTTCCCTCATATTTCATGATTCTCTTTCAGGATAGGTGAGTCCGGACTCACCATCTAATTCCAGAACAATATCAACTGAAAACGATGACCAAACTACAAACCAGCCATTCCATCCCTCTACTTTGATTTGAGAAGATCTTAGATCTCAGGCACTCAGTGGGAAGAACCCAGTTCCCACAGTACCATCAGGTATGTCTGAGGAAGGATTGTTGAGTAACGCAGCTGTCTCTCTCTACGTCTAGCCCTGACACGTTGCCCTTGTGTCGTCTTGTGATGGGCAAGGCCCAGCCATCCCAGTTGCCTCATTTTGAGCCTTCTACACATGTCCTAACTGAGGCCCTGTATTTCCACTTAGAGATTTGGACACTGAGGCTTGAGAGGATCTGGTTTTCTGGGCCCCACACCTGGTGACGGATCTACACCTGGTCAAAGATGGACTGTGAGGCATGGTGAGGGCCAGAGCTTGTGTTCAATTCCTTCCATTCTAAGAGCACTAAATTTTTAAAAACAGTTTTTAGTTTTTCTTATGCTTATAAAAGTCATATTTGTTCCCTGTATACGATATCTCAACAAAGCAGTCAGAATAAGCCTTTTAAAATATGTCGTGCCAGGCATGGTGGCTCATGCCTGTAATCCCAGCATTTAGGGAGACAGAGGCAGAAGGATTGCTTGAGCCCAGGTGTTCGAGACCAGCCTGGAGAACATAGCAAGACCTCATCTCCACAAAAAGGAAAAAAAAGTCAGAAAAAGACAAATAAGCCAAGTTTTTAAATGGGCAAGGGTTTGGATCGACGTTTCTTCAAAGAAGACATGGAAATGGCTAGTAAGCATATGAAAAGATGCTCAGCATTATTAATCATTAGAAAATTGTAAATTTGACCTTCATGGTCAAACTCAGTTGAGTTCACAATCCAGACCACTACTTCCCACCCTCTAGGACAGCTGTAATAAAAATGCAGGCAATACAAGCATTGCAGTGGAGAAACCGGAACCCTCAAACACCACTAGTGGGAATGTAAAATGGTATAGCCATCATGGATAACAGTTTGGCAGTTTCTCAAAATGAATTGAGAACATACATCTATACAAAATCTTGTATATAATACTTATAGCAGTATGACTTATAATAGCCCCAAAGTGGAAACAACCCAAATATCCATCAACTGACGAATAGATAAACAAAATGGGGTACGTCCATACAATGGAATACTATTTAACAATAAAAAGGAATGAAATACTGATACATGTCACAACATAGATGAGCCTTGAGAACACTCTGCTAAGTGAAAGAAACCAGTCATGAAAGACCATATATTGTATAATCCAATTTATATAAAATGTCCAGAATAGGCAATTCTATAGAGATGGAAAGCAGATTAGTGGTTGCCCAGGGACTGGGGTGGGGAAGTGGGGAGTGGCTAAGGGGTGTGTGTACTTTCTGTCGAGGAGGGGGACTAAAACTGTTCTAAAACTAGACCGTGGAGATGGTTGCACAACACAGTTAATACACTAAAGCCCATTGACTTGTACACTTTATTTTATGTATTTATTTATTCTTTTTGAGACAGGGTCTTGCTCTATAACTCAGGCTGGAGTGCTGTGGTCCAATCTTGGCTTATCACAACCTCCACCTCCAGGGCTTAAGTGATCCTTCCACCCCAGCCTCCTGAGTAGCTGGGACCGCAGGCGCATGCCACCACACCTGGCTAATTGTTGTATTTTTTGTAGAGACAGGGTTTCGCCATGTTGCCCAGGCTGGTCTCAAACTCCTGACCTCGAGTGGTCCTCCTGCCTTGGCCTCCCAAACTGCTGGGATTACAGGTGTGAGCCACTGTGCACGGGTGCATTGTATACTTTAAATGGGTGAATTGTGTGGTAGGTTAATTATATCTCAATAAAGCTATTTAAAAAATAGAAGTTAAATCCTGTCACTCTTTCGCTGTCAACCCTCCAGTGGCTCCTCGATTTTCTTAGAGTGAGAGTTAAATCCTCATGATGCCCTACCAGGCCCCAGGCCATCTTGGCCTCCAGTTCCATCCCTGACCATATGCACATCTGCCCCAGCCACAGTGGCTTCCCCACTGTGCCATAGGTGTGCCAGGCACATTCCCATTACTGGGTCTTTGCCCTGTCTGCTCCCACTGCTGGAGAAGCTCCTTCCTTAGGCACCCTCCTGCTGGCTCCCTTCTGCCTGACAAGTCACCTCCTTATGGGCCTTCCCCTGCCACTTTATTTAGGATTACAATCCTGGCTCCATCGGGCATTCCTGACTACATTGCCCCTGTATTGCTTTACCCACAGCCCTCCTTGCTGCCTGGTATACCATATGATTTACTATTTTATAACATGTATTGTGCAGCCACCTCCAGTAGACATGAATAGACATATCTAGAATGTAACCCTATGAGATCCAGGACTTTCTGTCTTTATCACTGCTATATCTTCTCACTCAGAATAGGGCCTGGCATATAGCACATACTCAGTAAATATTTGCTAAAGACACACATGATTGAGACTACATGGGTCAAACACTTAATTATTCCCAGCTCCCTCCTTCTGTCCCCACCTGCCATGACAGAGACTGAAAAACCCAGGCCCTCATTTTCCCAGTTTACCTTCAGCCATAGCCCTTAGGACAGTTCAGGAAAAGGCTGCCAGGGAGTTTCTGGTAAAATATTTACTTCCCTGATAAGGAAAGAAGCCTAGGAGGAGAGAGAACCTCTCTCTTAGTGTCTTGTCTATATCTACCCAGTGCTTCCCACCTTTGAAAGCTGACGTCTTTCCAGGACTTTTTTCTTTTCATGTACACACCATTTGATAAAATTACAATGGGATTGTCCTCTCTATACACTGTTTGATACCTAGTTTTTTCCACTTAATGTGCCATGGACCACTTGACTTACTGTCCTTCTTAGTCTCCCATGGGGAGTGCTCACTTTGCCAGTCTCCATTCATTCATTCTGCACTTGTTTCCTGGGTACCTACTGTAATGACAATTGTCAAGACAGATCAAAAACTGTGGTGTAGGCTGGGAATGGTGGCTCACACCTGTAATCCCAGCACTTTGGGAGGCCAAGGCAGGAAGATTGCTTGAGCCCAGGAGTTTGAGATCAGCCTGGGTAACATAGTGAGACCCCATCTCTAAAAAAAAAAAAAAATTAGCTGGGTGTGGTGACATGTGCCTGTAGTCCCAGCTACTCGGGAGGCTGTGGTAGGAGGATTGGTTGAGTTCAGGAGGTTGAGGCTGCAGTGAGCCATGATGGTGCCACTGCACTCTAGCCTGGGCGACAGGGCAAGATGCTGTCTCAAAAAACAAAATCAAAAAACCAAAAAAATGATGATGTGTCCTAGGCCCAGAGGGGCTGGGGCAAGGGATGATGGATGGCTGGATCTGGCATGGGCAGGGGGGCTCCATGGATTCCCACTGAGGAAGAGGCAGGAAGGGATTTCAGGAAATGGGCCCAAGTTGCAGAGGTGGCTCGGTGATTCTGAGGCTGTGGAGGCAGGCAGAGACTCTTTCTGTTCAAAGCCTCACTGTTTTGACTGCAGACACTGGGTCTAGGTCTGCCTCTCCCAGGAGCTGTCTTGCTGGCAACAGTATATACCTCTGAATCTGGGAAGAAAAAGCCGTGGGGTGGTTTCATTCCTGTGCTTTCTGCATAATGTAAATGTAATTAATCATGTCTAGGGTGGTTATAATTTAGCATTTTTTTCATTTTTAGCAGTCTAATTAAATTCATTTAAGCTTTATAAGTAGTTATTTTAGAATTTTTCTTTGTACCCCTACTGGTGTAGTGCTGAAAACTCACAATAAATATGTCTCAAGGTGGCTACTGCTGTTTTCAAAATGAATCTTAGAGACTATTCAAGTGAAAAGTATTATCGTGTTACTACAACTTAAATTAGTCATAGAAAAAACTGGAGAAATATTTCTTGTGTCTTTCTTTTCAAAAACTTTTCGGTGCTTTAAAGAATTAGGATGGGAACTCAGGTTAGCTGGGAAAAGCTGCTTGACAGGACGGGCAGGTGACTGTGGCGGTCAGTGCCTACTCCCAGGACATGGCTCTGCTTGGGTTTTCAGCTCTCCGATTTAGAAAAGGAGCCACATACACCCTTCTCTGTCTCTCAGACAGAAGCCTGTTTGCTGCCATGTTGTGCAGAGCTCATTTTAACGGTGTAGTAATTCAGTTAGAAAACTGGGATGCTTAACCCTTTTACAAATGCTCTCCTCGCCGAGTTTACAAATCCCCTGTTAAAGTCAGAAAAACATTACGTAAAATATGGATTTTTAAAAACTCTATTAATAATCAAAGAAATGCAAATTACATCCACCACAAGATGCCATTTTTCTCCTACCAAATTGTCTAAGATGTATATCAATGATTAATAGTGTTGTCAGTAGTGCTGGCAGAAGTTTGCATTGGTATAATCTCTATGGAGAATAATTGAACAGTTAGTAAAAAGAATGTCTTGTGGATAACTTTTTCTTTTTCTTGAAAGAGCATTTTTTTTTTCTATGATCTTTGAACCAGAAACCTAGGAGTTACAAACCTAGGAGGATTGCGTCTTAAGGAAGTATGGATTTTTTTTTTTTTTTTTTTTTGAGGTGGAGTCTCGCTCTGTCGCCCAGATGGAGTGCAGTGGTGTGATCTCGGCTCACTGCAACCTCTGCCTCCCAGGCTCAAGCGATTCTCCTGCCTCAGCCTCCTGAGTAGCTGGGAATACAGGCGCCCGCCACCATGCCTGGCTAATTTTTGTATTTTTAGTAGAGATGGGGTTTCACCATGTTGGTCAGGATGGTCTCGATCTCCTGACCTCGTGATCCGCCCGCCTCGGCCTCCCAAACTGCTGGGATTACAGGCGTGAGCCACCACGTCCGGCTGGATCTATATATATATATAGCAACGTGTATTATATGCAGATATATTAAATGTACTCAGCATTCCAGATTATATAATGTGATGTACACACCCACACACCCCAGATAGCAGTGGAAAGTTGATCAGAATTGACTGTGTTGTTCATTCAGCGGCTCTGTGAAACATCTCCTGTGGCCAGTCGTCCTTCCTTTCGGGTCTCTCGAGTTCTAGGCTGAGAAGAAAAGTGGCCTCCTGTACAGCTTCGCCTTCTGGAGCCTCAGGCGGAACCGGGACTGCTGGGAAGCTGTGCGGGGGCGGGTCCAGGAAGCCCTGGCAACGGAGATCTTCCCGGACGAGACAGAGCGACCGTTACTTCCCGGGCTGCTGTGGGTCTGGTGTCTGGCTCTGTGGCCCCGGGCTGCAGGGACAAAAGTGGCTGGTCTTCTAAGAGCACCAAACTCAGCAAAGCCACCCGCTGCTCACAGGACCCATGCGTTCATTCCTACTCTTCTTTTGGTCTCACAAGAGCCACACTGCCCTTGGAATGGGCGTCAAGTCACAGCTCGGCGCTTTCCTTTAGTCTTCTGCCATCTCTGCCTGCTTTTCGGCCATTTTCATCCGAAGTGTGGATCTGAAGCAAAGAATCTAGAGAAGTTTCCTTCATCTGGTTATTATTATTTGCTGAATTTTTTAAAAGAAACTTTTTAATACATTCTTCTTTGCTACATTGTTCTATATGTAATACTTCATTTGAATTCCCTCAAAGGAACCACATAGGAAATGCCAGATAAGCCCCTTTAAGAAGAATGATGTGGGGTGCAATGTTAGGTTGCCCTTGGCGTCAGATAGCCTGGGTTCTGGGCCCAGTGCCCCCCCTTAGTAGCTACTGTGTGACCTAGAACGAGATTGGGCCAGTCTCCTTCATATACGTCCTTCTAATTTATTCCTGAAATTACCTCATTTGTTCTCTTGTTCACTTTCGGTCTCCCCACTCTAGAGACATTGGCTTCTCAAGAGTAGGGGGACTCCTTCAGGGCTGTTCGCTGCATTTATAGAGCACAGACGATTGACTCCCTGCCCTTGCTGGGCCTCAGTTTCCTCAAACACAAATAGGCATAATAACAATCCCTACCCACCTCATGTTAAATGGGCTTAATACATGCAGAATGCTCAGAACAGTGTGTGTCATGTGGTAAATCCTCAAGGAACAATGAATAAGGATTAAATTCTGCATCCTCCCACATGACTGAGAAAAGCCTGGTAGGAAATCAGGTTAATGGAGAGAAAAGACAGAGGGATGAGAGTAGCTCGAAGGAGATGATCATTTCTGCAGACACAGAACCCAAGTTGCCATGTGAAATGGTAAGAGGTGGTTCCTTGGTCCGGAAGTCCCAAGAGTCACTGGCTGTTGGGGGAGGTGAAGTTGACTAACCCACCTTCAGCAGTGAACCTGGGCAGCAGGCTGGAAGCTGGCTGTCCCCGCTGGCTGAATCCCGCTTCCGTGGGAGCCAGGAAAGTGGGTGGTTTCCTCTCTCTGACAGTCCACCAGTGACTCAGGTCTTCTAGAAACCTAGGCCCATTAACATTTTAGTTCAAATAGAATGAGTAGTTTAGGTAAAGACTATGTGAAGTCATCAGTGTCCAATGAGAGTGGCACTGAAACCTTCACCAACCTTGTTTAGAAGGAATTTTTCCCCCTAAGAGTGCATTTTGGGGCCTGAATAAGGAAGGCCACTGCTTGAGGCAAAATTTGACTTTTTCTCTTGACTTCTGTGATATAAGCAGTAAAGTCCACTGGGATAAACCTTGACATTGATGCCCAACAGAGAGAGGAAGGGTAGTTGGCAGTTAATTTGGCCTTCCTTTGAGGCAAAGGACCTCAGAGAGTTCATCAGCTCCCTATCAGCAGAGCAGGATGCCAAGGCCACGAACGGAAGTGGCTTATCCAAGGTGTTTGGCTGGTGTAGCCAGGTTCTCAGACACCAAGCTAGAGTTGCACCAAGTCCAGCTTCCCTGTCTTGTGGTTGAGAGAATGAAAGCAGGTGAAGTAGCCCATCCATGCAGCAAGGGCCCTTGCCCAAGAGGAGCAGCTGGATCTGGGGTGTTCCCTGGGCAAGTACATCAGCACCAGGCTTCACCCACTGTGTCCCTGGTGCTGGAAAGGCCAGTTTACCAAAATGCCTGCCTACACTCAGTTTTATCATCATTTAAAAATTTGTTTCTAGTTGTATCTGAGACTAATAAACATTTATTTTTATTTTACCTTCAAGCAATGTCAAAAACTAACACCAAGACCCTGAGCATTACACATAATGTTGATGTTGATTCATATTAAGATCTTCCTTTTTCTTCTGTGAGTAACTGTGCAAGGGCCTGGTGACCCACAGGGTGAAAAAAACACTCAAAAATGGCTGGGCGTGGTGGCTCACACCTGTAATCTCAGCACTTTGGGAGGCCAAGGCAGGTGGATCACAAGGTCAAGAGATTGAGATCATCCTGGCCAACGTGGTGAAACCCAGTCTCTATTAAAAATACAAAAACTAGCTGGGCATTGTGGTGCGCACCTGTAGTCCCAGCTACTTGGGAGGCTGAGGCAAGAGAATCGCCTGAACCTGGGAGGCGGAGGTTGCAGTGAGCTGAGATGGCGCCACTCCAGCCTGGCAACAGAGGGAGACGTTGTCTCAAAAAACAAACAAACAAAAAGCACTCACAAATAAGCATCATCTTCAGGAAGCTTCATGCTAATTGGGGCAGACAGACATTAAACAAGTAAATGAAAAACAACTTCAACATATCAAGTGCCATGAAGGAAATGAAGATTTCTGACTACCTTTGAGTCAGCAGATACCTGACTCAAGACATCTGTCTTTGACCTAGATGGTTCTCTAACCTCAGACTAGTCACTCAAAAATCAAACTTCTTTACCCTATTCTGACTTTTCCTTCTGACTTCCAGGTCTTTTAATAATAAGGTTAGCACTGCAAAGTGGCTCTTCATGTTTTTAGGGACAGGGACCGCTTTGAGAACATACTAAAAGTTATGAGTGTTCTTTGCTGAGACACACCCTATTCTGCATACAGCTTTAGAAGACTTCATGGTTTGTGGTTAAGAACTCTGATCCTAGGCTGGGCACAGTGGCTTACATCTATAATCCCAGCACTTTGGAAGGCTATGGCAGGAAGATTGCTTGAGGCCAGGAGTTCAAGACCAGCCTCAGCAACATAGCGAGACCCTGTCTCTACAAAAAAATAATTTAAAAATTAGCTGGATGTGATGGTGTATGGCTGTAGTCCCAGCTGCTTGGGAGGCTGAGGTGGGAGGATTGCTTGAGCCTGGGAGTTCAAGACTGCAGTGAGCTATGATTGCACCACTGCACTCCAGCCTAGGCAACAGAGTGAGACCTTATCTCTAAGAAACACACACACACACACACACACACACACACACACACACACACACACAAAAACAAACAAACAAACAAACAAACAAAAAAACAACTCTGATCCTAGAGGAATAAAGAGACATGGAGAAATGAGTGTTCCAGCTCAGCTGCAGCTGTGTGTCCTGGAGGTGGAGACCAAATGCTTAGACTGACTTGCCTCTATAGCACTTTTTGTATTTCTGTTGACTCTTTATATTTTTGTTGACCTTAAGAGCAGACGTAATACAATATTAATTCTTCCAGTCATTCAACTTGTTTATTGATCTGAGATACAAAGAAGTAAAGTGACTTGCCCAGGGTCACCAGCTAATTAGCAGAGTCAGAACTATGGCCCAGATCTCCTTTTCCTCTAGATACCTGGAGCAATGCTCAGGGAAGATAAGTTTTGATGGTGGTTTAGTGTAGTGATGGTGTTGACAGCAGTGGCAATAATGATGGTGTTATCATTGGTAATAGTGATATTGTTGATGGTGATATGGCAGTGATGGTGATGTTGGTGGTATTAGTGGCTATAACAGAGTAATTGTAGTCATGGTATTAATGGTGGTGATTGTGGCAGTGGTGGGGTTCTTGGTGGTAATAGTGGCACACATAGAATTTTTGGTGGTGGTGGTAGTGGCAGCAGAGGAGTTGGTGGTGATGGTAATAGTGGCAGTGTGGAATAGTGGTGAATGTTGGAGATGAAGTGGAAATGGTAGGTAAGATCAAAATCCAGATTTTAGGAAATGCAAAGCAGTTATTCTGGTTGCTTTTCTGGCATCTATTTTTCTTTTCCTTGTTTTTTTTTCTCTGTCTTTGTCCCTTACATTTTTGATATCACAGATACCTGCTTTCATCCAGGAGTTCTCTTTCCTTTGGATCTGCTTATTGTGTCTAGAATAAAAATATGTATTATTAGAATGGCAGGCCATACATCTTTGCTTTGCTTTATAAATCATGAGTGTGTTCTATTGTTATGGAACAAATACCTTTATTCTATAAAAATGCAGTCTTTTCAGAGCAAGGCTCTTAAATCCCCAGGAGTTCTTTTCAACTTGTGTGTTGCTGCACATGACCTAACAAGCTGCAGTTATAGGATACCCAGAATGGAGAGACTGATAACAGCTATAATAATGACCCATGGGATGTGTTGACCTCCCTTCACCATTCTGTCCTCAGCATTTTAGCTCCTGTGGGATGAATCTTGCCTTCATCTTCTGCTGGCATTAATACCAGAAAAAGTTCAATCCAAATGGGTATCAAGTGGTGTATTTTTGGAGACACTGGTAGGGCTGTTATCATTGTCAGGCCAACTGCTAGTATTGTGTTGCGTTTCATCTCTGGCTGCTGTCTTATTCAGTTTTTAAATTTTTTTTAGCTGTGTGGGTGAGCACATGGATGGCATGCTGATCACATTTCCAGGCCACCATGGGGCAGAAGTAGAGCTAATAGACTGGATGAAAGAAGAATGAGCCAGAGCAATGCCGACAGTCTGCAAAGCCAGGTCAAGTCAAGCAACCTGGAGCATAACAGAGAAATGCAAAGTCCAGCCCTTGGGTCCAGACAACAAGTTACACAACGATGGCAGGTAAGGGCCTCAGCCTGAGTCTAGGAGAGGGATTCAGGTGTTGCGGTAAACTGCAGCCTTGAGGTGGGAGATGGCTGCCAAGAATGTGAAATTTGGGGTAGTGATTAGAGCTCTGTTGTGTTAGCTTTCACTGGGGGCTTGTGTTGAGTTTTCTTCAACACATTTGACAAACAGGGATTGAATTGAGGAGAGAGGTCAGAAAGGTGGGACTGAGGTAGGGTCTTGAAAGGTCACATGAATCTTAGAGTGGGAGGCCAGACACCCGGAGCTCTGGTGAACTGTCATTGGCTAAAACATGATTCATTACAATTTACGGAGAGCTCAGCTAGCAGTGGTTAGGTGATAAAAACCTGATTATCTCATAAAACAAGATGTCTGGAGGTAAGCAGAAGGTTTGTTTATGACGTTTCAGAAGCAAAATTTGGGCAAATGTGCCAATTGGTAGGTTACGAGGAAGCCAATTTTTGGTTCCACTATAGTCAAGATTTTCTGATAACCATAGTTATCCAGAAATGGAGATGTGAAGCAGAATTAGCACCCACCTGGCAGGGACATAGTAAAAGGAATTCCTGTACCTGCTGGGGAGTAGGAGAGACAGGGGAGAGAACAGGCTTTTACAATGACCTGTGAGTTTCCTTCTAACCTGGAGAGCCCATGATTCTAGTAATTAGTTTTTCCCCTTTGAATGTTCATTAGATAATTATGCTAATTGAGATAAGTTTCTACTGAGTGAGGTATAATTTCAGTTCGAACAGTATTTTTTATCTTTAGCATCATTGTATGAGATGCAGAGTTTGCTGTGGACTTGGGCCTATACTGTACTTTGTTTATAACTGTGATTTTTACAAGGACAGAGTGAGGAGGAACACATTCTTCCCTGAGGTAGGTTATGGGTGACATGCATATGGCCCATTAACTGGTATATTAAGTACTGATTTCAGGGGTCCCGTGAATCTTCTTAGGCTTGCCACACTGAGACAGAGTGTCAGCTAGGCAGAACCTCCTCTTACACCCCTGATGTTTTATGCCCGGTAGGATAGCAGCATCCCTGTGTGGATCAGGGTATCAAGGAGAGAAGGGTGAATCCAGCTGATTAAAAGAAATTGCTCAGTTTCTCTCCAAATGAGAAATTTCTCATGGGTTCTAGTGTTCATGACAAACATGATCTCTCATCTAAAGTCTCTGAAAGCTTCTTGGACAAAATTCTTAATTTCCTACCGTCACTTAGTAAAAAGAAGGACAGGACTTGGAAAAGACACCATTTGGCCATTCACTTTCCTCTCCTCTTTCTACACTGCTACTACCTGTGTAGTCACAGCAGTTCAGTTTATATTAGAAAACCCTATGCCCTACCCACAGTGATTGCAGGTGGGACCAGGTTCATCTGACCCATCAGATTCTTTCCTCAGGGAATTTGGAGTTGGGACATGGAGGAGCTAATCAGTTTCTGCTGGATGTCTGGTCATTCTAAACAGTGTGGGTTGCCACCTTCTACCACGGGCTCAGAGAAACCTAAAGGAGAGGTGCAAAAAGAGACCATGTGGCCAAAGAGAGAGCGAAAGACCTTGTCCACCTGCATCCAGCCACGCTATCAGTCCCTGGGCCCAGCTTCCTCCAAGACCCCTGAACATTTCCTAACTTTCTGTTCCGTGCCATACCTCAGAGTTCACCCTGCAAGGCCACCACCATTTTGTTTAAGCTGGCTTGCATGGAATTTTGTTTTTTTTTTTTATAGGGACTTGAGAAAGAGCTCATCCTTATAAGGGCCTAACAGGAAGTTAATATGAATTTTAAAAAGAACTTTATTGTTTTTTCCACATAAAAATGATAAAAATGCTCATTGCTACGAAAAAAAGAGCATAAAAATGTATGTCTTAGAATGTGAAAATTGCCACAATAATCCTCCTTAGAGAAAATAGCTCTCGATAGTTTAGGGGTGAGAGCAAGGAGTGAACACGCACAGGCATGAACCAGCCTTTCCTGGGCTCTGACCAGGGGCCACACGTTGTTCAAAGCACTCTAGTGGAATTAATTCCTTTAATCCTTACCATCAGGCCATGGCGTGGGACGAGTGCCACCCTCCATCTAAGGATAAGGAAACTTAGACACAAAGAAGCTCAAGGAGGCAGGATTTGAATCCAAGCAGTCAGGCTCTAAGCCTGGGCTCTTAACCGCCATGCTATACGAACTCTCATTAGGCTGGTGCAAAAGTAATTGCAGTTTTTGCCATTGAAAGTATTGGCAAGTAATGCTCCCTTATTTGTTGCCTATTGCTATGTGGTGAATTACCATGAACTTACTGACAAACTCATACACATCTATTATCTTACAGGGGCCAGACACCACTTAGCTGCATCCTTTGCCTCAGGGTATTTCACAGGTCAGTAATCAAGGAATCAGCCAAGGCTGGAGACTCATCTGAGACCCCATTGAGAAAGGATTCACTTCCAAACTCACACAGTTGTTGGTGGGATTTGGTTTCTTGTGGGCTTCTAAACTGAAGGCCTCAGTTCCTTATGACTGGCAGTTAGAGGCCACCCTCCATTTCTTTTTATGTGGGCCACTTCATAGGGCAGCTCTGCACACAGTAACTTGCTTCCTCCCAGCCAGCTAGGGACAGAGTGTGCCAGCAAGATGCAAACTCTGTCTGAAGGAACCAATCACACTGTGCTATCCCACCACTTTGCCATGCTCTGTAGGTTAAAAGCAAGTCACTAGGCCAGCCCACAGTCAGGGGAGGAAATTACACACGAATGGGCCAGGGCACATTGAACATCATTCTTAGATCTGTTCGCCACACCCCTACTCATCCTTTTAACTTTTATGCTTTTTAGAGACAGGGTCTCACTCTGTTGCCCAGGCTGGAGTGCAATTGCACTGTAAGAGCTCACTGCAACCTCAAACTCCTGGGCTGAAGCAATCCTCCTGCATTGACCTCCTAAAGTGCTGGGATTATGGGCGTGAACCACTGCATCCAGCTAATCTATTTTATCTTTTGTAGAGACAGGGGTCTTTCTATGTTGCCCAGGCTGGTCTTGAATTCTTGGCCTCAAGAGATCCTCCTGCCTCAGACTCACAAAGTGCTGGGATTACAGGCGCAAACCACTGCACCCACCCAGCTTTTACGTTGTTGACAGCTCTGTGGTAAGCGGATGGCCACATGGCACCTTGAACTGGAGACAGCCAGGCTCACAGGGCACAGTTGGCCTGACCCACCCACCCTGATGTCAGAGGAGAAGCTGGGCCTAAGGGAGAAAGCATGGGTCTGCTCATCTCCTCTGGCCTACTTTCCTGCTGGAGATGAGAAGCCCAGGAAAGGGACTGAGAGATGGTGTGAGCCGCTGCTGTGCCTGGAATAGGCAATGTGAGACCTAGGAGGCCTCGTGCACTTCCCCCACCTCCCTGCCCTCTAAGACACGTGGTGCAGGGCATGGCCAGCTCTCCTGGGGAGGCTGAGTCAGGAATGGAAGGAGGTGTGAGGCTTTGCTGCAAGTCTCCTCCTCGAGAGGAGAGAGGCACAGTTCTCCCTGACCCTTATCCTACAGAGAGTTTTGCACCTTACTTCTGTCACTAGACCAAATATATTTGGACATCATTCTATGTCAGAGCATGGGGATCCAATCCATTCTGTTTAGTAGCTGCTTACTACTACACTGCTTGGGTGGCCTGATGGATCCTGATCTCTAAGCACCCTGAGGCCCACCCACTGCTTCTGCAGTGCATCAGTTCTGGCGGACCCTCAGAATTGCCCCATTGTGCTGGGTCATTGTGGAAGTGTGTGCTCTAAACATAAACCTCCAAATATAGTCTTTCTGAGTTTGGTGCTTGTGTATCTCTCAGTGAATCTCTGCCAGCTGGGGCCACAAGGTTTCCATTAACAAGGATCTCTGAGCAGGTCCTGGGGCCTCCGAAGGAAGTGGAGTCAAGTCTCTGCCACTCCTTCCAGGGCTGAGGAGTGCTCTGCATTTGAAAAGGCAGGTGTGTGACACCCTGGATCACATCCCTGTATGAGCTCATCTTCCAGGAATGAAAAGGAGGTGTTCTTTCCCTTCAGGCAGGTGAGCCTTTTGCCCCGTACACTTGCCCCGTACACAGCTCAGCTGGCTCTTTCACTGTGCACACTACGATTAGTGAAGTCTGTTTTGTGCCTGCCATTCCAGGAACAGGCTTTAGATGGTCTTTCATGCCCCCTTTGCTTTATTCAGGGTTTTCATAAATAATCCTTCTCCTCGCTTACCTTTTCTTTTCACCTACAACATCTGAAACCATGTAGAGCGTTGCCTGCATACACCTCAGTATCCTTGCGTGGCTCCCCTATTTAGTTAGAGTGGCTACAGTTTTAGCTTATTTATTAGTAAGTAGCTGTAATTTACTGAGGTGTTGGTGTGCAGCAGGCCTTATGCGAAGTACTTTGTTGGAAAAAGCTCCTGGAAGCTTCACCACAGACTGCTCTTTGAGATATTTTTGTCAGCCCCGTTTTACAGAGGAGGAAACCAAGGCTGAGGAAGTAATACACTCAAGGTCATTGAGCTAGAAAGTGGTTGCATCTGAATCTATGCCAGCTTAGAAAACCTCCATTTTTAAGCCCTCTGCCATGCAGAATTGTTGTTTCGTCCCCTCTGTAGGTTCACTGTAGGTCCCAGTAAGAACAAGGTTATTCAACTTCTCAGGAGGACAAGGAGAAATTGGAGAGCCTCCAGGGAAGGCCCTGGAAAGTGATTAAAAGGATGAGAGTAAGGCTGGTGAGAAAGATTAGAGGAATAAAAGAAATTTAATCTGGAGAAATAAATCCTAGGGGCGATATTAATGGCATTCTACTGATGTCTTCATGAAAATCAATTAAAATATTTTTAAAAACAGGAGCCAGTCTACTAGTTTTATTACATGGTATGAAAGGAATGATTTGACTATAATTTATTTAATTGGTTTAGCAAATATATAGTATATAGCCACCGTAGCCAGACTACAGAGTGAACAAGACAGGTGAGGACCCTCCTCTGGCAGAACTTACATTTTGGTGGCAGGGGTGGAAGAAGGAGGGAAGAGACGCAGACTGGATAAATGAGGAAAGGTTATTCAAATGGGATCATTCCAGTCAGTGATATGTGCTGTGACAACACCATGGCAGGAAGATGGGCAAGCCAGTAACTGTAGGTGGCCTTCTCCCAGAAGGGGGCATTTGAATGGAGACCTTAAAGCCATGTGAAGCTCTGGGGACAGAGTGGTTCAAGCAGAGGGACCTTGAGGTAGGAACAAGTTTGGCAAATACAAGAAAGAGAAAGCAGAAGGGTGAGGCTGGATGACAATCTGGTGGGAGATCACGCCAGAGCCCCACCATGCAGGGCCATAGAAAGCCACCAGGCGGCGCAGCTCTCCAGCTATGGGGCAGGGAGAATCCACTGATGGGCTGTAGGAGATCAGAGGGAGAGACAGCTGTGTGAGAGATGTGTGGCAGCATGGATGGGGGTGCCTGGGCCTTTGGGTCTGTCTTATGTCGATAGCACAGTAGGGAAATCGAGGTGGATTCGATGTTGGGATGGGCAGAGGTGAGAGTAAAAACACTCAAGGATGACCATCAGGTTTTTGAAAGGAAGAATCGACTATTTTGTTGTCATTTTACTAGAGAGTGTTTTAAGAATACCTTCCTTGAGGGTTATTAAGCTAATAATCCCAAGCCATCGATTTATGTGACATTTGAGTCCCTGCATGTTTTCTTAGGGAGAGGATCTAACCTCTTCTGTTTCCTGGAAGGGAAAACCTTCCCCACACCACCTCCCAGCAACAGAAAGGTTGAGTTTGACCTAGACCACATTCTCCCCGCTCCACCTCATTTTACAAGAAAGGAAACTGAGGCTGTGACAGTAGGTTACAGAAGGTCACACCGCATCTTGTTCTTGGCAGAGTCCTAGGTCTCCTGACTCCCCAGCCAGGGCTGTCTCTGCTATATGAGCTGTCTCATGGTGCAGGGAGGCAGAGCATTGAACAGACATTGATTCCATCCCTCCTAACCTGGATGAAAACAAGGACTCTTTCTATTTAGAGGTCAGTTCTCTGAGTTAGTGGCCTCAGCTCTCAGTGTCTTGTCTGCCTAATAGAAATTTAAGCAGGTCTATTACTAAGAAAGATCCCCAATATTTGAGTGCTTATGAAATGCAAGTAAGATCCAGGTGTGACTGGAACTGAAATGAGGCAGGAGTGAGGTATGTGTGTTGATCTATTTTGGGGTGCAAATCATCAAGGTTTAGGGCCCGTGGGAGGGTGGTGAGCTCCTCCAGGAAGTGTACCAGATGTACCTTTTAAAAGCAGGAGTCAGTCGTAGAGTAACCAACTCAAAGTGGAATGAATATATGTTTCTTTCTCAGTTTTCACTTTCCACACTTCAGGCACACTTTTGTGGCTCAGTCTCTGAAAGCCAGCAAAAGGAAACAGAAGGAAATAAAGACACACCTTTTAAAAAGCTGGTATTATGAAGAGGAAACCGTAATGTTCCTGAAAGTGTGGATAGATACAGTGCAGACCTCCTCTAAGAAATATCCAAATGAAATTTTAAAAACTTTATAATGACCTTTTGTGTAGCCTGGCAAAAGCAAATGCAAAACATGATGAATGTGTTACAATTATAATGCCCCCTGCCCAGAAGCTTAATTCAATGTGGAGGGAATTCAGACAGTATCTGTGGCCATGTTCCTTGAGGAATCACTGAATGCCTCAAGACCTGAGGCCAATTTTTGTGATATAGCATACTTTTGGACAAAGCTAAACTGATAGAATTCCCAGGACACAGAAATGCCTTCTCAACCAAACTTACTTTTCCGATGTACTTTTCTGGGGTTGAAGCAGGTGGTTTGTCTCAAACAGGCCTCTGTTTAAAGGAATGTTTGCTCTTTGGGAAATGCTATCACTGGCAGCCTTGAATCACATTATCAAGTTGGTTGGCTGATTGAGAGCTTGGCAAAGATCTGAGGCAATGAATCATGCAACAAAGTGAAGTTTTGATGAGTTAAGGAAGGGAAGGACCATCCCGAATTTGGGGGGGCTGTCTGGGGTCGGGGAGCCTCTGCTGTGCACAGCCCTGTGGTGGCTATTGGTGTTAGAAACCAAGCTAGTCTCCTGGTCTGGTCCTACTGAGTCTGGTCAAGGCCTTGACTTTGCAAACAGCTTGCTTTCCTTAGAAAGGACCTGGAAACATGGAGTCAGACGGTTTGTTTAACGCTTTAGTCATGGTATGCACTTTTGGCCTGAGGACTGAGAGTTAGAGTCTTGTTCAAATGGTGAGTTGAGGTCTCCTGCTAGATGGTAGTCTGCCAGGCACAGGCTTGCAAAGGATCTAGAATTTGGTCACCTCCAAGAATGGAGCCACTTCCTCCTATGAAGAAGTGATTATTCTTGTTTAAGACCTGGAGAGAAGCTAGTATATCTCCATTTTCAGCTTAGCTAGTCAAGTTCTAGCAGGAACTGTGATAATCGAATCAGCAAAGTACATTCTGGGGGTAAAATGTTTACTATACAAAGGTTAATTCACCTCTACAAAGAGATACTTCCTCACCCTCAGAGCTTCTACAGATTTCTGTGGAAGTATTTTTGGGTTTAGTGCCTTGACCATAAAAAAGTTGGGAAAATATATTATACTCTTGGGTCCAAGAGTAACTATCAGTCGCTCCTGGAAAACTCTAGGCATCACTGGTATTACGGTAGGAAATAATAAGAAGAGAGTAGGAATTGAATGCTTGTTGAACATTGTGGTTGGGGAGATGAGTAAATTGAGGCTCAGAGAGCTTAATTCTTTGTTCAATCTAGAAGGAGATAGAACTAGGATTTGAACTCAGGGCTATCTGGCTATAAAACCCACCACATTTCTACTATTCCATGCTTGATAATAGCAAGATTCCATAAGTTGGTAGTTGGAAGGAGTTTCTGGCATCTGCAGAGAGGGAATGCCTCTTTATTCCTTTTTGAGATGTTTAGTTAAATCCATGTGCTTTACATCAGTGTCAAGTGATCTGGGAAAGGCCCTTTTTTTCTTACTTTTGCATCTGTTTAATTAGAGAGTGGAACCAGATCACCTCTCAGGACGCTGCTGGCCCTTACTCAATGTTTGACCAGAGTAGAGCCAGTGGGCAGTTCTGGCTGTGTATTTGAAATGGGTTGCATTTGCCTTTGTATCAGAGATAAGCCAGGTGGCCACAAATCTGTTTCTTCTTCCTAGGCACATGGCTAAATTGTATTTCCAAGCCCCCTTGCATCTGTGTGGGCCTTGTGACTAAGTTCTCACCAGTGAATGCAAGGGCAGATTGCTGGGTCATTTCAAGGCCAAGGCAGCTGAGAGCAGTTATGCTTCATCCAGTTCACTTTGCCCCTTCCACAACAACCTTGGAGGCTATGTGATGTGGGTAGCAGCATTCCCAAGATGGAAGAGGCTTGGTTTCCTGAGTCAGTGCTGGTGGAGAGCTGCCAAGGGAGCTGCCCAACCAGAACATCTCTGCATTTGACTTTGCACGAGTGATAAATACAACTGATTGTTGAGTCACGCCATGGATACGTGGGATTGCTTGTTATAGTAGCTAATGTTAAGCGCCCTAATACAGGCATCCCGTGTCCATTCCCTCACTCCTTTTTCTGAAAGAAACAGCATCATTTTCAGTCCATATGCTCCAGAGGATTTACAATTGTCTCTCAGTATCCATGGGGGATTTGTTCCAGGACCCCTACAAATGCCAAAATCCGTGGGTGCTGAAGTCCCTGATATAACCCGGTGTAGTATTTGCACATAACCTACGCACATCCTCCCATATACTTTAAATCATTTCTAGATTATTTATAATACCTAACACAATGCCTACACATCACTTCATTTGTGTGGATTTATCCTAGTACTTGTTGCGTGGCAAATTCAAGTTTTGCTTTTTGAACCTTTGTAGAATATATATATATTTTTATACTTGTGTGAAGTTTATTGATATGTTACACTTGGTGGCAGACTCCTCCCTGAACGTTTGTTGACCCAAACAGCGTCATTTCTGGATCGGTTTTAAGTTGCTGCTTTGCGAACTTTGTGAGCAGGAGTCACAGTTATCTCCCAAGCAATACTGTAACTTCCAAAGGGAGCACATTTGTCACCAGATCCTGAACTTTTTAAAGCTACACCTTCTACTAAGAAAGCAACAGAAAGAAAAACAAGGCTTTCTGGCCTGGGGACATCTTGTCCATTTGTAGCAAGACAAGCATTCTGGGGACTTAAGGTATGTTTCTGGAATTTCTCGTCTGCAGGAACAGCAATGGGCACTTATACTGCAGCATAACTCTTCAAGACTTCTGACTTTGAAACAACAGCATGTCCAGAAAGAGGTTTCCATTCCTGTGCTTTCTGAGCATTTGAGCCTACTAAGATAAAAGGTGGGGCACTGGTCTTACTATCTTTGATCATCTTGTAAGTTGGAGAAGTGACTTTTGGTGGATGCTGCAGAAACTGTGGATCCTTAGGATTAGATACAGAGTTGCTTGGGGAAAAGGCCCAGCTGCAGGTGGCAGTGATGGGTGACTTTGTTGATTCTTATGAGTTACACAATAAGGGGTCCACATGTTAGAATATCGTGGTGGTTGTCCTGCTTCACTTGCTGCCATTGCTAATATCTGAGAAGCAAACCGAGCTGTGTCAGCTGGTGAAACAGCTGTTGGAGATGGTTATGAGGGTGGGGTAGTAGTCTTGGGGTGGCTGGTTTGGAAGAAAGACCACGAACTGCTTCAGTTTGCTCAATGCCTAGCTCAGCATAAATGGATGGAAACTAGGTGGTTTTGTCACTATATCCTGTTCCGGTTACATTGTCCTTGTCTTTGTAGATTTTTCCGTCTGTGTAGGTACTTTAGATTCTGTTCCCTCTGACCACTTCATCCAGAGAAGTAGTCCCTTCTCTATTCATAATAAGTTCTTTAAAATAAACTGCTGCAAACTGGGTCATGTTCGATGTGTTGGTTTTGAGAATGGCTCTGCTAATTTCCCTGAGCAGAGTCTTGAGGCCATAGGGTATGGCAAGTCTGGGCTTTGAAGAAATTATTTTGGCAGGATATCTGTAATTCAGCTTCTTTCCAGCTGTGCTCTTAAGAGCTTCCTTGTTGCCTCCTTGCTGGAATATTTTTTAAACAAATATTTTAGATCTGCAGTTGATTGAATCCATGTATGCAGAACCGCGGATTTGGAGGGCTGACTGTATGAGTACTATGAGCCTGGCCAATCAGAGCATTGCATGTCCCCCACCCTTAGCCACAGAGATTGGCTTAGCAATGGGCATTTGAGCCAAGCAGGGCCTTTGGGGAAGGCCCTGTTCTACTGGCTTTGAAGCTATGACGAAGAATGCAGCTGCTGAGCACTACCACGTGAAGAGAGCCTGCCTGAGGGTGGCCACAGAAGAGAACAGACAAGAGACAGAAAGTGAGATTGGGATAATCTGCTGGCATTGTATAAGCCCCTAGGTTCAATCACACTGGAAGCCAGATCTACCCTGGATATTTCAGTCACCAGAGCAAATAAATTCTCTCTTACTTTCGATTAAGTCATTTTGGGTTTTTTTTTTCTTTTGTCACTTGTTGCCAAAAGGGTATTAACTTACATAGTCAGTAAAGATGAGGAAGGTTTGAATAAAAACAAAACGAAAGTAGCTGCAGGTTCAATGACATGCTCAGTATCATGAGCTCCTTTTGGAGCCAACTTTCTATTTTTTATAAGTCATCAATTTTCATCCACCAAATTTCAGAATGAGTGAATGAATAAAGGCCATGAAGGCCAGTGCCTTGAGGAGCGTGAGCTATGCTTCAGCCAAAATACAAGAGTAGCTGAAAGGTCTTTGGGGTACAACATCACCTGATCTACAGTTACATGTCATTTTCTATATAATATTTGAAAACATGAAGTATTAGAAGAAATTATTATAACTCTAACTTACATAATGAGTATGTATCACAGTATAGGATGTACAAATAAATGCAATACTCATAAAGTACTTGATGGAGTTCTTTGACAATCAGCAGTGGTCTAGCTTGAATTCTTCCTGAACGCTGAGGCTCAATTATCATTGCAGGAATCATTGTGCTACTATAGTTAGGCTCAGTTTGGAAGCTTTAGTAATTGTTAAGAGAAGAAAAACAACCTTCATAAAACAGAAAATAGTATGTGCATTTCAATATTGAGTTTTCCTTGGTTCATACAAATTGGCATCCTTCTTTACTCAGCCAAATTCAGAATGAATGATTGAATGAATAAATGAATGAATAACAAAGTTACATAATTTACAACTGAAAATCCAATTCTAGTTGGTTGAACAATAAGAGAGTAATAGCCCCATAAAGTTGAGAAGTCCAGAAGACCAGAAGTCAGATCCAGATAGTGAGATGAGGTCCTCCAAGACCCTCAGATTTTCTTCATGGAGCAGCGTCTTCATCTGCAGGCTTCACATAGTCCTGGCAGACCAGCTTATCTTTAGCAGCAACAAGATGGCTGCAGAGTTCCAGGCTGTAACATCATTGCAGTACATTCTCCAGGTTTAGAGAGAGGGTCTTCTTGCGTTAGTTTTTGCAGAGGATGAGAAATCTTTCCTTGCTGGAAGGATTCAGTGATGCCCCCTCATCCCTTCATGTGTCACTGGCCAATCCCTAGAGCCAGAGGGTAGGGAGATACTGGTTGGCTAAAGCTGATCAGGGCCTACACATTGTTGGGGGTTTCAACCTCACCTAAATCACATGGTTAGGTAGGGAGGAGGGATGGTTTCCCAAAGGAAACATAGGGAGATTGTTCCCAGGAAGAGGGTGAATCAATGATGGGCAGCAGATAACAGATGTCTTCTACAAACAGGAAGTGCATTTGCTGCAGTAACCTTGAATATATTTTGATAGCAGCTGTTTGAAGAGCCATTTGTTTCATTTTGATACATTGAATGGTCTCTAAAGGCCATAGAAAATCTGCAGTAAATGTTATTGAAAGGAAGGAAGGTAAAGAAAGAGAGACTGTTGGTAAAAGTAACACTAGTTTCACTAGCAAGTTCTCATATTTCAGTGGCTTAACAACAGAAGTTTAATTCTGTTCTCCTCTCACGTGCTGGTCTGTCAGGTTTTTCACACTCTGATTCTGAGACACGGGTTTCTTCTGTCTTGTGCCTCAGCCAAAAGCTCCATAATATTTCACTTTCCAGGCCATAGATGGGGAAAAAGAGGGGAACATAACCTTTAGGAGGTTTTGGGAGGCCATACATAGCAGTGATACACATCACTTCTGCTTACCTTCTACTGGGCAGAACCCAGTCACCTACTTGTGACTTAACTGCAGGGGAAACTGGGAAATGCAGTCCAGCTGAGTGTTCAGGAAAACAAAAACAAAAACAAAAATACAATCTATGAGAAAGGAACACAATCAGCCAGGTACAGTGGCTCATGCCTGTAATCTCAGCAATTTGGGAGGCTGAGGAGGGCAGATCACCTGATGTTGGAAGTTCAAGACCAGCCTGGCTAACATGGTCAAACCCTGTCTCTATTAAAAATACAGAATTAGCTGGGCATGGTGGCATGCGCCTATAATCCCAGCTACTCAGGAGGCTGAGGCAGGAGAATCACTTGAACCTGGGAGGCTGAAGTTGCAGTGAGCAGGGATCGAGCAACTGCACAGAGTGAGACTCTGTGTCAAAAAAATGAATAAATAAAATTAAAAAAAGAAAAAGAAAGGAACGCAATTAAAGAAATTCCATTCCCCTGGTGCATTTGCTGGCAAAGAAAATATTTTTCTAAATCGAAATGTATTACTAAGACAATAGGTGAGAATAGCTGCAGATTACATTGCACAAGTGTGTTAACACTATTTAAAACTTAAAAAAAGGCCAGGTACAGTGGCTCATGCCTGTAATCCCAGCACTTTGGGAAGCCAAGGCAAGTGGATCACTTGAGGCCAGGAGTTCGAGTCCAGCCTGGCCAACATAGTGAAATCTCGTCTCCACTAAAAAAAACAAAAATTTGCCGGGCATGGTGGCGCAAACCTGTAATCCCAGGGCTGCAGTGAGCTGAGATTACTCCACTGCATTCTGTCCTGGGTGACAGAGTAAGACTCTGTCTCAAAAACAAACAAACAAAATACTTAAAAGAAATCTGTATGGAACTGACATAGACATACACAAATGGCAATTTCACGTAGTTTGACTTAACAATTTGACATAAAATCTAGGAAATGGTGAAGCTGAAAACACACTGTGAACATCTCCTATTGAACCTCTGGGTTCTTTATTTTGGAAAAACTTTCTGAGGTCTAATTTACATATGAGAAAATCCTGGCATTTTAGGTGTATAGTTTGATAGGTTTTGACAATCTTACTCAAGCTTTGATAGGGAAAATGAACAGGGAAGAAAGTCTTTACTACCACTATACAAAAGGGGTTGTTGAAGGAATGCCTGGAAACATCTCTAAAACAATTTCTCTTTCTTTGAGCTAATTAACAGTGAAAAAAGAATTTTGTCCAAGTCAGATTATTGCTTCAGTTTGCTTAACCAGGACAGATGTGACTTCAGCCTTTGAATAGAATGAATATACATAACAGGTTTCTGATAAACCACATTTGCAGTGGTCAAGAGTCTGGGCTTTGGCATCATGTTGATCTGGGTTGGGTTCTTTCTCTGTCACTTGGGCATTCTGAGGTTCAGTTTTCTCTTCTGCAAAATGGGACTGGTAGCATGCTAGCACTTGACAGGGTTCATATAAAGATAAAAAGAGATAGTACATGAAAACAGTACAATGACTAGCTCATAGTAAGTGTTCAGTGCACATTAGCTGCTGTTATTATTATCACCCATTAGAAAAATAGCCATTCTTTAAGAAACTCTTGTTTTGTACAGTATATGCCACTGAAAGGCTCCTGAAGACATCATGCTCAGCTTGACTTCCTCATTTTTTTAATTCATCATCTCATTATTTTTTATAAGATATTTTGAATTCCCTGTGGAAGCAAGAACCATAGTAACAAGCTTTCAGCGTCATTTTGCTTTTGAGATAATCATTAATGGAGTTATTTTGATACTTTTTTTTTAAACAAGACAGCCTTGAGCTGTAACTACAAATGCCTTTTCAAAATCCCCTGATTTATTTTTCTGTTCATCTGAACTCTTGTATCGTCATTTTCAGATGTTCTTGATGAATGGATAATGTTGTCTTTAGATGTTCTCAACCATCCTGGGCACATTAAAACCCACCCGATGGCTCTCATCAAGTGGAAAAGAAGATGGGGAAATCCGAGCAAAAAGATATTGCAGACTCGTCTTCCTGAGACACGTGTACCTGCTAAGGGAGTACCATTAAGGAAATCTACAAAGTCAGCCTCTGATTATCAAGGTTCTTCCTTAAGGAGAAAAGGAAAAAAGCAAAAGCAAAATAACACATTTACTTCAAAGAACTCCTGTCTGATTGAGCGAAGGAAAAGTAGCCTCATTGCTTTGATCCTTTCACTGAGCAAAACAACATGAAAAGCGAAAACAAGGCTCAAAATATGGGCTTTTGTTGAGCGCATCATTAGGAGTGTTTACTGGCCGCTGCAAACACACATCCCAGCTCCGGAGCACGCGGTAAGGTTTGCTCAATGACAGCATGAGAGCAAGCCTCACTAGCTTCCCCAGGGAAGGCAGGGCGGTTGATTCTAAGTCTCAGTCCTTTCCAAGAGAGGGAGGAGGGACCTTAAGTTTCAAACCTTCTTGGCTCCTGGTGAGTTCAGGCTTTAGAAATACACCTGGATTTTTATTTAAGGCCTTGGTTTGTTTACCCTTGATAAACACTGTCCAATTCTTTTCTTCCCTTTGAAGAGAAAAGCTCTTGAATAAGCTGATGAAAAAGGCTTTTTGCATATCAGCTTTTTCAAAACAATGCTGTAATAAGTGCAAACAAATCAGGATACGATGAATTATATTTCCTCTTTAAAACACAGAGTTTAATGAATTTAAGATGATGGGGAAGTGTTTTTGTGAAAGTGCTCTTCAAATCCAGAATACTGGGAGGTAGTTAGTACACTAAAAGTATAGACTGAATTTGCCTTCCTATACTTCAGGACAGTATTTCTCAACTGGTGTGTGTGGCGTCAGTCCTTCAGAGGTGACCTGTCACATTTTGATGAATGCATAAAGTTAATTTATTTTACAGTGAGGAAACTCCCAACATAGCACTGAGCAGACAGAATGTGATGCTGAGTGGCACTGTCACCATCTGCTATAAGGAGGTAAAAGGCATAATTTAATAGTAAGCTGTCACCAAAGAAAGATTTCATAATTTGGGAAATGTGCGAACACTTTGCTTCGTGAGCACATAAGAGAGTGTGGCCAGGTAGGAAGCAGGCCCATACAGCAGCTTTGCTGGGAACTCCACGAAGGTGGAAGCCCAGGGTTTCTCCTAGCACTTGGAGCCCATTGCCCCACATGGGGCTAGACAACAACAAATCGTTGTTTCATAAATGAGTGAATGAATGAATGAACCTGTCACATACTGGCAAAGGGTGACCAAGGGGCTAGACTCTGGATGAAATCTGTCAAACTAGACCAGAAAATCAAAGGCTAAGAACCTTTGTTTTGAACGGGAGAAAACCCTGTCTTTTCGACAGTCTTTTCTTATGTTGTATGTATTTTCTTGCTTTGCCTCCCATCCTGGCCTGGAAGCTCACTGAGGGCAGAGTGCTTGTCTTAACTCTTCTCTTTTTTTGAGATAGAGTCTTGCTCTGTTGCCCAGGGTGGAGTGCAGAGGTGCAATCTCGGCTCACTGCAACCTCTGCCTCCCAGGTTGAAGCGATTCTCCTGCCTCAGCCTCCCATGTAGCTGGGATTACAGACATGTGCCATCATGCCCAGCTAATTTTTGTATTGTAGCAGAGACAAGGTTTCACCATGTTGGTCAGGCTGCTCTCGAACTCCTGACCTCAGGTGATCCACCTGCCTCGGCCTCAAAAACTGCTGGGATTACAGGCATGAGACACTGCGCCCAGCTACTTGTCTTAACTCTTTTCGTCTTTTCTCTTCTTTTAGAGGGCCTTGTGCATGGCATGAGATGCTAAATGATGCTGAACCCATGAAAGAATCCAGACTGTCGTCTTCATCACCATCATTATCACCATCATATTCACCCTTGTCATCATTTTTCTCATTTTCCTTCATCATCAACCTTCATTATCTTCGTCATCTTTTTCTTCCCCTTTGTTGATTTCATTTTCCCTCAGGATAGTGTTGTGCTGATTTCTAAGTGCTTTCACGGGTATGATTCTGTGGCGGTATACACTTGTGCTCTCCGGCTGACCTGGTTAGGATTTTCCTTGTGGTCAGCATCAGCATCAGCCCCTCTTCTTGGGCACCTGCTACTGGTTCTGCTTGTTCTCCTGATTCTCCAGGCACATCTTTAGGAATAGACAACTTTAGGTGCAGTGAGGAAACATAAGCTAGTATTTATTATAGTAAAAGAGAAATTTGTTAAATCACTACGGAAAAAATCAATAATTCAAACAAAGGAAAAGGGACTAAAAGCAAAGTTGCATTGCTTTCAGTAATGTAAAGTACTCTGCTTTGACCCTGTTTTGGCCAGTGTTCTTAGTGAAGAATGTGCCAGTTCTTAAATATCACATGACTTCCTTATTAGTCTTAACAAAATAACAAAGAACTGTGCATATGAGAACGGTTAGAGCTGCTTTTTCATCCTAGTGATATCAATACAAATAAAGAGATATTTTGCTGCAACAGGTCCTGGCTTCAAAAAGAGCCATAAATGCCTGTTTGTTTGTTTTTTTTTTCGAATCATTTCTGACTCTTGGTTTTCAGAGCATTTGATCTCTCTTCTTTCTCTCTCTGGCATCCTCTGTCACAAGCATGAAGTGGAGATTCATGGAGCCCTCGAGCCAGTTCTTTGGTTTTCAGGTAACTCTTTTAGATAAACTTGAATGAAGAAATTCATATAACTTGACAATTTACTCATTTAAAGAGACAGAGCTAATTTGAGACTTGTCTGAAATGAACAATGTTTGGGGCCTTTTAAAAGAAAAATCATCCCAGAACCACACCCTACCACCACCACCATGTGGACTTCTGCTATTTGAATTATGATATTACTTAAATGCATATTGCAGAAAAGTGGATATAAACTTCTTATGTTTATAGTTCTTATAAAACCATAAAACAGAAAACTAATTTATAGGTTAAAGTCAAACAATAAAACAAATGCAATTAAAGTTAACTGCATTAACTTTAGAAAGATACGGTTTGTGAAAGATATGGTTTTTTGGAAGTCAACCACTGCTTGAAACAAGATGCTGGCCATCTTAGCTTTTTGTGAACTCCTTTGGTACAAATGCAGTATGTTAGAGTTATGGCCAACTCAGTTCTTCACTCACTAGCCTTTGACAAAGTAGTACCATTGGCACCAACATAAAGTAAACAGAAATGCAAACTTGGGCTTTGCCTTGTGTAGGTTGGCCATCCAGGTGGTACAGAATATGCTTACATCAATTTATTTTATCATCAACATGAAAACGTCAAATTAAAAACTCTCCTTAGAGAGCTCACAGGTACCTGTAAACTTATCCAAGTAACATAGTAAATATGGATTTAGAGTTAAACCATTGAACTCAAGCTTATAATGAAAATGTTTTGATTATAACACAGTGACCTTTACATGTTGTAAGGATGATTTTGTACTTTTTTCTAAGGAGTCCATTTAACTTAGTTATAATTTACCAAATGAAATGGGTGTTTCAACAGGAATATAAAAGGCTTTGAAGGAATTAAAAATCTCTTTTCCCTTTTTTTCTTCTGTACAATCAGTATGGCCTTAGTTACACTGCAGTAACAAATAACCCTCGAATCCTAGTGTCTTAACCTAACAAAAGTATATTTCTCCACTGCTGGTTGGGATGGGGCCTCTGCTCCTGTGGTCACCTGAGGACTGACTCAAGCTGATGGAAGCCTTGACATGTGCTCCCACCATCTCCCTGGCAAGTGAAGAAGGTGTGATGACTCATGGCTTGGCTCTCTGAAGTTCAACCTTCTATACACAAACCATCGGTCACAGACAGTTATATGGCCACCCTAATTTCAAAAGAGAGAAGTACGATCCCACCATGTGCTCACAGAGGGGAGAACTGTAAGTATTTGTGAACAGCCCAAGTGCCTACCAGCCATTCCTTAATCCTCCCTCACTTGGTACAATAGCAGGACTCTCAGGGAAAGGTACTGCCTCCGATGTCTCTGTTGGGTTGTCTGCCTGCCTTATCTCTCTAAAAATACTCCTGCCATCTTAGACAGCAAATGGGTAATACAAAATAAGAAGTTATATTTATTACTTTTAGAAAACAAAAGGAAGAAGTATGTAGTTGAGCAAAGGTTGAATAAAAATCGCAAATTTTGTGTTTAGAGGTAATTAATAAAAATAATATCATTTTCCTTCCTGGAGTAAAACTCATCTGAAACGGCTCTGATAGCAAAAAGGTTAGCTTTGGAATTTGAATCCCATGGGGGATATTGGTTAGCAAACAGGGCCCCCAAAGCTTTTAGGGGTATTTGGTAATTATTACTCTTTTGGTGACTGTAGTTATTGAGGAAAAAAACCTATGAGTATCTTGTATTTTCACTTCTATATTTTAAGTGGCAGTGGGATCAAGGATAATTGTGCATGTAGTTTGTATTTAAATAAGGCATGTGAGTGGAAATATCACTGAATTTGCCTCTCAGAAATCAGTCCTCAATCGTGATGTTGAAATGTGCATTAAAAGTACCTCATGCTATGATAATTAAATGTTATGTTTTCCAGAGATGCTAAATGACATCTCCTGAGGGTCTCAATATTTGCAAGTACCTCTATTTTATATGACAGAACTTTAAAAAATGAGCAATAGTAACTTTTATAAATTGAGGATTTAAAATGAAAATTAGACATGCCCATTCTCTCAAGATATTTTATTCTACTATATGACCAATGATAAATCTTTAAGTCTCTGGATATAGTACATAAAAACTGGAAATGTTTTCCTTTCACCAATAGATTGCACCAAATATGCTACTTTTTCGCTTTCACTTGGCCATTATGTTTTTAAAAAGTCAAAGTGACTTCTTTTGTGATAGGTAGTATAAATTTAGATAGAAAACAATTATTGTCTTTGATGTCTATTAAAAAAGTAAAGCATGTTCACTGTAGGAAAATCAGGCAGTACTGAAGAATATAAAGAACCAAACCAAATAAAGCAGAGGTTAAAAAATAATAACTAGTAATAATCTTACTACCTAAGAGCAATCACTTAACGTAGTGTTTTTCTTACCAGTCTTTTAAAAAATGTGTGTGTGTGTGTGTGTGTGTCTGTGTGTGTACAGTTGGGATCATATGTAGGGAATTTCATTTTCTACATTTTTCTTTTAACATTAGAATGTTTTGGGTGGTGGTGGTGATAGGAATGTACCAGGCCCTGTTTTATAACCTTTTTCTTAGAATTATGCAACTTCTTCCCAAATTTCAGAAGACTGTTCTTCTTGGGATAAAAGCAATAACAACCCTTACCCACAAGGACGTGCCCCATGGGATGCTATTGGAAGCAAGTATCATAAATCCTGACTCAAATTAAACAATAAGGAAATTTATTATTCCACGTTATTAGGCATCCAGAGGTAATTCAGGCTTCAGCGGTTGCTTGATATAGTGGCACAATATCTTCAAGGACCAAGGTTCTTCCCATATTGCCTCTCTGCTGTCCACCCAATTGGCTTTGTCCCTGGGTTGATGGCAGCGATTAGGCCAATGGGCTTCCTTATGGATGCCTAGAGGGAAACAGAAAGGTATCTCCCTCAAGTACAGCATGAAAGTCCTCCTGTCACTTGGGGGTCCCATTGGTCCAGTTTAGGTTACATTCCTGCCTGGGCACCATTAGCAGTTGTCTTGTGCAGTGCTTAAACCTGGGATCCAGAAGGACTGGCCTCAATCTATTGGAACCCTCCCTGGAGCTGAGGGTGGTGCCATCTTTTCCTGCATCACAAAGCTGTATGGGGAAGGGCTGACTACCTCCACAAAGTTGGAATTCTTTTGGTGGGAATGGATGTGATGCTGAATGGGTATCCAACATCATCCAGTAAAAGGGCCCCTTATGATGTCTCTCTTGCCTACCCTCTCCACTTCTCCAGTCTCACCTTGCACTGTGGTCCCCCACCTCTTTGGCTCCAGCTTCTACAGGTCATGTTCTCAACCGCTGGGCCTCTTGTCCATTCTGCTCCCTCTTCCTGGGATGCTCTTGCCTCCTCTCCTCTCATTTCCTACCCATCTTTCAAATGTCAGCTGAGCTCCTCTGTCCACTGATGAGGTCAAATCTCTTATTATTCCTCTTCGTTTCTGGCACTTGGTAGTTCAGTCTTAATACTTAATACTTAATTGTGTCTTTCTTGACTAAGGTTTCTTTGTTTTCCACTAATTCTAGCCTCCCGTAGGGTGGAAATTACCTCACCATTTTATTTCCTGTGCCTAACACAGTGCCTGAAATACGTAAGGTGCACAACAAATAACTTGTGAATAAAATATGACTGAAATTAATTTTAAGCAGAAGTTAGCCACCAGCATATAAAGATGAAATTTAATGTTCAAAATCTAAATTTAGTATTTACCCTTGTTTTTTTCAAGTATTATCCTATAGGGGAACAGGGATGGCATTTCAAAGCTGACTCTACTAGGGAGGCCCTGAGAATGTGGAGGCCAGGGGAGAAGAGTATGTGGTAATTGTCAGTTTGCCATACCATGTGGTTAAGTGGTAACTTACCGCCCTATTGTGCCAGATCTCATGGGATTGATTGCTTGTTTATAAGGACAAATAATAGCCTGGTGCCCCCCCCTTTTCTTATTTTGTCACCTTAAGAAGGTGAATCCCCTTTTTATCAGTGAGAAAAGGATAATTTTGGATGCGAATTATGATGAGAAATGAGAATACAGTCAAGGTGTGAAGTTTCTCCTGGGTAATATTTTTGTTTCATTTAATGAGAAAATAGAGACATTCTGTTAAGAAATCAAATAGTTTATATATTTTAAACTTTCCATATTTTGAAGATTTATTGAAGAATATTATTAAAAATGCTAATAACTCATGAGGCTTCACAGAATTGATATTAAACTTCTACCTATAAAGATACTAATACAGGCCAGGCACAGTGGCTCACGCCTTTAATCCCAGCACTTTGGGAGGCTGAGGTAGGCAGATCACTTAAGGTAAGGAGTTCGAGACCAGCCTGGCCAACATGGTGAAACCTCATCTCTATTAAAAATACAAAAATTAGCCAGATGTGGTGGCACGTGCCTGTAATCCCAGATACTTGGGAGACTGAGGCAGGAGAATCACTTGAACCTGGGAGGCAGAGGTTGCAGTGAGCTGATTGCGCCACTGCACTCCAGCCTGTGTGACAAGACTCCGTCTCAAAAAAAAAAAAAAAAAAAAAAGATACTAATACAAATGGTCATGGAGGGGGAATATAGAGAAGATCAATTTTGTACAGAAAAACCGTTGGTTAGTATTTTCTTTTTTTTTCTTTTGGATTTCTTTTTATTATTATTATTATACTTCAAGTTCTAGGGTACATGTGCACAATGTGCAGGTTTGTTACATATGTATACATGTGCCATGTTGGTGTGCTGCACCCTTTAACTCGTCATTTACAATAGGTATATATTTTCCTATAACCTTAAGTCTAAGGGTGTAGGAAACAGTCTTTGTTTATATTATGTTAATGTCTGCCTACTATCTCATTGTCTGAGCATGCTGTGTCTAACCTGAAATTGACATTTCATTCTCCCCACCTCTTGCTACTATGAATAATGCTTAGGTGACCATCTCACACATAAATCTTGGCATAAATCCTCATTCCAGGTTATGTCCTCCAGACAGATTTCCAGAAATAGAATTACTAGGATGTCCACTTTTAACGTCCAGCTTCAAAAGCCTTCTATGCATTCAATATTTGAAAAATGTGTTGGCTTACCGTGATTCTGAAATTGGGGAAGACTAGGCAGAGGAAATGAGGTGTCCAGCCCAGGGCATTGCACTGGCTCGCCCGCGATAAGGGGCACTCTGCAGGTGTGCCAGGGATGGGGGCATTGTGATCTGCCCAGACATTCAGATTGTCAGAGAGATGGCTGCATTCTTGGGCAAGTTTCTTGCTCAGACCCCAGAGTGTGAGAACTCTGAGGGGAACCCAGGTGAAGTCCATGTCAGCAGCTCACCTTTAAATATTAGACTTGGAATGTGATCAATCAGCAAGCCACAAGGGAGGAAGTATAAATAAAACATGTGCCTTGCAAAGAGGGCAAAGCTGCAATTTGCCAAGTGCACTATAATTGCTTCTGGTTAATTATCTCAGTGGTGAGCTGGGAGCACCAAAGGCAAACACTTACATCCACATTGTGGATAAAAATAATGCCACTTCTTGGATGATCCTAATTTCGGCTGTCAAGATGTAGACAGTGCACATCCAGTTCCTTTGGATAGTAAGAGATGGATAATGACTTCAGATAGCTCCAGTTTTAGGATCATCAATTTTTATCATCATTATAATTACTTATAATAATAAAGTAATATAATTATTAATAATAACCACTAATAATTACAATAATACTTACTGAATGCAGTCATTGGGCTAAGCACCTCCCATGCATTAGCACACTGGATGCCCACAATGACCCTGAGAGGCAGTATTACTTTCGTGATTTTCTTTTTGTTTTTTTGTGTTTTGTTGAGATGGAGTCTCACTCTGTCACCCAGGCTGGAGTGCAGTGGTGCGATCTTGGCTCACTGCAACCTCCACCTCCTGAGTTCAAGCAATTCTCCTGCCTCAGCCTCCTGAGTGGCTGGGATTACAGGAGTCTGTGCCACCATACCCAGCTAATTTTTGTATTTTTAGTAGAGATGGAGTTTCACCATGTTGGCCAGGCTGGTCTCGAACTCCTGACCTCAAGTGATCTGCTCACTTCGACCTCCCAAAGTGCTGGGATTACAGCTGTGAGCCACTGTGCCCGGCTGTACTTTCATGATTTTCAGATTTGGGAACTGAAGCTTAGAGAGATTAAGTGACTTGTCCAAGGTCACACAGCTGATACAGATTCCCAGTTGTTATGTTAGGATCCAGAGATTTCTCTTAGCCACTGTAGCAGACACTGCTGGTGCCCCATCTAGATAGCAGATCTAGGAAGGACCCCTTTTACCATTCAGTGTGCCCATCCCCCAACTGCTAGAGGTGTTGCTGTTAATAGCTCACACCTGAAACCTTTTCTGTTGCCCTTCAGAGATTAGAGCAACTTTACCTGGGAGTGCCTAGGGGTAACTGTCAACCTCTATCCTGGAGCAGCACATAGCTAATAAACAGATGGTGCAGAAGCATAAAAGCCCAGCTCCCTTGTTTAAGGTGGCTCAAGTTCTGTGACACAGTGTGGTTCTAGAGCTCCCTGCAGGATCACACTGTGGCCTCATGTCACCTAAACTACATCCTTGCCTAATTTCTTTTTCCCTAGCCTACTTTCCCCCTCCCATGCCATTTCCCCTAAGATAACTCCCTTAGTAAGTGACAAATCCCCTCTCCTGCTCTACTTCTAGGGAGCCTGACTGAAGATAACCACTATGCCAAGTTAATTTCTGGTATGTTGTCTGATTTGCTGAAGGAATCCTTCCCACTGAAGCAGTGTTGCCTTGTCTCTATGACTTTGGATACACTTTAGAGCCTTATGTGCCTCTCTGCAAGATGAGAGAGCTAGATTGGATGGTCTTTAGGCTTCTAGTCCTGGAAGCTGCTGAAGTTTCCACTCTCTAAAGTCCATAGTTTTGTGGCTGTGCCAAAAAAGGGACATTTGGCTTGGTAGTGTGCCTCTGGTAGGAAGGCCCCCAGGGAGTGTGAACTTACTTTTCTCCTCTCTCTCCATCCCTGCTACAGGGGATTCCTTAAGGGACTGGAGTCCACTGGAGCTTGTGTTTGTGACTGTATGTGACTCAACGGGCTGGAATATTCCATTAATTCTGAAATGTCTTTAGGAGAAAATGGCATTCCTAAGGTTAGGCAGTGAGGGCAGCATCCTCCAGTTCAGGAAAGTTACTGTTTGGGATGGGATAGGGGTAGGCATTCCATGTCTAGAACAGGTCAGATGAGTGGAGCTAATGGATCTTCAGATTTATTAAGGGGGAGATCACTGGTGACTTTGACAAGAGTGGATTCAATGGAATTCACTCTGACTGGAATGCGTTAAATAGAGAATAATGGCAGTGAGGTCTCACAGTTGGCAGCAGTCCTGGAGACTTTCTGACCATGGTGACTCTCTGATCATGGTAGTGGTTGCATGGCTTTGAGGTCAACAGTTATAATGCAAGTTTCCAGATCAGGCAGTGCTTCCTTATCATAGGAGAGGCAGCAGTCTTTTGGTGGTCCATTTCTGCCATTCTAGAAAACTTAAGGTGGAGTCATTTTCTTCAAGTCTCTGATAATTCTGGAAGCTACCCATCTATTACTTTGAAATAAGCCCCTTCTGCTGAAAGTTGTTAGAGTATATCCTATATTTTACAACTAAACTCTTATGGGCCTACTTTAGATAGTAGAATTGAAGATGCTCTATAAACACAAAACAGTACCCTCAGCATAAGCCTCTGGTTGACTAGGCCAGGCATGGTGGCTCATGCCTGTAATCCCAGCACTTTGGGAGGCCAAGGCAGGCGGATCACAAGGTCAAGAGGTTGAGACCATCTTGGCCAACATGGTGAAACCCCGTCTCTACTAAAAATACAAAAATTAGCTGGGCATGATGGTACGTGCCTGTAGTCCCATCTACTTGGGAGGCTGAGGTAGGAGAATCACTTGAACCCAGGAGATGGAGGTTGCAGTGTGTGGAGATCGCACCACTGCACTCCAGCCTGGCGACAGAGAGAGACTCCATCTCAAAAAAAAAAAAAAAAAAAAGAATATTCCAAGAGCAGCTCTTCTTAAGTACCCACTGTGTGTGTACCAGGCATTGTCTCAAGTCCTCAAATACAGAGTAGCCATGATTGTCCCCACTGCATAGACAAGGAAATTACAGTACAGAGAAGCTGTTTCTTTTTTTAAGGTCACTCACCTGGAAAGCGGCAGAACCAGGTCTTGAACCAGGTCTGTTAGATGGCCAGTCCACTGTGCTGCCTCATTGGGTAGGGACTGCTCTATCCAGGACACAAAATCTGAACAAGTTCCTAATTTCAGAAAAGTGGTTTTTGTGTGTGTGTGTGTGTGTGTGTGTGTGTGCTAAGAAATATCTCTGGGGATAGTTCTCCCTTTTAAAACTTTAGTAAAATTGGAGTAACTTTAGTATATGGAAGGTTAGACATGCTTCTGTTTTGACCATCATATCAAATCACAAAGATTCCTAAATGGTAAGGATTTGAAAGCAAGAGGAGAAGGGCTGTTGGAATCCTGAACTCCCAATGATACAGATAAAAAGAGAGGGTCATTTCAGCAAAAGAGAGAAGGGCTTGGGAGCTGCCATCAAAGGGGCTGAGCTTGGATATACTGAGGGGTGATGTAATGCATCCTCAGATGAGGATTTAAGTCAGAAGCAGAAAAAGAACAAAGGAATTGTGGCTAAGCAAAGAAGTGAGAGATGGAAGGGCAGAAGAGCCTCATCCCTAGGAAGGTACACTATACAAGAGGCCGCTGTCCTAGCACAGAAGCAAGAAGAGTCCAGCAGATCTCAGGACCTGCTGTGGCATTAGTGGGAGAGGAGGAGAGAAGCCAATGGAGAAGCTGTAAGGAAAGGTAAGCAAAATAACGAAACAGAGAGAGACACCAAGAAGAAAGGCATGTGAGATGTGGCTGAGCTTTCATTGGCTCCTCTCAGCCTTTTTTCTGTCAGACAAACATGTGATTCTGACCCATCTGTTTTGGTGCCACAGCCTTTTGCTCCCCAGCTGTCCCTGGATCTGATTGTTATCAGCCTAATCCTAACATGGCCTCGAGGCCCTGTACAGTCCTTGCAGGCAGAACTTCCATGTTGCTCAGCTCTGGACCTTGGGTTTCATTAGCCGCTAATAGCGCAGGGACTTGGGCTAGGGATTATTGAGGCTGGACCAGCCTTACAACCTTGGAAGAGTTACCCAACCTCTCTGAACCTCAGTTTTGCCACTAGTAAAATGAGGATGATGATAGTACCTGTTGAATAGCTTAAATGGGATAATACGCAAGAAAGACCCAGAAAAGGGGTTGGCACACTGAAAATTCTCAATTCAGTAAATGCTAACTCTTATTATCATTCTTTGGCACCTTATACTTTCTCTCTTGTACTCTTATCTGGTGACAGGGAAAATATTAAGACTTGAAGAACCTAGATTCCTCTTTGGCTCCACCACTTACTTGATGTGTGATTTGAGAAAATCCCTAGACCTCTCTAGGCCTCAGTTTTCTCATCTCTACAATGGTTGAACAGATGAAGTGGTTGAAATTAATGAGGTCTGTCCATGACAGGATTGTGTAATTTATATTCCAGCAGGGATATTCCTGGAAGGTGGGAGTTTACCATTCCCTTCCATTCAGGCTGAAGCAGTCTTCAGGTTGGGCTTTGCAGTGACCTAGTTTAGTTTCATAAATCATCCACTGAGGGCCTCTTTGTGCCAGGCATGGGGTCAGAAGCTGAGAGTGAGTGTGCCTGGGAGAGGACAAGCCAAACCCCTGCCTTTGAGTGACGACTCATGTCTAGTGAGAAAATAGGAAGAAATACAAAGCCAGTTACAACCTACTGGGGTGCATGCACAAGTTAGAGGTCAGAAGATGGACTGATTTGATGGCTGTGGGGGTGGGAGAAGGCTTCATGGAGAAAATGAGGGGTGCTCTCTTCCATGTTCATAAAATTAATATATGTTCAGTGGAAGAAATATGCAAAATGTAGAAAAGTGCATAGAAAAAAATCCCACTTTGATGCATGTATGTTCTTCTCCTATGTATGGTATGTGTGAGTACATGTCCAATATCGAAATCTTGGTTTGTATAGTGTGTTGTCACTTGTTTTTCAACTTTAGCAAAGTACCCTGAAAGAGAATAGGAGTCTGTGGAGGCAAGCAGGGAAAGGAGGAGAGATGGAGAGGGCAACATTCCAAGCAGCAGTGACAGCATGAGAAGTAGCAGCTTCAGCTTTCTACTTGAAAGATGGTACATTTCTTTCCTAAACACAGCAGCATAGTGACTGGAAACAGTCACTACTGTTCATATAATGAATATGGAGGTGAAACAGCATATTCACTTCCATGTGTCTTGAGCTTCAAGGCGTAGTCTGTCTAGCAGCAACTGGCTTGCAATTTACTCAGCAATAAAGAAGGACTTAGTTCTGAAAGCAAACAAACCAGAATCCTTCAGTGGCCCCATAGCTCTTCCCAAGGGAGATGAAATGAAGGAGCCTCACTGCAGAAAGGATTTGTGACGCTCCAAGGGCCTGCCACGCACACAGCACATTCTGAGGAAAGGGGCCCCAAGAGGTTCTCTCTGCTTCCAATTGTTAGCACTCAGGCTGCGTGTGTACCTGGGGACCCACCCTGTGATTCCAGGCATGATCTATTGGACCAGTGACTGTGGCCTGATCTGTGAGCATCTGATGCAGGCTGGTCCTGCGGGAGGCCGGCTCATCCCTGAGGTGTCTTGGTGCACAGCTTTCCAACAGGGGTGACCTTTGATGTCAGAGGTTCAGAGCTGGGCTATGAAAGCTCAGGTTGTCCGCACAACCATGCCAAGCTGATTGCTGCAATCCTACACCAGGCCTGATGGCGCTAGAAACCCCAACAAGCCTGTAGCTGATGAGGTAGTGTCTGGGGCACCCTCACTTGCTAGCACATCATTATGCTAAACTCCCATCACCAGGATAATCCATGTCTGACTCTTTTAAAAATTGTAACAACTCAAATACAGTAGCCTTTCCTGACCAGTTAGTGATGAGCCAGACTGGCTCACACTGGCTCACAGGTATTAATTGTGAGATTCTGGGGAATTCTGTGAGGTGGTTGTTAAGAACAGCCATTATTACACATTAAATTATATACATATATGCCTGCAATTAAGTAAATTATATTAAAAACAAAGGTAGTGAATACTTGAGAGCTTGTTTGGAGGTTCTAGCAGCTTCGGGAAGGACACTGAGTGGTGAGGGAGGAAAGGGACACCCGCCTTGCCAGCAAGGTCAGCTGAATCAATCCTGGTGATCAATGAGGTGACACGTGTCACAGCCAGATCACCTTCACATCCAAAGGTAGTATACTTGAAACTCATCTCCTCCTAGTTATTTTATACATTTTACTCTTCTCTATGCTTTGGGGATTATTTACATCTATTTTATGTATATAATGCTGTGCTAGAAGCTTTAGTGACTTCATGTAGATAGCTCTGAATCAGGCATGGTAGGAGTATTTACATCTCAGAAATCAGCGAATGTTACAAACCAAGGCCTTCCCTTCCCTCTGAAAGCTGGTGATTACACATTTACCAGCACACCCCTGCCCTTAGGCACTGGGGGAAGCCGAGCTTCCTGCATGTGCGTTTTGGAGAACAGCATGCCTTGCTCAATTCCACCAGCAAGTCAGCACGGCTAAAGGCTGGAAACTGTTCTATATTTGCCACCCATTTATTAATATAATTTCCTCACAGCAAAGGTTTCCCAGCCTGTTCCTTAAGAGGCAGATACTCTCGATCCACCACCCACAGGCCTATTATCATCAGTGGATTCTCATTTGACTTTACAGTGTAATGAATACAGAGCAGGCAGGATACTCCTTCCTCCCTTTCTTCTCACTTGCCTGTGGCACTGTCTAGGCAGAGCCTAGAGAAGTCTTCAGTGCCCAGGCCACTTGCTGCTTAGTGCAGGTGGCACATGGACCAAACTGGGCTTTGTGGGGAAGCAATTCCACGCTTCTTTTCACCTCACTGAGAAGACAGTGCCTAGGTCCCTTCCCTGCGCTACCAACTGTGGAGGGGTGGCAGGATTCTACCTGCTGGCCCCATCTGCCCAGAGGGAGGGGATGGAATTATGCCCCATGTCACGGGGGATGTTAAGGAGCTGGCCTTTTCCAATCTCCCAGATGCATATCTGTGCTGCAGAGTGGGTAGAGAGAGCAAAGTGCCCAGCAGCCTTAAAATAAGATGCCGGTTGTCATTGCAGACCCTTATATCTCACGAGGAATGAACAAGGGGAGCCTCAGAATGCGGCTGCTGGTCCATGGCCCTGAGCTGGGTCAGGGAAAGAGGCAGACATGGCTTGAACTAAAGAGCTGGGAATGACATGAGATACACAGGGATCTTCCTGATGCAGTGGGAAACAATTTGCTTTTATTTCTGAAATAAACCCTCAAGTGACCTTGAGGCTTGAGAGTGCCTTTTGGAAATGATCCGATACAAAAGTCCTGGCCTAAATGGGAGGGGCTCCACTGTGCAGGTGACGTCAAGGGCATGGGCTTTGGGGCCTGACAGTGCATCTGGCATCCCAGCTCTGTTTTTAATGTCTCACTCTGCCTAAATTCCATCATCTTAAACAGGGGCTAATAACAATAACACTTGTCACATAGAGTCATTTTGAGAATTACATGAAGAATGTAAAAAGTTTAGCACAGGGCCTGGCATCTAGCAAACGCTCAATAAATCCTGGAGCTCTGGGACAGGAATGGGAGACAGACATTTCTCTCTAAGCTTTGTTATACTGCTTGAAATTTTATTTTATTTATTATTATTGTTATTATTATTATTATTATTATTTTCGGACAGGATCTCACTCTATAGCTCAGGCTGGAATGCGATGACATATTCATGGCTCACTGCAGCCTTGACCTCCCTGGCACAAGTGATCCTCCCACCTCAGCCTCCTGAGTAGCTGGGACTACAGGCATATACCACAATATCCAGATAATTTTTTAAAATTTTTTCTTGGGGACAAGGTCTCTCTATGTTGCCAGGGCTGGTCTTGGACTCCTGGGCTCAAGTGACCTTCTCAACTTGGCCTCTCAAAGTGCTGGGATTGCAGGCATGAGCCACCACACCCGGCTTGAAATTTTTAGATAAAGTGTCTGTATCACCTATTTTAAAAATTTTAATTTAAAAAGTCAGTACCTTTTTAGCTGACAAATAATAGTTATACCTATTCATGGGGTACACAGTGATGTTTTTGTACATATAATGTGTGGTGATCAGATCAGGGTCATTAGCACATTCATCATCTCAAACATGCATCTTTCTTTGTGTTGGGAACATTCAATATCCTCCTTCTAGCTGTTTGAAACTATTAGTATATAATATTGTTAACCAGTCATCCTATAGTGTATAGAGCACTAGAATTTACCCTTCTATCTAGCTGTCATTTTGTATCCTTTAACAAATCTCTCCCCAACCCCCCTCTCTTCCCAGCCTCTAGTACCCTTGGCTCTACTTTTTACTTCTTTTTTTTGCGACCTCTGCCTCCTGGGTTCAAGCAATTCTCCTGCCTCAGTCTCCTGAGTAGCTGGCATTACAGGCACCCACCACCTTGCCCAGCTAATTTTTTTTTTTTTTTTTGTATTTTTAGTAGAGACAGGGTTTCGCTATATTGGCCAGGCTGGTCTCAAACTCGCCTCAGTCTCCCAAAGTGCTGGGATCACAGGCATAAGCCATCATGTCAGAGCTTCTAGTTTTTAATTCTATGAGGTCAAGTTTTTTCGCTTTCTTATATGAGTGAGAACATGCAGTGTTTAACTTTCTACCTATTTTTTTAAAGGTGAGAAAAATAACAGTATTCACAGACAGAGTTTTAATGGATTGGGGAAAGGACAAGAAAAGTCCACAAATCTTCCTTCTAAGTGTCATGTCTTCTTTTATAAAATGGGGCAATAATGGCACCAACATCCTGAGGTGTTTGTGAGGAGAAGGGCTCAGCCCCGTGTCAGGCATATGGTCATTGCTCTGAAGTGCCCCTTAATGGTGACAAGCTCACAATCTTGAGGCCCTGCATACAGCCTGCTATTCTAGCCTTAGGTTTGTGTTTCTCAAACCCAGTACTAAGGGGGATTTCTACAGAAGGAGACCAGTCCTCAGCAGGGGAACCCCTGCAAGTGGTCCTGGTAGGAACCTCTGGGCTTGGTGCTGAATCTGAGCCCTTTGGCGGGATGGCCAATGCCTCCAGTGCTCCCAGTTCCTGGAAGGTGGTCAGCAGGCAAATTCTAGAGCTGCAGCTGGTCCTGACTCTGGTTACCTGCAGTCAAGCATGCAGGACTGTAGGAGGACAAAAAGGGAGCTCTAGGAGTTCTGTGCAGCAGGAAAGTTTGAAGCAGAGATAAAATGTGGGAAGGCAGGCTTAGAGAGGTAAAAGACTTTCCATTGCAAGTTACAGCTAACCCTTCTCAACCTGTCTGAAGCATAAATGGGCTGTTATTGCCTTACTTATGTTATTAAGAACAAATAGTTCCTCTTCAAAGGGTTTCGGTTACTGGTTCTTTGTTCTATTCTAAAAGGTAATCATACCCATTCATCTATCAGCCCTCCCTCTCTCCGCTGTTCTCAGACACCCCAAGATGTACCTTACCTGTCCTTCCCATCAAACGTCCACCCTTGCCTCCTTTGATGATGTCAACAGTAGCCAATCGGAATTAGCCTAGATTGTGTGGTCCGAACCCAACCCTCAGGGTGAGGACACAGGAACAGGGTCTGCTTTAGGGACTAAAAAACTCCTGCTCTCCTTTGTTTTGCACGGTCTCCCTTGCCTCTGCCTTGCATACAGCAAGCGCCTTTCTGTAGAAGTAAATTGCCTTGCTGAAAGAACTTTTGCCTGACTGCTGGGTTCACTTTGCGGCACTGAAAATTTGTTTCTAACAATTTGGGGGCTCATCCAGGAGTCCCATTCTTCTCTGTGGAAGGGGTCTCTGGTCATCTCCCAGGGGGAGATGCATCCCACTGCCTCATTTTGGTGGCCTCAGGGGCTAGAGATCGAGACCCCACCCACTATGACAAATAAACCCAGACTCTCAGCAACGTTGGAAGGAAAGGCTTGCCTACAAACACAATGGCAACCAGGTAACTTTGTGCACAGACCAAGGTAAGAAAAGCCGGGGGGCAGCAAAGTATTTCCTTGGTAGTCGGGATATCTTGGAGGTTGAGAGTGTGTGTGAATAATCACAAGCACTACTGCTTGCGGTGCTGCTTGTGTGAATAGTGATAAGCACTACTGCTGTGTGGAGTGAGTGGGTCCTATCTGTGGTTTGGCAGTCAACTCATATGGCTTAGAAAGGATCCTGCCATGGGGCTTATACCAGCATGCCAATGCTAAAAGGGACCTAATTTCCCATGAGGGAAGCAGCCAGATAGGACAAAGCAAACGGAAAGGAGTGCAAGAAAACTCCAGTAAGGGGGGTTGAGCTTCTAGATAAAGGGAAGGCTTTAATAAGAGAGGTTAGGCCACACACACACACTCAAGGGAGCATCCAAAACCTCCAAAATGGGAAATACTCCTAGTACAACTGGGAAAGGTAAGGATGGGGATAGTCAGATCCCCTCCTTTAGGTCTCATGCTAAAATTATTAGAAGGAAAATAAGAGGACCAGACACCAAAAAAAGCAACAGATGATAGAATATAGTTTTATTTGGGCCAAGAAACCTATCCTCAAACCTGACGTCTTCTGGCCAAAATATGGATGAGATGTGGATTGGGTCTGTCATCTTTTAATTCAGCATGTGAATGACAAAAGTCTGGTCTCGCAGAAAGAAATAGACTACGCTCTCTGCTGGAGAAAAAGACCTGTTATCTTCTTTCCCCTAAAAAATGCAGGGGAAGGATCAGATTTCTCACTTACTGCCACCCCATGGGTCAGCCTAAGTATCCTTCCCTAAAAGGACTCAAAACCTTCCTTTCGCCTCTACCTCTAAGGAATCAGCTCCAACTCTCTTCCCTTTGAGAGAGGTGCCCCAGGAAGGAAGAGAATGTCCATCCTGGGTATCCTCTTCTCAGGGGAAGAAAGGGGGATGATTCACAGGGCTGCTATGACAATTTGGGAACGTGAACATCCTTCCAGCCAAAACATTCCTGCAGCAGGCCAGAAATACCCAGCTCAAGATCCTCAATGGGATAATAACAATGCAGTCCACTGGAAAAACATGATATGAAGCCATTCTATTAAAAAAAAAAAGATGTTGCCGGGCGCAGTGGCTCACGCCTGGAATCCTAGCACTTTGGGAGGCTGAGGCGGGCAGATCACGAGGTCAGATTGAGACCATCCTGGCTAACACGGTGAAACCCCATCTCTACTTAAAAAAAAAAAAAAAAATTAGTCGGGCGTGGTGGTGGGCACCTGCAGTCCCAGCTACTTGGGAGGCTGAGGCAGGAGAATGGCGTGAACCTGGGAGACGGAGGTTGCAGTGAGCCGAGATCACACCACTGCACTCCAGCCTGGGTGACAAAGCAAGACTCCATCTCAAAAACAAACAAACAAACAAACAAACAAACAAAGATGCACCACTGACAATGCCCTTAACCCTACTGCTTTCCTAACTAGGAATCCAAACCCCAAAGATAAAGATCTTAGGGAAATGATAATTAAAGGAATTCGGGAGTCAGTGCCCCACACTCAGAATCTTTCCCGAGCATTTGATATATAACAGGAAAAACATGAAGGCCCCATGAAATTTCTAAAAAAGACCAAGGGAACAAACAAAAATATGCAGATTTAGATCCAGAAGACTCTCTCAGGCAAGAAATGTTAAAGCTACATTTTGTCACAAACAGCTGGCCAGACATAACAAAGAAGTTGCAAAAACTAGAAAACTGGAAAAACCTGTCCATAGAGAAACTCCTAGGAGAAGCCCAAAAATTCTATGTGAGGAGAGATGAAAAAAAGCAAAAACAAAAAACGAAACTTATGCTATCCACCTTCCAACTGATGGCTTCCAGCCCATAAGCTTCTAAACAGAGTCTTCAGGAGGCCAGGAATTATAAAGGGTCCAAATCCCTGCTTAGAGGACCCAAGCCTCCAACTTGGGGACCCAGACCCTCAGCTACCAGGCCCTCTAAAGATTATAGGGCAGCAAGGTCAAAGAATCCTAGAACTGAGGGAGAGAAAAGACAGGATAGGTGCTTCAAATGTGAAAGAGCAGGCCACTTCAAAAGAAAATGCCCTGAGTGGGGGAAGAAAAAAGAAATTGTTCTACCTTTGAAAGCCGAGAAAATAACCTTGCTGATAAAATCGCAAAGCAAGCTGCCATCTCTCAAAAAGCACCTATTTTCTACCTGACTCCCTGTCTCTCTCCCCCAGTTACAATCCCTATCTTCTCTCCTGCTGAAAAAGAAAAGTTAGAGACACTTAGGGGCTAAGGAAAACTCAGAAGGGAAGTGGTTGTTACCGACCAAAGGGAAATGCTTTCCAAACCACTTATGAGAGAAATCCTGTCCCAACTACATCAAGGGACTCACTGGAGACCTTAAGCTATGTGTGATGCAGTTCTCAGAGTCTATGGATGTATTAAGAATTTATACCTTAGCAAAACAAGTTATGGACAGCTGCCTAATATGTAAGAAAACTAATGAACAGGCCCTAAGAATTGGGGGGGGGAGAAACCCAAGATTAAGGCCATTTCAAAGCATTCAAGTTGACTATACTAAAATACCCCCACTAGGTCACCTTGAATACCTAGTAGTAGTAGTAGACCACCTCACTCATTGAGTTGAAGCCATTCCTCTCCCCAGTGCAACAGCTAATAATGTGGTTAAAGTATTACCAGAGAACATAATACCTCGGTTCGGGCTAGCAGAAAACATTGACTCACACAATGGGACTCATTTTACTATAAATATCATTAAAGGACTTACTCAAGCTTTAGGAATCAAATGGGAGTATCATACCCCCTGGCATCCACCTCATCAGGAAGAATAGAAAGGATGAATCAGACTTTTAAAAATCATCTAACTAAGTTAATTTTTAAAACTCAATTACCTTGGACTAAGTGTATCGCCATTGCTCTACTCAGAATCTGAACTGCCCCTCGAAAAGACGTTGGCCTATCTCCTTAAGAAATGCTCTGTGGGTTACCATACTTAAGTTCCACTAGTGACATTCTCACTTTTGAGACCAAAGATCAATTCCTTAGGAACTATATATACTTGGTCTGTTTTCTACCTTATCTTCCCTTAGGACTAAAGGTCTTTTAGCGCAAACTCCGCCTCTTGAGTTTCCAGTCTATCAGCACCGGCCTGGAGACTACGTCCTCATTAAGAGCTAAAAAAAAAGAGAAAGTTGAACCGTCCTGGCAGGGACCATATCTAGTGCTCCTAACAACTGAAACTGCAGTCCAAACCACTAAAAAAGGCTGGACCCATCACACCCGAGTCAAAAAAGCACTGCCCCCTCCAGTGTCATGGGCCATAGTCCCAGGGGAAAATCCTACCAAACTAAAGCCAAGGGAAGTTTAACTCTCTTTCATCTATTCTATTACTCCTTCTTCTTTCCTTGTTCTGTTACTAGCCACTTTGTTATTGATGTAACTAGATCAGAGTCACCCCAAACCATTACCTTTGATGCTTGTTTAGTTATGCCTTGTGAAGATCTCCAAAGCCAGAGACAGCTTATAGCAGCAGAAAAATATTCCTGCCCCTCCACAGCAAATGCTTGTAAATTGTTTAGGTACCCGTTTTGTCATACTTAAAAATACGTTGTTTGGACCACTCAATATCAAGACCGGGTCCCCTCAGAAGATTTCCCGCTAACAGTTCTAAAGCCCTATATCCATTTTACTAAAAAAAGTGCCCCTCTCAATTGTCAATATAACCAATGTAACCCGGTGCAAATTTCCGTCACCATCCTGATTCTCCAAGATTCCTCCCCAACCCTAAACCGTTTCTATGATATGAGAGCAAATATAACAGAAAAAGACCTCCTAAGATTCTTGGAGTTACACTTCATCACATCCTCATCCCTCACATCTCCACCTCTATCCTCTTCTAAACCTGCTGACCAGACCACTGTCTCTTCTCCACCTAATGACAAAACCAAAGTAGCTATTGTAGAGGTTAAAAATTTAAAACAAACACTGGCAATTAAAACAGGATACCAAGATGCAAATGCCTAGATGGACTCTAAACAAAAGTGACTGTTAGGCTTGTGCGCACAGTAGGCCAGAGGCCCGGGTCATCCCCTTTTCACTTGGATGGTCTTCTGACCAACCGGACATGAGCTGTATGGTGGCTTTTTTCCAAGACCTCACAGCTTGGGGTAATGAATTCTGTCGAATTCTCTCTCTGCTATTCCCTGAAGTTCAACATCCTGCGGGTCAGCCCGTGAGGGCCATCTAGCTTCCATCTCCAGACGTGAATTTTACTTTGTGTCTCTCATGAGAGGGAGAAAATTTGGCATTTCTTGGAGACCTAAAGGGATGCAGTGAGCTTAAGTCTTTCCAAGAGCTTACCAATCAGTCTGCCCTTGTTCATCCCGCAGCAGATGTATAGTGGTATTGTGGTGGACCTCTACTGGACACTCTGCCAAGTAACTGGAGTGGCACTTGTGCTCCAACTCAATTGGCCATCCCTTTCACCACGGCATTTCATCAACCAAAAAAAGGGAAACTACAACACCATGAAACAAGAGAGGCCCCTCATGGATCCTTCAGCTCTCATGTCTATATAGATGCAACTGGAGTCCCACGGGGGGTACCTGATAGATTCAAAGCCTGAGACCAAATAGCTGCAAGATTCGAATCATTATTTCCATGGGTAACTATTAATAAAAATGTAGATTAGATAAATTGCATCTATTATAACCAGCAGCAATTTATTAATTACACTAGGGATGCTATTAAAGAAACAGCCGAACAATTAGGGCCTACTAGCCAAATGGCTTGAGAAAACAGAATGGCCCTAGATATGATATTAGCAGAAAAAGGTGAAGTTTGTGTTATGACAGGAACCCAATGCTGCACCTTCATTCCCAACAATACAGTCCCTGATAAAACAATTACAAAAGCTTTACAAGGTCTTACCTCCTTGTCAAATGAATTAGCCACAAATTCTGGGATAAGCAACCCTTTCACAGGATGGTTAGAGAAATGGTTTGGTAATTAGAAAGGACTCATGGCCTCTATTGTTACTTCTCCTGCAATAGCAATAGCTGTGCTTATTCTTGTTAGATGCTGCATCATGCTCTACATTTGTAGACTAGTCCAAAAACATATAAAAACAGCTGTTACCAAAACCTTCCCTAGTTCTTTCCAATCCTATACTAATAAATTATTTCTCTTAGAAGAACAACAAAGCCGAATCATGTTAGATAAGTTTGAAAAAGAAAATGTATAAATTCAAGAGGGGGAAATTGTTATTAAGAACAAACAGTTCTTCAAAGGGTTTTGGTTCCTGGTTCTTTGTTTTATGCTAAAAGGTAATCATACCCATTCATCTATCAGCCCTCCCTCTCTCTGCTGTGTCCAAACACCCCAAGATGTACCATACCTGTCCTTCCTGTCCAACACCCAGCCTCGCCTCCTTTGACGATGTCAACAGTAGCCAATCAGAATTAGCCTAGATTGTGTGGTCCTACCCCAGCCCACAGAGGGAGGACACAGGAACAGGGTCTGCATTAGGGACAAAAAAGTCCTGCTCTCCTTTGTTTTAAGTGCTCCCTCTTGCCTCTGCCTTGCATACAGAAAGCGCCCTTCTATAAATGTAAATTGCCTTGCTGAAAGAACTTTTGCCTGAGTGCTGGGTTAACTTTGCAACACCGAAAATTTGTTTCTAACACATAGGTAACTGAAAAATCCAGACACATGCTGATTTTAGGCTCAGTTGTATGCAGGGGTTCAATCAATGTCACCAATTCTCAGTTCTGTTACGTGGGTTAGTTTCCTTCTCAGGGAAGATGACTGATGGCTCATGGCTCCAGGGCTACACCCTGGTAGGTTCAAGCCCAATGGGAAAGAAGGGCCCACTTCCCTCTCTCTCTCTCTCTCTCTTTTTTTTTTTTGAGACAGTCTCGCTCTGTCGCCCTGGCTGGATTGCAGTGGCACTATCTTGGCTTACTGCAGCCTCCGCCTCCAGGGTTCAAGCAATTCTCCTGTATCAGCCTCCTGAGTAGCTGCGATTACAGGCGTGTGCCGCCACGCCTGGCTAGTTTTTGTATTATTAGTAGAGATGGGGTTTCACCATGTTAGCCAGGCTGGTCTCAAACTCCTGACCTCAAGTGATCTGTCTGCTTTGGCCTCCCAAAGTGCCGGGATTACAGATGTGAGCCACCATGCCTGGCCAGTCCCACCATATCTCTTTGCCTTGATCGGGTCCCAAGCTCATTCCTGCACCAATCATCCCTCCAAGGAGAATTTGATGCCAGGCTTGCCTGATCAGTGGTTGACTGAACTCCACCCAAAATCATGTGGGCTGCAGTGGGAGATGGGAGAGTTGCCAGAGGGAAACTGAGGTACTACCAGCAGTAGAAGGATAAACAGGTGAAAACACGGCAGCATCCACTGCACAGGCCAGCCCAGAAAGTTAGGAGTTAACGGTGCACGGTGCCTGTTGTCTTTCATCAATTCCCAGAGCTTCCTGGGCTTTCCATCTGTTGTTCTTTGATCAGGGGACTTTGGTTTGGCTTTTGGCTTCAGGGTTGGCCCCAGGCATAAGCACTACCTTTGTCCACCCTGCCTAGGCAGCTAGGAACCTCCGCCTCCTGCCGGCATCTCAAGAATAGTGTCCTTGTTATTCTTTGTTATGTGTCAGTGAGGACTTGTGTGCTGTTTCCTCGGGGACACATTGGAGATGGCAGAGCTGCAGGAGGCAGTGGCTGTGCAGTGCTCCTGAAGGCTTTGCCAGGTGTAGTAGCTAACCATACAGGCAAACCTTGGTGCCACTGCTTACCAGCTGGGCAGTGACTTGCCCTCCCTGTACCTTGTTGTTTCTCCTGAATCAAACAGAAATGGCAGCAGAACCCACCTTAGAGGGCATGGGGAACGTTAACTCTGGGGGTTGCCACAGGGCACTCAACAGTGCTTGGAACACTGAAAGCTTTCCTTACACTTGTGTTGTCTTCTCTACTTTCTCTATCATGTTTCTGGATTGTGGGGCCCTGTGCTGGTCCAGGTTTTCCAAGAAACAGATGTTGAGATGGGATTTTATCAGGGGAAACACCAGTGAGAAAACATGGGCAGGGAAGTGGGGTAGGCCAGGAGACATGCCAGACCACAATGCCAGTGAAGGAGAGGGAAGGAAGGTTGAGTGGAAGCCCTTAGACCCCCATGCCATAGGAGAGACTTCAAGTCAAAACAGGCCATCACAGGAGGATCGCTTGAGGCCAGCCTGGGCAACACAGGGAGACCATGCCTTTTAAACAACAGCAGCAATAGCAACAGAGGACTCCCAGGGTTTCCTTGGAATGGGCCTGCATTAACAATACTCCTGCTGGACTGAATTGGCTGGCGCTGCCTGCAGAAGGAGTGAACTCAGTGCAAACGCCAGGATGGGTTTCCTGAGTCCTTTACTCTTTCTGTAGTTGAGGGTCTGTGAGGCGTATCCTGTGGCCTCATAGACCCCTCCAGACTTTGAGATCGCATAGGGCTCTGGCTCATCCCCTGCTGGTAATCCCTAAGCCCAGCCTGACTGTGAGCCACACAAGCATCCCTCAATGTTTGTGGGATGAATGAGCAGACTGGAGTCTGCAGTCTTGATGTGGATGGTTTTGAAGCTGGTTTCCTTGCACGGGAGAGTGCTCCAGTGTATTCTTCTCAATCTCCTTTCTTTCTGGAAATTAACGAAATGACTTCTTGTGAGCTCAGCTGACTGGTCTGCACTTTCTCTTTGAGGGGAAACTCCTTTCATGTGTAAACTGCTTCAAGTGCCTTCTCAACTTGGCCCTCGCCACCATCTGAGCCATGTTGTCTACAATTGCTCCCTTGCCAATAAGGCCGCCAAAGCTACAACTGAAAATCAAAGAACATTTTTAATGAAAAAGGCCATTTATATCTCTTTTTTCTGCAAATCTACTGCAATAATTTTGAGACTGTTAATGACATTTAACCTCTTCTAGATATTCCTATCCTAGGGGGAGGCTATTCTTGCAATACAGTTTGAAATAGTAAAATCTCTTTACATTTCACCTGTGACCTTTTCTTTCATATAATGTCAACAATATAGAAAACAAATGTTTGAGGTTTCTGAGACAGGTTTTGATGCTTGGGTAACCACCATTTTTGCCATTATTCACATTCATTATTCAGGAAGTGTCTTTAGAGAACCTTTTTAATAAGGTTAATTTGCATATGCATGTCTCTTTTGTGCTTCATGCTATCTGAGCATAGCACACACTAACATTTTAAAAAATATTCTTTCACGTTATGAAAATATTAAGAGGAATTTCTTAATTTAAGTATCCTGACAAACTGTTCTTCCTTGGTGAAGCATGGAATGAGTGGCTGGCATTTGAAAAACAAGTTAGCCAAGAACAAAGCAAGCTTTGCTTCTGCAGGGAGAGGTGATAGCCTCTTGGCAGTCTTGTTTGGAACCTGCATCTATGAATCTTTAAGCACCTACTGGGACCAGAATTTTGCCTGCTTTATCTCTAATCATCACAGCATCCCTGCAACCTAGAGGGTATCACTTCCATTTAATAGACAGGAAAGTGACTCTCAGCGAGACGCTTAACTTGCCCACTGTTGTAGGGTTAATAGCTGGTAGATCAGGGTCCTGCTCTTAGCTCTTTCTGAATGCAAAACAAGGCTGTGTCCCCCTTGCTGCTCCACAATTCACAGCAGAGGTGATTTTGTGACCTGGGGTGTCCTACCTAGACTGACATTTGAATAAGAATGGGGGAGGCACACCCAGGCATCTACTTTTAAAATGCCCTCTTCCTTCCAAGTGATCTCCGTGTGCAGCTGGGGTTGGTGGAGAATGACTTCCCTGGGAGATGCAAACACACATCTGGGGGCCACGCTTGGCTAAAGTTGAGGAGGTTTAGTCTGAGACAGTTCTATCTTCCCCACGCGGGCTTGGGTGCAGTTCTGCGGCTTAGGTAGGGGGAGAAACCAAGATGTTTATGCTTAAAGGGAATTGGTTGAGTTTTAGCCCAAGAAACTTAGGCAAGATGTGCTTTCTGTCAGGGAAATGACTGTTCAAGGGAAGCTCAATATCCCCGGATCCCCACTCTCTCTCTGGTAACGGCACACTGATTGTGTCTGGGGCAGCCAGCCTTCTCTCCTCCCTCACTATGAGTGCACCAGCTGCTGCAGACTTAGGCACATAACTCAACCCTGGCCAGTCAGGACACAGTAGCTCCCGGCTCTGTGATTGGTTCAGGATGCTCACAAAACCCACGCCAAGCAGTCAGGTCCAATTTGCCAATCTGGGGATCGTTGCTTGGATTTCAAAAGAGATGCACTCCATTCCTTCTTCTCTCCCTCACTTCCCCTTGCTAGACTTGGGTCTGTGAAAGCCCCGAGCTGTGATGAGCCATCTTGGTTTCACAAGGAAAGAGCCTGAGAATGGAGCCAGCACAGAGAAGTCAAGCTGAGAGATAGAGAGAGACCAAGTTCTGCATTGTTTAAGCCCCTGGATCCGTTGAAGCTTGCTTATAAACTTCACAGTTATGGAAGACAGTAAATCCTCCTTTTTGCTTAAGATGATTAAGGTTGCATTTTATGTCACTTACATCTGAAAAGAGTTCTAACTGATGCAAGATATCAGACACCACACTCACGTCAATCTAAATAAAGGAAATATGCTTCTCTGGTAGTAATTACATTTAGCCAGTCATTCCATAAATATTTATTGAGCTTCTGCTGTGTGCCACTCATTCTGTTACATGCTGTGGGAGATTCTGAGGCAGCCCTCAAGGGACAGATGGCCTGGTGGTAAGAGGACTGGAAGTAGAAGGCAAAGGTAAAACAAAGTGGAAAGGAAAGGTGCCCAAAAGATGCAGATCATAGGCAAAGCGATTCTGGGGGAGTGCTCTGAGAGAAGGCTAGGGAAAGGCTTCTCTTCTGATTGTGGGACTGTGTCTTCCTGTCCTCCAAATCCCAGGTGCCCAGCTCAGCACCTGGCATAGGATGAGTGCTCAGTGAATCCTTAGAGGGTGAATGGCTTTGTGGAAGATGTGACACTGCGGAACAGGACAGCTGAACCCCTGAGCGGGGCCTCCAGGGAAAAGTTGAGCAGTCACAGATCCCTGCCCATAATTCATGCTGCCACACAGTCTGTTGGAAGAAGGAAGCCTTCACCATTTGAGTAGAGCCGTAAAGTCAATTCCAACTAGATGTTCAACAGTGATCTGATTTCTATCCATTTGGTTAAATGAGAACCTCCTAGGATCTGTCTTTATCTTTGATTTTCTTGATAAATAGTCCTTTTTGAAGAAACAGAAATATGATCGTTAATTTTTTTCTGATTATAATTTTTCTACACTTACATAATTTTCATGGAATGCATTCAAGTATAAAGAAGAAACAAGCTCTCATAATCATATTACCAAGAAATAACCACTTCTAAGGAACATGCACACGCACACACACACACACACACACACGCATACACAAAAATGAAAAAATTCTGATGTTTAAGTTAATCCACTTTAACATTATGTCATGTCTTTCCATGTCAACAAATAGAGATGTATATTATTGTTTTAATGAGTGCTGAATATGCCATTGTAGTGATGAACTAAAATTAATGGAACCAATTTTCCGTTGTTGGGCATTTAGGGTTATTCCAGTTTTATGCTATTATAAAACCACTGCTGTGAACGAACATCCTTATAGCTAAAATAGTCCACATTTGAAATCACTTCCTTCAGATAAATTCCTAGAAGTGCAATTGCTGGGTCAAATGAGATGCACGTTTCTAAAGCTCTGTGGCACACGTGGCCAGACTGACTTTTGCTATTTACTCTCCCCAATACTGCGTGTTATCATTTTTCTTTTCTTTTTCTTTCTTTCTTTCTTTTTTTTTTTTTTGCCATCTGAAGGATGGGGACATATAGACTTGCATAAGAGTGTCAGTTGAGGGGTCATATTGGTTTCTCCTGTTCCCTTTCCAGAGAGACTCCCTGACAAAGAAACCTTTCTCCTGGATGTGGATCAGAGCAGAATAGCAGGTACCCCCTCTATGAACCTAGCCTCTAAGTTTGGAGGGGCTAGGAACATCACTTTGCCAGTCTCATGTTTCAGGTGAATTACCTCCTTTTCCCTTTAGTCCCAGGCCAGTGTTCCTCTGAGTGCTTAGGATGACAGGTTCTTGACATAGTGGAGAAACAGAGAGAGAATCAAACTGCAGGTCCTGTCAGCTGACTTAAGGAAGGAATGGGAGCTCCTAAGTCTCTCAATGATAGTAGGGTCATTTCATCATGCCACAGTCCTAGGCAATCATGGATGATACTGGCAGGGGTTTTGTTAGAAAAAAGCCTAGTTTTATTCTTGCCACAATTACTATTCTTCCCTCTTTCTTCCCATTAAAGTTTAATGCTGCACTGTCAGCAAGGATGCTTTTCCTTAATTGATGGGCACTTCCTCAACTGAACCATCACAGGGGATGCAGAATGATAACCAAGAGAAGACCCAGTGAGAGGAACAAGCTACCTCAACCCGGAGTGGTGCTCCTGAAAGTCTCTACAGAAGAATCCAGAACCAGTATCCCTCGTTCATTCAACACCTAATTACCGAGGTCCTTCTCTGAGACAGGCCCTGGGTTAGCTCAGAGATAGTTCGTAAAGACCATTGCTCATGGTCTTTCTTCTAAGGGGATGTTCCTAAAATTCCAGGAGCTCAGTCATATTGAAGTTCTATGGTGGATGAAAAATCACAGGCTTTGGAATCATGGGACCTGGGCTCCATTATTGTCTGAAGGCCGCTAACCCATCATTTCTCCTCTCAGCCTCAGTTTCTTCCTCTGTGAAACAGCATGGCAATAGTAACTTTACATAGAATTGTGAGGATTCAGCAGGGTGACCATGAGAAGTGCTTCACATAGAGCTTGATGCATAGTGAGCACCCAATAAATTTCAGCTCTGTGATGATGATAATCTGTAAAATGAAGAGAATAATGCTAATCATATACAGCTGTTGTAAAGATTAAATGAAATAAGGCTTGTTACGTAGCTGGTACCTAGACAGCACTCATAAAATGGTAGTTTTAGGGCTATTTCTTTTTTTTTTTTTTTTTTTTTTTTTTTTTGAGACGGAGTCTCGCTCTGTCGCCCAGGCTGGAGTGCAGTGGCGCAATCTCGGCTCACTGCAAGCTCCGCCTCCCGGGTTCATGCCATTCTCCTGCCTCAGCCTCTCCGAGTAGCTGGGACTACAGGCGCCCACCACCACGCCCGGCTAATTTTTTGTATTTTTAGTAGAGACGGGGTTTCACCGTGGTCTCGATCTCCTGACCTCGTGATCCGCCCGCCTCGGCCTCCCAAAGTGCTGGGATTACAAGCGTGAGCCACCGCGCCCGGCCTTTTAGGGCTATTTCTTTATGTTAGAAGTATCAGCCAGGTGTGGTGGCTCATGCCTGTCATCCCAGCACTTTGTGAGGTCAAGGCAGGAGGATATCTTGAGCCCAGGAGTTCAAGACCAGCCTGGGCAACATAGTGAGATCCTATCTCTACCAAAAAAAATTACTTGGGTATGGTGGTGCATACGTGTAGTCCCAGCTACTTGGGAGGCTAGGGTGGGAGGATCACTTGACCCCAGGAGGTCAAGGTTGCAGTGAGCTGTGATTGCACCACTGCACTTCAGCCTGGGCGAGAGGCAGGAAGACTCTGAGGAGATGAATTTCTGAACACATAGTAGTTTTGACTTTTAAAGACAGGCTCTTCTTCTTCTATTTTTTTTTTTTTTGAGACAGAGCTTTGCTCTGTTGCCCAGACTGGAATGCAGTGGCATAATCTCGGCTCACTGCAAACTCATCTCCCAGGTATAAGTGATTCTCCTGCCTCAGCCTCCGAAGTAGCTGGGATTACAGACGCCCACCACCATGCCCGGCTAATTTTTTTGTATTTTTAGTAGAGATGGGGTTTCACCATGTTGGCCAGGCTGGTCTTGACCAGGCTGGTCTCGAACTCCTGACCTCAAGTGATCTGCCCACCTTGGCCTCCCAAATTTCTGGGATTATAGGCATGAGCCATTGTGCCCAGCTGACAGGCTCTTCTTCTTGAAGCATCTCCGGTAAAAGTGCAACAGGGAAGAAATAATTATTTCTGCTATTTGAGAATATAAAGTGTCTATCATTGCTTAGTAAATTATAGGAGAATAGCAGAACTGATCTGGACAACAAGAGAGAGGGAGAAAAGCTTTTAGAAATGGAGAGAAATAGGGCTGGTGACCCAAGGGCCCAAGGAGACTACAAGAGTCACTCTTGGTCAGAGGATAGGTGATGAATTTTCAGTAACTATTCGTGTCAAGCTTTAAGCTTGAAGTTTCCCCCTGCAGCCCTGAGCTGTAATTACCCTCTGTTCACTCCAGATTTTGTAAAGGTCTTTTATACACAGAACCTTGGTTTGGTGGTGCTTGGGAAAGGAAACGGGAGAGGCTTTGCTCATGCTTAAGGAGAAAGGGCTGGAGACGAGCTCTGAGCACAAACTCAAAGCAAGAGGGAACAGGAGCTTGCATCTTTACCTCTTGGGAACAACTGTGGGACAATGAGGTGAGTCATTTTAGTTGGGTATTGAAGCAGAAGGTGACTCTCCCAGAAGGCTGAGGAGTGCAAATAAACAAATTGAAATAAACCCTCAGGATGATTTGCTTATTAATTAGGTTTCTAGGAAGGTCTCTCGGTATCCAAACTACTTGGAAACAAAACAAAACAAAATACAACATATGCATGAGTGTCTGGAGAGTTAAGAATGCCAATTTTTTTTCCAGAAGCCGAGACTATTGGTGATTCTGCCACAGTAGAGAGATGAACTTTGACGACTCAAAATTATGTGTACATCAGCTTCAAGCATGGTTTCTAAAATGCCTTTCCAGTCCCAGAGGGACCAATTTGGCACTCAGGGCACATATTTGCCATGTGCCACCTCAAGCTTTGGCATCATAATCAATGAAAAGGAGCCTAATGATGAATTAAAATATGCTCTTTAGGTATAAATTACCTGCCATTTAAAGCAGAAAGTCCTCCTCACTTTGTTAGTTGGTTGTGTAAATACCTAAAAGCCCTGTGCAGATTTGATCCACCCTAGAGTGAATGGATTCAGATTTAAGATGCAAGAGTGTCCTTGTTTTTTTCCCGCTTAGTGATCTGGCTGGATGATTTCTCCCTTCTCTGTGGCATTGCAAGGAATTGTTAAATACAGTATATGGCAAAATGGGAAGAAAGAACAGGGAAGAACATGGAAGGAAGAGAAAAACCTGATTGATCCATGACTTTTAAATAAGGGAAAGAACAGTGAGAGAAACAGGTGCAACATTTAGTTAGAGGGTAGGGAAAGAAATAGAGAGAAAGTGGGAGAAATGAATAGACTTGTGACAATAATGCAGAAATAGCCACTGTTTAATGAGAACCTACCATGTACTAGTGCTGGGCTAGCAAGTATGCCAAGTACAACAAGTAAAAGCAGGCTTGGTCCTTGTTCTCATGGAGCTTACCCTCTGTGGTCTACACAACTGGACTAGGTTTCTAAGGCAAAGGTCATGTCCACTGATAGGCTGGGACCTCTCCAAACTCACCTTGCACCACTCTGTTCTCTATATTTTTTCATCAGTCTTTCTGGAATCTTTTCAGTTCTTCCAGCCTGCCAGGCTCTCCTGCTGCCGACATACTCCCACATACTCTTCATTGCCTGAGAGCTCTTTGCCCCTTTGCTATGGTTGAGATAGGGTCTTGCTCTGTCACCTAGGCTGGAGTGCAGTGGCATGATCATGGCTCACTGCAGCTTTGACCTCCTAGCGTTCAGGTGATCCTCCCACCTTAGCTTCCTGAGTAGCTGGGGCCACAGGTGTGCACCACCACGCCCAGCTATTTTGTATTTTTTGTAGAGATGGTGTTTTGCCATGTTGCTCAGGCTGGTCTTGAGCTCCTGGGCTCCAGTGATCCTCCTACCTCAGCCTCCCAAAGTGCTGGGATTATAGGTGTGAGACACTGTCCCCAGCAGTTTGGTTTAAATGTTTGTCCCCTCTAAAACTCATGTTAAAATTTAATCCCCAAGGTGGCAGTATTTCGGGGTGGGAACTTTAAGAGGTGATTGGTTTATAAGGGCTGGGCCCTCATAAATGAATTAATCCACTCATAATGAATGGATTAATGGGTTAGTGGATTAATGAGTTATCCTGAGAGTAGGACTAATGGCTTTATAAGAGGAGGAAAAGATACTTCAGCTAGCACAGTTAGCCCCCTCACCATGTGATGCCCTGCACTGCCTCGAGACGCTGCAGTCTCTGCCAGCAAGAAGACCCTCACCAGATGCAGCCCCTGTACCTAGGACTTCTCAGGCTTTATAACTGTGAGAAATAAATTCCTTTTCTTTATAAATTACTCAGTTTCAGGCATTTTGTTATAAGCAACATAAACCAGACTAAAACACCTGTCTTAACTGGCAATCTCCTTTTCAACTCAACAAAGACTCTGTCTTCCTTCCAGAAACTTCCCTCACCCCAGTCTAGCTTACAGCCTCCTGTTACATGTCCTCACAGTTCTCTGTAAGGCTTAATTAATACCTTGTAACTTTTGGCTTCAGGCATATCTTCTCCACTACTCTGTGATTTCTGAAGTCATAGACAGTGGTTTGTTCACCAGTGCCTAGCACAGGGCCTGGCACGTGAGAAATGCTTGTTAAACATTGGGGAGGTGAAAGCTCTGTTCCTTACAGCCTAGAAGTTATGGGTCTTAATTTAATTTAATCTTTAGCTTTGGATTGTCAGTCCTTTTTTTTTTTTCTTGCTTCTATGGTATTTCTTGGTATTTGTTTATTAGTACATTTCGTTTTTACACACACCATCAAGGCAAAACAAAGGAGAAATGTGGCTGAAGAAATAAGCGAATTTTTTTTCTGATATAATAAGCAGGTCTTGGGAAAATAAAACATTTTCTTCAGGGGGAAGACTATAGCATTGGTAAAGATGTTGCTGTAAATTCACTTGGACAGAGCGCTCCAGTTTAAACTCTATAGTATTAATCTATGATTATGGCTTTTCTCATTTCTCACATTTGAAAAGGAAATACACATTTTCATTGTGACTTTAGATTACTATGCTCTATGAAGGCTTTAAACCCAAGGACATTGAAAAGGAGAAAATCTGCACTAGAAAATACAGGCAAGGAAACATGCTTTTATGATGCTAAAAGCAGTGTGATGTCAGGGTGGACAGATACATTTCTATGCAAAGTTGCACCCCCTTGAATGCCAGAGAGCACCCAGATGTATTAGTCTGAGGAAAATTTACCAGTGCCGTAGAGTCTACCACAGAGAGCCAACTAAATGAAGTATGATTCTTATAGTGGCCTTTCAGAAACTGTAAGTGCCTACAAGTGGCCTATAAAGGGTGAATGATTAACATAGCCCCTGAGTGAAAATCATAGACGCTCTGTAGCTGATTTCACTAAATCCAGCAGTCACTAAAATAGCTGATAACCCCGTGAGAATCTTATGTGGCACAGGAAGAAGTATAAGAACATTTAGAGACCCACAGACCAGGATTCCAGACCTAACTACAGCTTACAGAGGAGAGGGCCTTGGGAGAATCACCCGTCCCCATGATCTTCACTTCCCTTCCTGTAAAATGGGTTTAATAGTTCATAGGCACAGGATGGCTTTATAGAACACCCAGCCCAGGCTCAGTGGGGGCAGCCAGTTTCCCCCTTTGTTTTCTCTGCTACCAGTCCTTGAGGGCCCAGTTTCCAGGCCTGGGCGGCACAGCTGTCAGCCAGACAGTCCAAGTGGGACCCTCTAGTTGAGGCTAATTATGAAGAAGGTTGGCAGGGTGAGAAAACGGTTTTATTCCACTTTGAAGGTTTGGTTTATTAGAAGCAGAGCCCTGAGGGGATTCGAAGGGCTATTAGGAAGTTCAAATACTGTCTTGGGTACAATGCAGTGATTTCTGCGGGTCAATTTTTCCACCGACTAAAAGCACTTAAGAGAGCGGTGGGGGCAGGGGTAAAGGAGGCTACAATGAGAAAAACATTGAAAAGAAAGGGAAAAAGAGTTGTGCACCAGGCCGACCAGCTCCAGATGGCTGAGTTCTTAAAAAATAAAAAAGAGCCAGATCCGCAGCCGCTTTGCCCGTGACCTCCTGGCAGGCAGCTCAGAGAAAAGGCGTGTCTTAGCAGCCCAGAGTCAGTGTGTCCGCGCGCAGCTCCCAGTCCCCGGGACATGGGGCTTGGGTCCTGGGATCGCAGGACCAGCAGCACACCCTACGGGCCGCACGTTGAGGGTGGGTGGCCCCGGCAGTCCCCGCCGCCTCGGGGGCCCCTCGCATCACAGGCGCGCCACTAATTGACCTGCTGTTTTCTTCATTTCCTGGTTGATGGTTTTTCTTCCCGAGCCATCTGGGACCCTGGGGGGAGAGTCCCGCCCCTCCCCGAGGGCACCACCCGGCTCTCTCTGCCATCCGGGCCAGCCAGCAGAGCCCGGCATGTTCAGATGCGTGGGGGAGCGGGCACGGGCCAGGCCGCCGCCCGCCTGAGCTCGCCCGAGGTCCAAGGAGACCTGACGCACCCGGGCCCGTGGGCGGCAGCATGGAGCCTTCCTCTGAGCGGCCCCACGGCTACCCCCACGTGGGGGGCTTCCGCCAGGGGACCTCAGCCAGCCTCAAACTAACTATTCTTGCCTTCTCGGACAGAACGCATTCTTCCCAAGCACCGACAGCGCGCCAGGCTCTGGTTTGTGGAGCTCTCACTCTGTGCTGGCCTTGGAGTGCTGAGTTGAAGGCGTCTCATGGAGTCCTCCCCAAACCTCTTAGAGGTGAGGGCATCGGCCCCTGGGGTCAGAGTGAAGAGGCCGAGGCTCAGGAGGTCAAGAGTAGCCCCGGTTGCACACCTAAGGTTGTGGGGTGCTTGTCACTTCCCCAGAGATCATCTTGGATTTTTCCCTCGGGACTTTGCTTCCGTTACTCCAAGCCATGCAGTTTGGATGGGAGGACCTCATTCTGATGGTGGCTGCATGGTGACTGCACGGTGAGCTGAGCTTCTCTAACCTGCCTTTCTCAGCTGAGGACTGCTGGTGGTGTTGCATGGTTCTCTCCCTGAGAGGAAGGTGGGACAGCCATCAGTTGGTTGGTCTTTCAGCATAAGAGTTATTGCCAGCTGCCTTGCCAGGCTAGCTGCCTGGGGAGGTTGACTAGATTGTTCCCTTGTTGGGCCAGTCTAGGAACAACTGAGGAGTCAGCCTGGCTCCCACCTGCCCTGCCCCAGTGTACCCTTGCTCCCGCCAGGGCTCACAGGACAGAGAGCTGGCGCTGGGGCACAGAGTGGACTCCTTTGGCATGTAGGAAGAGGGCTGTGCGGGTGGGTGGAGAGCTCTCAGTGAAAACACGCACCTTCCTCTAGCTTGATTATCACTTGTAAATAACATATATGGGCTTCCATCTACACTCTTGGTCCATACCCATACATTGAGGGGTAGACTTACGCACCACCATTCCCTTATCTTTCCTTCCCCACAATGAAATCTAGTAGGCCTATTGTGCTGGTGGTGGGGGTACAATCTTAAGGTAGAAGAGACAAAGAGGTGGCACTTCCATTGCATATTTATCACACCTATGTCCAGTGGCTTGCCTCTGCACCAGCTCCTGGACTCCATGAGCTCTGTGGTACCCAACTGCTTAGACAGTTGACTAGATTAGCATATTGTCAATCTAAGTAACAGAGAGATTCTCTAAAAGCCCCTCTATTCCCAAATACTTGTTTTTGAATAAACATCATTTTCTTTTAGAGAGCCTCTCTCTGTTATTTAGGTTGACGGTTCATTTGTTCATTCATTCGTTCATTCAACCTAGAGATTTTCAGGCACTGGGCCAGGTATTGGCCTTTTCCAACTCATAACACTATACTAATTTATCTCAAGTATTCGGAACAAAATTTTATGTTCCATGGGGAATTTTTAAGGATTTAGAAATTCAGATTAGTACTATTACTACTTCTTAAACTTATAAATTCCCACTGTCTTTGAGGGAAATCACATTAATTTTCATTTTCATGTATCTAGAAAATTATCTTCCTGATTGTTTCTCTGATTCAGTCAGAATCACAGCTAAGATATTTACTGAAAGAATAAGTAACAACTATGCACATGACAACTGAATAAATAATGAGAGAAATCTCTTCAAATAAGATGATGTAGGTTGATTCACCTAACCAAATTATGGTTATTTCATTAACTCTCCAATCAAAATTCCAAAGACTCATTCTATTTGCTGAGGTAAATTTGTTTAACATGAAGCCCTGACACCCTTTAAAATAATTACGCTTCTAAATGAAAGTTTAATTTTTAATCATTTGCTTTGCTAAAATAGAAGCAAATGAGAGGATAATATGACAATTTAAAGGATTTGCAGTAGATCCCCTAGAGCTGGAGGAGACATGATTTTTTTCTGAGTACTGCTGACTAGTATAGGAATTTTAAGTATGGTAATAGAACTACTTCCTCACAATGTTTGCTTCTTTGATGAAAATGAAACCAGAGGGAATTAGAAGCCCACAGAGGTGAGGCAGGTCAACGCTACCTGATCAATCGCCAACCTTAATGGAGACTGTGATCTTCTCTCCACCGTAACAGGTCCTCTAGTGGATTTCTGTACTTGAGATTCAGGGCACTGCGATGCAAGTCTCATTATAAAAATGAGCCAATTCTCAGTGAAACAGAATTAAAACAATTTTCATCTTAGAAGAGGTAGATGCTATTGTGTGTTTGCAAATAATGAAATCTACACAACAGGAGGGACAGCTTAGTTCATCTCGTCTTTTGGCTAAAAGCTGTGATTTTTGGTTTCTTTGCTTTTTAAGTCACTTTCCAGCAGTTGAATATGATATCTGCCCAGTTCAGGTTTAGAATGTGAATTCTTTTTAGAGATATTTTTAATTACCAAATGATGAGCGAAAAACAAAGCCCCTTTTAATTAATAACTCTCTAGATAATAGGCTTGATTAAGGAGTTTTTAGTCTCTTCATTGTGACACACTCTTGCAAATAACCACTTTTTTCTCTTTCCAGGAATTGTGAATTGTTGCAATTCTCTTTACCTTTTCACATTCCTCATTGCTTCAGGTGGCAGAGGATACAATTTTCAATACCACATGTGCTGATTTACTTAAGATAAAATGAAAACAGCATAGAAAGAAAATGTACTTGTAATTCTCTTTTGTAGGGCTGCTTCAAGAACTGAGCTCAGAGATTGAGGGCTCATTTTACAGTGGCCTTGACTTGTAATCTATATTTTGTTTGATTAACTGTCCCTGGTCCTTTTAAAACTGGTGAGAGTGCAGTGACATTCACAGTAGTCAGAGTCTTTAGGAGTTCACATATGACTTTTCTAAAGCTTACTACCGTTATTATTTATTGCACAAACAACCGTAAGGCACTATTAATATAAATCAAAGTGAAAGGGAAAGTTCATCCACAATCTTAATCCAATTGTTTTCATTTTTCAAGTTTCCTCCCAAATCTTGTTTATGGACAGAAGAATTTTTTACACAGTTGTAACTGTAGGATAGATAAGATTTTGTATTTTACTTTTAATTGTAAAGTATCATCCACATTTTTCAGTATTACATTATAGTCTTCACAATTAAAGTGCTTATTTCATTAAATGGTGAGACTCTAATTTACCCATTTTTCATTTATGAACATTTAGATTAAAAATATAGTATATAGGACCGGTGCAGTGGCTCACACCTGTAATTCCAGCACTTTGGGAGGCCGAGGCGGGTGGATCACGAGATCAGGAGATCGAGACCATCCTGGGTAACATGGTGAAACCCCGTCTCTACTAAAAAAAAAAATACAAAAAATTAGCCAGGCGTGGTGGTGGGCACCTGTAGTCCCAGCTACTCGGGAGGCTGAGGCAGGAGAATGGCATGAACCTGGGAGGCGGAGCTTGCAGTGAGCCCAGATCGCACCACTGAACTCCAGCCTGGGCAACAGAGCAAGATTCTGTCTCAAAAACAAAAACAAAAACAAAAACAAACAAACAAAAAACCACGGTATATAAATGTTGCTGCAAAGTATATTTTTATTGCATAATTCAAAAAATTCTTTTGGGTTATCTCCTTGGTATAATGTCCTCAAAGTGAGGTCAAAGGGTATGAATATTTTTATTCTTTTTAGCATATTACAAAATTATATTCTTAATGAGTTGTACTGGTTTACACTGCAATTTTTGACAATATCAGTTTTATCTGTTAGCATTGGTAATCCTCATTTAAATTTTTTCCACTTGAACAGCTAGAAAGTGGCTATATTTTGACATCATTATATCATTGTCAGTAGACCAATGAATGTTATCTCTTGGTCTCTTGGGAAAGAATGTGATGGCACTTCTTTAGATCCTTAACTCATCATTTCATAAACTAATGATTAGGGTACAACTGAAGGAAATATTATTTAGAAATCTTAGCATGATTTAATTTCTATTTTCTCATCTTCTCACTTTCTTTTATCTGCTTTCAGTTGGGATGTTAGAAGCAGAAGGGGTCCCAGCTGGGATTAAAGGGGGATACGGTGTTACTGTTCCCCAGATTGTTCACCCAATGCCCTGTCATTCCCTATGTCTTTGCTTATGCACTCCATTTAGCCTGGAAGACCCTTTCCTTTTGTCCCCATTTTAATGACTGTGGTAGGCAGAATTCCAAAACCAAGATTCCAAGCTCTACTCCCCAGAACTCATTGATTGATAAGCTATCACTCCCATGATGATGTTTTGTCATATAGCATAGTTGACTTTAAGATAGGCTTAGGCCGGGCGCGATGACTCACACCTGTAATCCCAGCACTTTGGGAGGGCAAGGCGGGGGGATCACAAGGTCAAGAGATCGAGACCATCCTGGCCAACATGGTGAAACCCTGTCTCTACTAAAAATACAAAAATTAGCTGGGCGTGGTGGTGCCTGGCTGAGGCAGGAGAATCGCTTGAACCTGGGAGGCAGAGGTTGCAGTGAGCTGAGATCGTGCCACTGCACTCCAGCCTGGCGACAGAGCAAGACTCTGTCTCAAAAAAAAAAAAAAAAAAAAAAGATAGGCTTATCTGGGTGGGCTTGACCTAATCATATGAGTTCTTTTAAAAGCTGAGAGTTTTCTTTTCTGATTGCAGAGGGGAAGTCATAGATTTGAAGCCCTTGGAGGGATCTGGCATGCCACTGCTGGCTCGAAGATGGAGGCAGCCACATGCCAAGGAGTGTGGGCATCCTTCAGGAGCTGCGAGTAGCCCCACCTGACAGCCAGCAAGGAAACAGTGACCTCAGACCTACAGCTGCAATCAGTCAGCAACCTGAATGAGCGTTGAAGCAGATTCTTCCTTGAAGCTTTCAGGTAAGAGCTGAGATGGCCAACATCTTGTTTTAGGCCTTGTGAGGCCTTATGCAGAGAACCCAGCTGAGACCACCTGGACTTCTGACTCACACAACTGTGAAGTAAATGAGGATATTGTTTTAAGCTGCTAAATTGGTGGTAATTTGTTAGAGCAACAACAGAAAACAGATACAATGACATAGAGCTTTGTCTTATATAATAAACATTAATTTTAGCCAACTTGCTGGACTTGAGAGAGTTGACATGTAACCATTGCTGACTGAAGCCCATGGCAGCCTGAATGCTTTGGTTGCCAGGGACTCGTACTCCTGTCCTCTCGGCTTTGGTGGGCTGAGTCGTATGCTCCCAAACCTGCTGGTGCTAATTCTTTTTTTTTTTTTTTTTGAGACGGAGTCTTGCTCTGTCGCCCGGGCTAGAGTGCAGTGGCACGATCTCCGCTCACTGCAAGCTCTGCCTCCTGGGTTCACACCATTCTCCTGCCTCAGCCTCCTGAGTAGCTGGGACTACAGGTGCCTGCCACCACGCCTGGCTAATTTTTTGTATTTTTTGTAGAGACGGGGTTTCACCGTGTTAGCCAGGATGGTCTCAATCTCCTGACCTCGTGATCCACCCGCCTCGGCCTCCCAAAGTGCTGGGATTACAGGCGTGAGCCACCGTGCCTGGCCACTAATTCTATTGCTTATTATAATTATCCATTTATATGTATTTTGGTACTATGTCAACAGGGTACATAAGACAGTGAACATGAAGAGAGCTGATCTTTCTACCAAGAGCTGAATGCTTTGGAAACACTGAACAGTAATCACTGAAAAATGCCATGGAATTAGGTGGGTGAGGCAACTAAAGAGCAGAGAAGAACTATAAAGGTTTAAAAGGTTTTTGGAGTCACATTACTCTGCCAGCCACTCTCAATTCTTCCTTTATGTTAAAGACTTAAAAACTAAACTTTACACATAGTGCATGGGGAAGATGGCTTACTCAAGACTGCTGCCAGGACAGCCTCCCAGCAGTGCTGTGCCCAGAGAAAAGGTGCTGGCCCGAAAGCAGAAGAGTGAAGGTATAGGACTTGGCTTTAAATTAAAATAAGATATTTCAGGTGTTGGTTTTTATCCTATCTGATGATTCCTTGCATTGACTGAATTTTTTTTTACTGACCTAGTGCATCCAATTCTATCAAATAAGAGAGCTTCTGTTACAACATTAGATATGTGCATGCACACTCATACACACATGCATGCTGGGTGAAGCAGGCTACAAGTCTAATCATGAAATATGAATGAATTTTTGTAAAAAGTACATATTGCTAGAAAAAATTGGGAATATCAATAGTAGTTATATTTGAGTAGGGAGCTTATGTGTATTTTCTATAATACAAATATATCGCTTTTTAAATAAGGCAACAAAAGAAAGTCATCATCATCAACATCATAAAAGAATAATTACTAGCTATCCTTCAAGGTCAGCATCCAAAAATTTCCTCCCTGAAGTTTTTCTCAATTCACATGAAGTTTCATAAATCACTTATTTCTTTATGCTCCTATAGCTTCTTATTTGTACTTAATTAGTTCTGATATTTAGCATGGCCAATTGTGTCTTTCCCTTTCATTTGAGAGCAGGGACCATGACTTATAAATATTCATATTTCATAACATCACGCACAGTTCCCACCATTTAGGAGGTAATTGTCAAAAGAGTGAATGAATGAATTGTGTTCTGGTGTAGTCACAAATATATCAGATAGGTTTTTTTTTTTTTTTTTTAAGGCTCTTTCTTCGTGTCTTTGGTAAGCACTTTAAAAAAATCATACTTTGGCCTATGTGATCCAGATCATGTGTTTTTACATCTTATATAATCTGAAAGCAAAGGCCATACACCTAGCCCTCAAGCAGAGCCTTTCTGGGCAAAATGAGAACAGCTTTCTGAAAAACAAACTTGGCACCGGCTGTGTAGGCACCACACAGATATTGGCCAGGCCCTAGAAGAATCCGCATAGCGGAGTTCCCTTGACACTCCTGTCCTGTTCTGCATCTGGACTACCTGTGAGCAAGCTTCCTCATTGTGCAGGGGAGCATTTGTGAAGTGTTTGAAAGTAGTTTTCATCTCCTGCAAGCAGACTGGGCTATGTCCTGATTTTGTTAGTATGATTGCTGAAAATGGAGTGGTCTATCAAAAAGTAATGGTCACTGTCTGACGGATTTGCTTCTTGCAACATTAGTGTCATGGTGATGGATTAGGACAATCTCCAAAGTGGAAAGCATATTTCCACAAATATTTTGTATAAACATAAATTCACTTGCCAACATGACTCATTCCCCTTTTATTTTTTAACGTATTATCCATAATATTTGCCATGCATCTTTTAGCACACATGTGTCCCTCTCTGGAAGGCTCTGATAAGCGATTCTAGCAGGGCCAGAGGAAGATTGGTGTTGTCTTGTGCCCATACTTACAGAGTTTTCCCTCTGTTTCTGAGCTGCTTGCAGGAGGGGAGGAGAAGGCAAGAACCACAAGGCAGGACCAAGCAACCTCTCTGGGCTAGGAAAGCCCTGAGAGGAATCTCTTTTTACTAGAAAGGTGAATCTGCTTAGTGATTTGAAAACTCCCTGCCTTCATTTCATCTTTCCCTGAAAAATTAAAGGACTGTTTTTTATGTTGCCTTTCGACACCTAGAAGAACGAAATCAAGAAATGCATGATTTCTCCCACTAAGGCTGGACTCAACAGTGGACATAGCTGAACTATGATGTGTTTCCAGGGATTGGGACTAAAACACTCTTTCCATTAAGGTCATTCCATTAAAGACTTTAGAAAAATGCTTTTAGTTGGAGACAAGGCTTTCCCACACAAGAGAGGAAATATATTAGGAAGCTTGCCCAATAGGCCAACAAACCCAATGGACCCAGAGACCTGGGAGACGGGGATACCACTGGGGAAGGACCAAAGCTAGTAAAAAGCATTAGTGACCCAAGCATTCTAATAGACAGAGGGGACACACACTCATGGCCCCTTTTTGATATTTCTGATTTCACTTATCTCTGGCTCTATGGATGCCCATCTATCTATTGGTTTTGCTGCCCAGGATTCATTCCCCCTTCTGCTGGTAGCTGCTTTTGATTTTCCTTGGGGAAGGCTTTGTTCATGACTCTTAGATTTAGGTTGGATGAAGTTGACTTCACCTCTGACCTTAGGAGTGGGAATGTGGCCCAAACCTGCCAATGAAAGCCTCACCCTTTCTAGACCCCACTGACCAGTATAGAAATGGGTCAGCAGCTGACCCAGTTGGCAGATGCTCAATTATTGCATGTCGGATGATTTCAGAAATTTTCCTTCTATACATGAAGGACTTTCTTGGTTCCATCTTATAAAAATCTCCCTAGCAACATTCCTTCCATTAGACTTAATATTTCTCTCTTTTATTATTGTTATTCAATGTCAGATAATTTGCAATGCAGTTGAATTAACATACATGCAATATTGTAGCAGCCTGGGGGTTAAAGATAGTTAACTAGCTGGGAGAATAATTCACTGTCTAGCATAATACTCAGAGAAATGTGAAGGTGGGGTGCTTTTGGTTGAGCATTCTAAGATAAATGAATCTTTTAAGAAATGAGACTTGCAAACTGGAGTCCAATGGATTGCTTCAACCAGATCTGGTTAGCAGTAAATGTCATTAGCTTAAAATGTTTTCTCTTACCTCTGTTGTCTGTGATAAGATGAGCCTCCTAAAAGGCAAAGTGCTGTTCTTTCACATTTTAACTCCTCCTGGGGGTGTTAAAGCCAGCTGAAGTCAGGCTTCCTGCAAGCTACATTAAGCTTGTGTTCCTCCAGGCTAGAAGGGAAATTGTGATGTCTCTTCCAGGTTGAGAGGCTCCAAAGGGAAGGCAGCTTTCTAAAATCAGGGCCTTCCTTTCTCTTTCTTTCTTTCCTTCTTTCTTTCTTTCTTTCTTTCTTTCTTTTCTTTCTTTCTTTCTCTCTCTTTCTTTTCTTTCTTTCTTTCTTTCTTTCTTTCTTTCTTTCTTTCTTTCGTCTTTCTTTCCTTTCTTTCATCTTTTCTTTCTTTCTTTCTTTCTTTCTCTTTCTTCCTTTTTTCTTCCTTTCCTTTACCCTTTCCTTCCTTCCTTCCTTCCTTCCTTCCTTCCTTCCTTCCTTCCTCCCTCCCTCCCTCCCTTCCTCCCTTCCCTTCCCTTCTCTTCCCTTCTCCTTCCTTCCTTCCTCCCTCCCTCCCTCCCTCCCTCCCTCCCTCCCTCCCTCCCTTCCTTCCTTCCTTCCTTCCTTCCTTCCTTCCTTCCTTCCTTCCTTCCTTCTTTCCTTCCTTCCTTCCCTCTCTCTCTCTCTCTCTCTCTTTCTTTCCTTTTTTCTTTCTTTCAAGGGGGTCGCCCTCTGTCACCCAGGCTGGAGTGCAGTGGTATAATCATAGCTCGCTGCAGACTCAAACTCCTGGGTTCAAGTGAGTCTCTTGCCTCAGCCTCCAGAGGAGCTGGGATTACAGGCATGAGCCACTGCACCCAGCTCTTAAAATATGCTAGTTTTATGGAATTTTTCTAATATTCCTACTTGCCCCGCCCCTCCACACTATAGTATTGATGTTCAAGATGGAGATTTGCAAGATTTTGATATTAAAAATGAGTCTGATTTTCTCTTTTGAGATGATCATTTTTACAGTGAGTTCTTTGGCGGTGTTGTCAGATCATTCTTTAAATTTCCAGGAAACACTTTATTAAACAGGTAACCAAGTACAAGTCAATAACATTAAAAAACAAAAGAAGTAGAAGAAAGAAAAAAGTAGTGGTGATGATGGAAACTATTTTAGATTTTAAAAAGACTAGATTTTAGAAATGAAGTGGTCAGTCGGACTTTATATGGATCCTAGTTCAAACAAATAACTATAAAATACATTTTGGGCAGAAATGGGGGAAATTTGAATATGGTCTAAGAATTAGGTGATATTACGAAATTGTTGTTAATTTTGTTAGGTGTAAAAATAGTTTTGTGGCTATAAGATGTCCTTATATTTTAGAAACGCTTGCTAAAGTATTTAGGGATGAAATGTTATAATCTGTATTTTTTTTAAAGACTAAGCAAATATGGCAAAATGTAAGTCGACCTGATGGTTATACAGGGTTAAATAGACAGTCTTCTATTTTTATACACATTTGAAGATTTTATAATACAAAGGCTTTTTGAGAAGGACATATAAATTGCCAGTGGATTTCTTTACTACATCTGTTTACTTTTTTTTTTATTTATTTTTTTATTTTTTAGAGGCAGAGCCTTGCTATGTTGTCCAGGCTAAACTTGAACTCCTGGGCTCAAGCAATCCTCCCGCCTTAGCTGCTGAAGTAACTGGGATTACAGGCATGCACCACCTTCCCAGCTTCTACATCTATTTTAAGGAACCAATATGGGCACCATGTCTGATGAAAACTGTGGAAGAAAACTCCAAATATAAGTTAGGTAGATCTGAATGAGCTTTAAAAAATATTATCAGCTACTAGAATATAAAATGATGCAGCATTTATATGTAAAAAGTTCATGAAGCTTTCTTAATTCATTTATCCCCACCCATGTTCTGTGGGTGGGGATAAAAGAATAATAAAAGCATTGCCTGTTGAAGGAATAAAATTTTGACTCATAAATTGAACTTTGTGAAAATTATTTAAAGTACTTCTAGATATAATAGTTTCGCCAGAAATAGTTCTCATTTGCATGATAACATTTCCTATAAATGAGGAGAAGGTATGTGTCCACTGTAAAAAAAATACAGAAAATCCATTAGGAGAAAAAAAGGCCCATAATTCCACCCCGTTATTAATACATTTGTATAGTTCTGTCCAGTACTTTCTTTGAGCATAGGTGTGCATCTCTCTTTTTTCCTCCTCTCTCTCTTCTTTCTTTGTTTCCTTTTTTCACACCACCATTAAATGTGAAAATAAAACCAGAAATAGGAAAAAGTGGCTACACCTAAGAGTGAAATCCACTTGTGATGAAAGCACTCCACTCCCAGGGTAAAGCAGTCTTTACTTTGGTAATTTATGTTTTCTTTTAACAGTCCTATGACTTTCATTTTTATTTTTTTATTTATGATTGACACATAATAATTGTACATATGTGGGGTACAATGTGATATTTTGATACATGTATAATTGTGTAATGATGATAGTTGAACATCTATTGTCTTAAACATGTATTATTTCTTTGTGATAAGAACATTCAAAAACCTCTCTTCTAGCTATTTTGAAATACACAATACAATGTTGTTAACTCTAGTGATCTTTCTATGCAACAGACCACCAGAACTTATTCCTCCTATGTAACTATAGCTTTGTACCTATTGACCAATCTCTCACCTTCTCCGGCTTCTCCCCATCCTCCTGTCCTCTGCTAACCACTATTCTGCTTTCCACTTCTATAAGAACAACTTCTTAGACTCCACATAGAAGTGAGACCCTGTGGGACTTATTTTTCTATGCCTAGCTTATTTAGTTTAAAAATGTTTTCCAGGTTCATCCATGTTGCCACAAATGACAGGATTTCATTTTGTTATTATAGCTGAATAGTATTCCATTGTGTGTGTGTGTGTAAACTATAATATGTATATAAACGTACCATAGTTTCTTTATCTATGCTTCTGTTGATGGACATTTAAGTAGATTCCTTATCTCAGCTACTGTGAATAGTGCTGCAATGAACAAAGGAGTTCAGATATCTCTTCAATATACTGATTTCATTTCTTTTGGATATATACCCTGTAGTGGGATTGCTGGATCATATGGTAGTTCTATTTTTAATTTTTTTTTTTCTTGGAGATAAAGTCCTACTCTGTCACCCAGGCTGGAGTGCAGTGGCTATTCACAGGCACTATCATAGTACACTACAGCTTTGAACTCCTAGGCTCAAGCTATCCTCCTGCCTCAGCCGCCTGAGTAGCTAGAATTACAGGCCCATGCCACTGTGCCCTGCTATTATTTTTAATTTTTTGAGGAACTGCCATACTGCTTTCTTCCTAATTTGTTGAGAGTTTTTATCATGAAAGGATGTTGAATTTATGGTATTTTAAAGATATATTTTTAAGAATTCTTATATATGAGGGTCATTAGCCCTTTGAGAGCTGAGTTGCAAATATTTTCCCCAGTCTGCCAGTTACTATTTTAAGTGTTTTACAACTTTATTATTGCACTTGGTCACATTTATGAAGACTTCATATAATTACAAATAGTTATAATAAGATAATTATCACAATGCAAAGGAATCGATCAGCATCTCTTGAAAATGATATTATTATTGCTGGGCACAAATATATAGAGATAAATCTAATTATAATTTTTAAAAATCAAAGCATAATTTGCACATAATAAAATGCACATGTCTAAAGTATTCAGTTTTAAAAATTTTGCCAGGGGTATTCACTTGTGCAAAAACCACCTAAACCAAAATTTGGAACATTTGTATAACCCCAGGAAGTGCCCTTTCTAGTCAGTTACCCAATGCCTCTCAACTGGGCAAGCATTTTCTAATTTGCCACCATTAGTTTTTGTTTGTTTCTGGACTTCACATATTTTAGAATCGTTATAGTATATACTGTTTTGTACCCTGCTTCTTCCATTCAAGCATAATGTTTTTGAGATTCATTCATGTTGTTTGTTGGATTCATTCACGTGTTAACAGTTCATTTTTAGTGCTGAATAGTATTCTATTACATGAATATACCACCATATGTTTATCCAAAGACATGTTAATGGACAGTCGGATTGTTTTCAGTTAGGGACTAGGAGCATTTATGTATAACTTGTAGGCATGTGTTTTCATTTTTCCTGAGTAAATACCTAGGAATTTCTGGATTATAGGGTAGGTATATGAGTATAAGAAATTGCTCTAGTGTTCCTCAAGATGGTTGTACTCTTTTACACTCCCATTGGTGGTACATGAGAGTTCTAATTGCTCCACATCCTCATAACACTTGATATTGTCCAGCTTTTTAATTTTAACTATTCTAGGGGTGTGTAGTGATAACTCGTTGTGGATTTAAATTCATATTTTCCTCTTAAGTAATGATGATAATCATTTCATGCACTTTTGTTTTTTTGCCATAGATCTTCATTTGTGAAGTGTTTGTTCAAATCTTTTGTCCATTTGTAAATTGTGTATTTTCTTACTATTGAGTTGTAAGAGTTCTTTATATGTTCTAGATACAAGTCTTTTATTAAATATTATTTTATTTTTATTTTCTTACAGTGTTTTTCAAAGAACAGATGTTTTTAATTTTGGTAAAGTTCAAATTATCAGTACCTTTTTTTTGGTTAGTTTTTATCATATCTAGTCTGAGAAATATTTGCCTATACTAGGGTGATGAAGATATTTCTCTTATGTTTTCTTCTAAAAGTTTTATAGCTTCAGCTTTTAAGCTAATATCTATAATCCATTTCATTTACTTTCTGTGGACAGTGTCATGCAAGGGTTGAGGTTCATTTTTTTTTTCAAATACGGATATACAATTGTACAAAGACTATTCTTTCTTCATTGATTTACCTTGGACTCTTTGTTCAAAATCAATTGACCAGGTGAGTATGGGTCTGTTTCTGGGATCTCTGTTCACTTTATTTATCTTTATGTCTATGCCTAAATCAATACATTGTCTTGATGATTGTAGCGTTATAATACATTTTAGAGTTGAATCGTGTCTTCCAACTTTGTTCTTTTTCAAGATCATTTTGTCTACTCTAGGTTCTTTATATTTCCCTACGCATTTTAGAATCACCTTGTCAACTTACACAAAAATGACTCCTGGGATTTTGCTTGGGCTTATGGTGAATTAAATTGGGAAAATGGACATCTTAACAATATTGATGATATATCTCTATTTATTAGGACTTAATTTATCTCAAGAATGTTTTGTTGTTTTCAGTATAAAAGTTTTGTACATCTTAGATTTATTCCTACCTGTTTGGTGTCTGTTGCTAATATTATGCTATTTTTAAATTTCATTTTTTAATATGATTTGGATTTGTATCTATGGCCAAATCTCACGTTGAATTGTAATCCTCATTGTTGGAGGAGGGGTTGGGATTGTGGGGGTGGATTTCCCCCATGCTGTTCTCATGATAGTGAGTGAATTCTCATGAGATCTGGTTATTTAAAAGTGTGTAGCACCTCCCCTTTTGCTGTTCTCTGCCTTCTCTGGCCATTAAGACATGTCTGCTTGCCCTTTGCCCTCTGCCGTGATTCTAAGTTTCTTGAGGCCTTCCCAGCCATGTTTCCTGTGTATCCTGCAGAACTGTGAGTGAATTAAATCTCTTTTCTTTATAAAGTACCCAGTTTCAGGTAGCTTTTTTTTTTTTGAGACGGAGTCTCGCTCTGTCACCCAGCCTGGAGTGCAGTGGCGCGATCTTGGCCCACTGCAAGCTCTGCCTCCCGGGTTCACGCCATTCTCCTGCCTCAGCCTCCCGAGTAGCTGGGACTACAGGCGCCCGCCACCACGCCCGGCTAATTTTTTGTATTTTTAGTAGAGACAGGGTTTCACCATGTTAGCCAAGATGGTCTCAATCTCCTGACCTCGTGATCCGCCCGCCTCGGCCTCCCAAAGTGCTGGGATTATAGGCATGAGCCACCATGCCTGGCCTCAGGTAGCTTTTCATAGCAATGTGAGAACGGACTAATATGCTTTGTTTGTTACAAATATATAGAAGTTCAGTTGCTTTTTATATATTGACTTTGTATCTGTGACCTTGCTAAGTTCACTTATTAGTTCTAGTAGATTTTTTAAAATATACATATTTTTTGTAGATTCTACAGGGTTTTTCTATGAACGCAATCATGTCATCATGATTTTCTATGTACATAATCATGTCAGCAAATAATGAAAAGTATACTTCTTCCTTTCCAATCTTTTCCTTGCCATATGCAACTGGTTAACATTTCCAGTCCAGAGTTAAATACAAGTGGGAATATTGCCTTATTCCCAGTTGTAGGGGGAAATTATTCAGTGTTTCTGTAGGTGCTTTTGGCAGATGATCTTTATCAAACTGAGGAAGTTTGCTTCTATTCCTAGTTTTAAGCTATTTTTAAAAATCTTAAATTTGCATTTAATTTTTCAATTTTATTTTGCATATATTAAGAGGAGCGCACTTTTTTTCCCCTCTCTCCTTTATTCTGTTAATGTGGTGAATTACATTGATTTTTCACAGGATGAAACAATTTATGTTTCTATTATTTTTCAAAAGATAAAATCACTCTTGGTCATCACGTATTACCTTTTTTTTATATATTGCTGATTCAACTTGCTAATATTTTGTTCAGAGTTTTTGCATTTATGTTCATAAGAGATATTTATCTGTAATTTTTTTACTTTAATGATCTTGTCAGGTTTTTGTATCAGAGTTATGCTGGTCTCATCAAATGAGGCTGGAATTGTTTCTTCCTCCTCTATTTTCTTAAAGTGTTTGTGTCTATAATTATTTATTTCTTGAATCTTTATAGCATTTACTGTGAAGCTACATGAACCTAGAGGTTTTTATTTGTTTCATTAAAATGTAATTTATTTTATAGATACAGGGTTTTTATATTTTCTTTTTCTTCTTGTTTCTATTTTGTATGAAGTTGCGTTTTTCTTTCTTTCTTTTTTTTTTTTGAGACAGAGTCTCACTCTGTCTCCTAGGATGGAGTACAGTGGTGCAATCTCGGCTCACTGCAACCTCCGCCTCCCGGGTTCAAGCGATTATCCTGCCTCAGCCTCTTGGGTAGCTGGGATTACAGGCGCACACCACCATGGCTGGCTAATTTTTGTATTTTTAGTAGAGACGGGGTTTCACCATGTTGATCAGGCTGGTCTCGAACTCCTGACCTCGTGATCTGCCCGCCTCGGCCTCCCAAAGTGCTGGGATTACAGGTGTGAGCCACCGCGCCTGGCTGAAGTTGTGTTTTTCAAGGAATTTGTCCATTTAATTTACATTGTCAAATTTGGTGGCATAAAGCTTTTCATAATATCCACTTACCATTCTTTTTTTTTGAGACGGAGTCTCACACTGTCGTCCGGGCTGGTGTGCAGTGGCATGATCTCAGATCACTGCAACCTCCACCTCCCAGGTTCAAGTGATTCTCCTGCCTCAGCCTCCCAAGTAGCTGGGATTACAGGCACACGCCAGCAGGCTGGGCTTTTTTTTTTCTGTATTTTTAGTAGAGATGGGGTTTCACTATTTTGGCCAGGCTGGTCTCGAACTCCTGACCTAGTGATCTGCCTGCCTTGGCCTCCCAAAGTGCTGTGATTACAGGCGTGAGCCACTGCGCTCAGCCCACTTACCATTCTTTTAATGTCTGTAGGCTTCATAGGGATTTCTCTCAGCTCTCTCAGAACTTCTACCCTACCTTTAGACTTAGGAGAGTAGCTGAAGTTTTCATGATGAAGGCCTGGAGTCCTTTAAAGTAGGGGTCTCCAACCCGCAGGCCATGGACTAGTCCCAGTCCATGGCCTGTTAGGAACCAGGCCACACAGCAGGAGGTGAGTGGCAGGCGAGAGAGCATTACCGCCTGAACTCCACCTCCTGTCAGATCGCCGGTGGCATTAGATTCTCATAGGAGTGTGAGGCCTATTGTGAACCGCACATGCGAAGGATCTAGGTTATATTCTCCTTATGAGAATCTAACTAATGCCTGATGATCTGAGGTGGAAAAGATTAATCCCAAAACCACTCCACCACCCACAGGTCCGTGAAAAGATTGTCTTCCATGAAACCGGTCCCTGGTGCCAAAAAGGTTGGGGGCCGCTGCTTTAAAGGTATTTCTCAGAGTTATCTGCCCTGACACCAGCCTTTGGTGGACTGCTGCCTTGTAGTTGGGGAAAGTCTCTTCCTTGCACATAGAGGAAGACCCTGTTTACAATAGAGGGATGTTTGTCAACAACTTTGCCTTATCCCCAGCCTTTAGCACACCACCGCCATGTGCTCAGTGCAGATTGTGGGAGAGACTCAGCAGGTGAGTGGAGACTTGCTCTATTGCTCTATGAATGGGTGTGCTCAGAATTCTAATCTATCATGCCGGTTCTCATGCAGCCATCAAAAGTTCAGATAGTTTCTTTTTATCTCTATCTATGATGAATGGATTTCTTTTGTACCTGCTTCTCCACCAAAGGTTTCGTAGGTTTCCAACTTGTTCTCTCTGTGTCTCTCTTTTTTTGAAACAGTCTTTGCTGTTGCCCAGGCTGGAGTGCAGTGGTATGATCACAGCTCACTACAGCTTTGACCTCCCAGGCTCAAGCCATCCTCCCATCTCAGCCTTCCAAGTAGCCAGAACCACAAGCATGTGCCACCACATGGATGCACCGCCACACATGGCTAATTTTTAATTTTTTGGTAGAGATGTGGTCTCCCTATGTTGCCCAGGCAGGGCTTGAACTCCTGGGCTCAAGGGATCCTCCTGTCTCAGCCTCCCAAAAGTGCTGGGATTACTGATGTCAGCCACCACACCTGCCTGTTTCCATTTTTACGGTGACAGTGACAGTCTTTTGAAATAATAACTGGAAGTCTGTTGTCATTTGACTTTGCTTAAAATATTTTTCATTAACTATACTCTATGTGATTTAAACTTCGCTATGTAATTTCACTTTTTTATGATTTCCAGATTTGAGGTCACAGTTAGATAGGTGTTTCTCATTCCAAGTTTTAAAAGAAATTCTCTCATGTTTTCTTTTAGTATATTTTTGGTATGTGTATTAGGGAAGGGGAATTGTTTCTTTATATTTAAATCTTATATCCAAATGACATTTACCCTGATATGGGTGTGGTATAAACCCAAATTTAACTTTTCCAGATAGATATCTAATTGTCTCAACACCAAGTACAGTTCTTTTACATTTTCATTGACAGCCTCCTTCAATCATATATTAAAGGCCTGTATAGTATTTATTGGGTTTATTTCAGGATTTTCTGTGCTGTTTTTGGTTGTCTGTTTTTGTTTTTTGGTCTAATTATCTCTTCATGTTCCAGTATCAGAAGGTTTAATTATGGCTTTATATTTTAATATTTGTTAGGTGTGCTGTCAAGTCAAATCCATGGCTGTAGTCACCCTAAAAGCAGCAGCAGGGGAATTCCTACAAGGGACTTCCTGAGATGGGGCCAGTTGGGATTTCAAAGAAAGAAGGATGGAATACTAGGATGATCAGTTGAGAGCATTCATTAGGGCAACTTCCATATAGAGGAGTCTGCTGCAGATCCTCGAGTCAGACAGTGAGACAAGGGATGTTCTACCTAGGTACATATGCCTTGAGGGGGTTGGGTTATGGGGTTTTATATGAGCGTTTAAGGAATTTGGTTCAGGATGGGGGCTAATTTCTACATGTTTAGCAAAAGAGTTACATTCTCAGTGTTTTTGAGCAACAACCTAAGCAGCTTTATCAGTGCCTGAGAATGTTCAAGGCCCCTGGTTGGACTCAAGCCTGCAGGGAACGTGCAGCTGGCCAGGTCACAGAGTGGTCAAGGCACTCTGTTTCTAGATCAGGACACAGAGGGAAAGTATGTGTGCTGCGGGGAGCTGCGTGGGGTTCACTGGGGAACCTATAGCAGGCTTAGTCTTCCATTGTTACATTTCTTTTTCAGGATTTTCCCAAGTATGTTAGTTGTTTCTTCCATGTGAACTTTAGAGTCGTGTGTTCTAAAGCAAAGTTATTGATGATTTTTATTAAACCATGTTAAATGTCTAAATTATTTTGGAGATCACTGATATGTATATATTATCTAAGATAATGATATCTTTCCTTTCATTCAGGGCATCTTTTCTGTCTTTTAAAGGTGTTTAAAATTTTTCTTACACATTTCTTTTAAGTTTGCCTCTAGGCATTTTGTCTTTCTTGTTACTACTACAGTATATGAAGTATTTTTTCCCATTATATCTTCTAACTAGTTGTGGTATATATATGTATACATGAAAGCTATTAACTTCTATATATTCAGTTAGCACCACAGTATTTTTTTAAATTCTGACACTGGTTTTTCAGTTGATTCTTTTTGATTTTCTAGGTATACAATTAGACCATCTTCAAATAATGATAGTTTTGTCTCCTCTTTCCAATTTTATGACTTTAGTTTTCTTTATTTTTTCCTGCTGTCAAATTACATTGACTAGTGCATTAAGTAGGTACATCAAGTAAGCATGTTATTTTATGTTAAATGATGAAGAGCTAGTTGGCATCCTTATCTTGCACTAGTTTTAATCAGAATGCTTCTGGGGTTTCCTCATGAAGCATTTCAGGCTGAGTTACGTTCATGCTGTTATGTTAAGGAAGTATTTTTTTGAATCCTATATTATTATGTATTTTTTTGAATCAAGCATAGTTGGTGTCTGGTTAAAGGGAATATGACACACTTTAAGGGACTGATGAGAATCCAAGATCTCCTTGCTAGGCCACAAATCATAATTGAGAGTTATGCCTTGGGAAGGTAATATAGATTACTTTCCTTATAACTATGATTTTATGTTTGTTGAAGCTTATTTAATCTTTAACTGCCCGTCCACTTAGCCTCGTAAGACCTTTCTGTTTTATTATAATAATTATTATTATTTTAAAATTTAAACATTGTACTGTTTATTTTTATAACATAAGAAGTCGCATTGTTTAATTTATATGTATTATATTCTGTTAAGATATAATGAGAAATAGTGGTGGTTAATAAAGAAGATGTGACAGATGTTGTCATTCAGTGTGCCATTTAAGATTAATGTGCATCATCATATGAATTATAGATATGCAGTTCCAATGTATAATTTCAATTGTGTTGTGTATTCTAGGTTGTAATCATCACATAACTCAGTGTATGTATATATATTTATAAATATATATGCAAAAATATAAACTTGCAAAAGTAAATACCAAACAATAACAAAAATTTAAAAAGAATAGTTGCTGAATTTTGACAACTGTCTCTTCAGCATTTATGGAGATAATCTTATTAGTTTTCATAGTTAATTATTAATAATATTTCAGGATGAATTATATTAAAAGATTTTCTACTATTGAACCATTCTTGAATTTTTGAATCAATCTTACTTGGTCATGATAAATTATTCTTTCAATATGTTACTAGATTCTATTTCTTAATATATAATTTGGGGATTTGCAGCACCATAAGTGAGATGGGTCTATAGTTTTTTGTTTTGTGTGTAGGCGTATGTGTGCTTCCTTTACAATTTTTTATAATGTTTCTAATCATTAGTTTCTGCCTTTAACTTCACCTACTCCTTCATTGAGCTTTCCGATATTGCCCTTTTTCTAAATTTCGGGGTCAAATGTCTATTCATTGGTTGTCTTTTATCATTTTTATTGCTATAAACATTTAAAGATAAGAATTTTCCTCTGAGTACTGCCTTAGCTACATCCCCATAACCTTTTATTTAGTACTTAAAATATTTTTATTCCCTAGGAATCTTGCAATTTCTGTTTTGCATTATGATCAGAAAATATTGTCTATAGTGTTCATTTTTGGAGCTTTATTGAAGTTCTCTTTATAGTCAGTTTCTGTGAGTGTTACACAAGCATTTGAAAAGAATAAATGTTCTTTATTTTTGGGGCAGAGTATTAAAAATATATCAATCAGATCTACCTCATTAATTGTGTTATTTAGAACTTCTATATTCTTATTTTTTTATCCACTGGGTCTACCATGGTGAGTTCATCTTTCCCAGTAATAGCATTTCTATTTCTGTAGTTTTTATGTCTGTTGTTCTATGGTATTTGATAAATAAATATTTATAAATATTATATCTTCATTGTAAACTCCATCATTTTAGTTTATTATTTTCCTGACCTAAGCTTATCTAGGTTTCAGCCACCATTTTAGTTTCATAAAATGTTTTTCTTTGTCTTTTTAAATGCTTTTTGGCAGTAGCTTTACCTTGTTTCTTATTTAAAATTACAATTCCTGCTTTTTTTTTGTTTGCATTTATTTGGCTTTTCTTTGCCCCTTCTATTTTTTTTTCCTCTGTGAATGATCTTGTTGAAAGTATGCTCTTTGTAATAGAACATAGAATAAGGCTTTACTTTTTGGTATTCAATTTGAAATTATTTGTAAAAAGGAGAATTAAATGAGACTCTGTCTCTACAAAATAAAAAGTAAAATAATTAGTCAGGCATGGTGGTGTGCACTTATAGTCCCAGCTACTCAGGAGGCTGAGGTGAGAGGATTGCTTGAGCCCTGGGAAGTCAAGGCTGCAGTGAGCTGTGATCTCACCACTGCACTCCAGCCTGGGTGACACAGCAAGACTGTCACAAAACAAAACAAAAATAATTAAACCCATCAAAAAATTTTAATCTTTTTGGTCTATGTGGTATTTTTTTGGAATAAATCTTTCAGTATATGGGCTATTTTTGTATTTTTTGTTTTGTTTTGTTTTGTTTTTTTTTCTCTCTCTAATTCTTTCGATATTTAGGAAGGTATAGATTTTTCTTCTGATAGTTAGTTTTAATTTCTATGATACTCTTAATTCTTTATTTCTTTGAGCAGTATCTATTTAATAATATATAATGAGCTATGATAAAATTAAAATTCTCTCTCTTTCTCTCCCTCCTTTTTTCCATCCCACACTAACTTTAGGCAATAATGCCATCTTTTATGTTTAACAGTGTGCCGTGAAATAATAAACTTTATATTCTTTTTTTTTTTTTTTTTTTGAGACGGAGTCTTGCTCTGTCGCCCAGGCTGGAGTGCAGTGGCGCAATCTCGGCTCACTGCAAGCTCCGCCTCCCGGGTTCACGCCATTCTCCTGCCTCAGCCTCTCCGAGTAGCTGGGACTACAGGCGCCCGCCACCAGGCCTGGCTAATTTTTTGTATTTTTAGTAGAGACAGGGTTTTGTCGTGGTCTCGATCTCCTGACCTTGTGATCCGCCCGCCTCGGCCTCCCAAAGTGCTGGGATCACAAGCATGAGCCACCGTGCCCAGCAACTTTATATTCTTTAAAGGATATCTTTTGACACTTAGCTACTTCAGATGTGACATTCAACAACTTATATTGCTCCTACCTTCTTTTCCTCTTTTACCTTTCCATATTTTAGATACCTTACCTGTCTACATTGTCTAAGTAATAGTTACATTCTATTGCGTTCCCATAATCCACATTTGTTTGGTCTTAATTTTATAGTGAAATATATTCACCAATCACCTACAGTTCTTTTACTATTGTTCTCCAGGCATTTCTTGTTGAGCTAAAATTTGTGTTTTGATAGCCTTTGCAAGAAGATCTCATGTATAGAGCATTCTCCAAGATTTTCCTTGTTTACCACTATTTGTATGAAGCCTTTACAGTAGAAAGTCAGTTTGGTTGGGTATAAAATACTTATCTCACACTTTTTTTTCCTTTAAGAATGCTGTAGGAATTGCTCCATTATCTTTTGGCCTTCAGTGTTGTTATGGAGACATCTGAAGGCCAGCCTGATTTCCACTTATAAGCAACTTGATACTTTTGCTAAGCTATCCAAAGGATTCTTCATTTATCTTTAAAATCCAATTTCTTTCTCAAGGCTAACCATTCAGTATAAGCTTTCCCTAATATACAGCATGTCATTTCTTTATGTAGATTCATGTTTTCTTATATTTCCATGAAATTTTCTTGAATTATAACTTCAAATATTTTCTATATTCTCATTATCTTGGTTTCCTTCTTTGAAGTCATTGAAGACAATCATGCATATATCAAATGGCCTTGGCCTGTCCTCAATATCTCATTTTCTAGCTAATATTTTAACTCTTCTGTTATTTCCATTTTATTTTGTTTTCTTTTATAGTTGCTATTCTCTACTTCCCTTAGTTTTTTTTTTTTTTTTCTGGTAGTTATTCTCCATTTCGTCCTTTCCAATTTTATCTTTATTTTGTTGCTGATTTTATCAGTTTTGTGTAATTCTTCCCAGAATTCCACCAGCTTCTGTGTCATCCCCTGCTGTGTTATCATCTTTGAATTCCTATATTTTTGTGTTGTGATCTTTCATCAGTGAGGAGGATTGCTTCTTATGCTCTTAAAGTTGGTGAAATCAATGGTTACAATTTTTGTCTGCTCCATAGTAACATTTTTTTTCGATGAGTGTTCTTTGTTCTTTGGTAAGTGTTGCTATTCTTTTTACATTAAAAAAATTTACTGTACTGATGCTGGACTAGTTGTTTCTCTTCTTCCTCCCCTTCCTTTTCCTCCTCTTTTTTCCCTCATCTTCTGCCTCTTTCTTCTTTTCCTCCTCCTTCCTCTTCCTCCCCTTCCCTCTTCTCACTCATCATTGAACTTCTTGATTTCCTGGGTTACTAACTTTGCAGGAGCTTTAAGTATGTGCATATGGATAGGACACACATACAAGGGAACAAGCTGAGCTAGCCTTCCTTCATAACCCACAGACTTCCTCCTTTTCTGCTGTCAAGACAGACTCTTCAATTTAATATGGCCATGAGATTCCTTGTGTAGTACCATCTCTTTTGCCTCAAGGAACAACCCTGAGTCCTGGAGGGCTTCTGCCTCCAGTTTTGTCCAACTTCAGTCCTGTATCCATTGTTGCCACAAGAGACAGAGCATCTGTACTTAAGGAGAGGCCTTCACCTGAGTCGCTGTGATTTCTGGAGTCTGCTAATGCTGAGACCTCTCACAGCTCTCTGTCCTTTTGTCCCCCGCATCCTCAGGGCAGCTTCTGCATCACCTGCTCCTTTGGGGGAGTCTTTACTTGTATTTGGTAGTCTGCAGGCTATACCTGCCTTCAAGTTTTGATGATAATGGAGTTTGTGGCTTTTAAAAAAATAATCTTTGCTGCTTTTAATTATTCTCTGAGAAAGGAAAAAAGGCTGATTTGATAGACCCATGTTCATGCCAGGAGTCTGTGTGTTCTCTGTGGTTGCAGTCACTCTTTACCGCTTCACAGAGACTGGTCATCATAAGTACATTGCTGTTCCTTATTGTAAATGTGGCCTTTGGGCCTTTTTTTTTTTTTTTTTTTGAGATGCAGTCTCACTCTGTAGCCCAAGCTGGCATGATCTCGGCTCACTGCAACCTCCACCTCCAGAGCTTAAGTGATTCTCCTGCCTCAGCCTCCCAAGTAGCTGGGACTACAGACGTGCACCACCATGCCATCTAATTTTTTTGTATTTTTAGTAGAGACAGGGTTTCACCATGTTGGCCAGGCTGGTCTCGAACTCCTGACCTCAAGTGATCCACCTGCCTCTGCCTACCAAAGTGCTAGGATTCCAGGTGTGAGCCACCATACCCAGCCGAACTACTTTAAAAATTATGTTAACACATTGCTTCTATAATTTAAAAGAAATAATTGAATAAAAAGAGACAGAAAAACGTAATCTCACTGATAATAAAGACATTTGAGATATTTGTATGGTTTATATGTATTCATTGGTAATAACTATTTTAATGCATTGGATTAGTATTATATAAATTTATATTATATATCAATGCATTTTTAAATCTTTTTTTGTAGTTAAGGTATCAACATCATTTTTTATAGCAGCACAATATTACATTAATCAACTATGATTAATTTAAACAATACCCCCTTTGGGAGGCCGAGGCGGGCGGATCACGAGGTCCGGAGATCCAGACCATCCTGGCTAACACGGTGAAACCCCGTCTCTACTAAAAAAATACAAAAAATTAGCCGGGTGAGATGGCGGGCACCTGTAGTCCCAGCTACTCGGGAGGCTGAGGCAGGAGAATGGCGTGAACCCCGGGGGGCAGAGCCTGCAGTGAGCCGAGATGGCGCCACTGCACTCCGGCCTGGGCGACAGTGAGACTCTGTCGCAAAAAAAAGAAAAAAATTTAAACAATACCCCATTTTTAAGGCAGGTAAGTGGTTTCTTATTCTATTATAGACAATACTATATTAAATATTCTTATAGCTAAATATTTTATGCTCATGCTTATTTCCCTAAGTAAAATACTTAAAATTAGAATTTGCGTTCCATTCCCTGAAAGAAAACAAGAAAAAAAGAATTTGCAAAGGGTTCGACAATTTTTGATGAAATGATATTTTCATTTTAATTCACATTCTAAAGAACAAGTCTGTCAAATAAATTTTAATTATTCCAGTGAGTTTGTATTAGGCCCTGTACTCCTTAACTTCAAACATTTCTCCTTAAATATGTGATTACTAATGATCTACCAAAGAAAAAAAAGTCCATGTTTATTTGACCACTTAGAATATTTTGTAATAACTAGGCTATTACGTGATGAGGGGTGAACTCCTCACCAGCTCATGTAATAGGAAATGGTATAGGTGCAAAATAATGATGGAATGAAGTGGTCATACAATTAAGGGACCCCATGCTCTCTAAATGAGCTGAGGATTTAACGTTCTTTTTTCAGAACAGCAAGTTATGCTCAGTTCTTGCTGCCAACTTCAGTCTATGCCAAGAGGTAGAGAGACAGAAAGACTGAGACAGAGAATGATTGACTAGTACTTAAAAGCAATGGCAAACTTACATCATTCACCTTTGGAATGTGTGTGCATTTAAATAGATCATTTACCACCCTAAATAATTTTATTTAACTTATCTTAAAAGTGGCTTGTTTTCCAATGTGTAGCTTATTAAATAGCGTGAGGGGTTGCTGAATAGCATTGGGGAACCTGGCCTGGGATGAGAGGTTGAGTCCAAAGTTGACTTCAAACAGAGAGTTTCCATATATATTTTAAATCTGCTTATTTCATGTAAGATTTTAAATACTATACTTATCTTTATTATAAAAGTAATATAGCAGAAGACAATGTTTTAAAATTATAGTTATTCCTGGAGTTTAAATACTGTATGTCCCCGAAACACAACCATGAAAAAATGTTTTAATGGGTAAGATATATTTACACTATTGAAATTCAGCATTCATTTATTTAGACAGGGTCTCGCTCTGTCACCCCTGCTAGAGTGCAGTGCCAGATCGCAGCTCACTGCAGCCTCGACCTCCCAGGCTCAGATAATTCTCCCGCCTCAGCCTCCTGAGTAGCTGGGACTACAGGTGTACACAACCACGCCCGGCTAATTTTTGTATTTTTTATAGAGACAGGGTTTCACAGTGTTGCCCAGGCTGTTCTCCAATTCCTGGGCTCAAGCAATCTTCCCACCTTGGCCTCCTAAAGTGCTGGGACTACGAGCATGAGCCACCACACCTGGCCAAAATTCAGCATTTAAAAAATAGTTGTTATCAGTGAAAACAACTCAATGAAGGGAAGGCTGCAAATGCACGCATTGTAAGGAGGTCAGAGGCCACTGCCTGGGCCACATCACCTGGTTTGGGCCTGCTAATGTGGTCATGTTTCTCGTTTTAAGAGACATGTATCACTTCCTGCTGATGGGACATCCACTCCAGCCTTGAGGAGCGACCTCTTCCCCTGCCTTGCTCTTTAGCTTCCATAGGTCTTCCTTTCCTACCAGGTTATGATTTTAGAAACAGGTGATCACATGCCAATCATCCTTTTGAAACATCTGCGTTGTTTGAATGTTTCACATGTTAATACCTCCTGACATACCATCTTCCACCCTACATGCTTTTTGTAAAGATTCCTCTGACAGCTTCAAAAACAGCATTTGATGTGGCATTTTTATAGTGTATTCCTTATCCCTCCTTCTCCTCCTCCTTCAACCGGCATCCTCCCACAGGGATGTAACTGAGGATTCTCTTGAGAGAAACAGTTTCCCAGGTTCTCTTTTTCTTGGCAAATCAAGTGCTTTTGTACAGGGTCTGTGTCTAGGGTAAGCCACAGCCTAGGAAGAATGGGAAGAGGCAGGGCCTGAGCAGAAAAGAATTCCAATCTGGCATCCTCCCCTTCTTTGCCCCTCCATGCAGTTGATGCTTATTGAGCTTCCACAACATTTAAGGCCTTGCTAACCCATTATGGTCATGTGATGAAGAAGGTGGACACATCCCATCCAGTGGGGGAGGCAGTGTAAACAAATAACAAATAAATCAGCAGTGATAACTGCTAGGAAGAAAAACGAAGTAACAGTTTAGAGGGGTGTGTGTGTGTGTTTCTTTTTCACCTGGAGTGTTCAGGGAAGTTCTTCCCACACGGGGTCTTCTGAGCAGGAAACCGAATTCAGTGAGAAACAACGTGGAAGAAGAGCGATCCAGGCAGAGGGCACAACACAAGCAAAGACCCGATGTGGGAACAAGCTTGGCTTGTTCTGGAAACTCCAAGGAGAAGGAGGCTGGAGCACAGCAGGCAAGGGGGAGAGGGAGGGACAGGGAGGCTGCAGGGGTAGCTGAAGATCTTGGGTGCTCTGGTAAGGAGTCTGCATTTGAATTTGAAACAGAAGCCATTGGAGGATTTTGAGCAGGGAATTCTCAGGGTCTGATTTTTGTTTTTGAAAAGATGGCTCTGGTCACTGTGGGAAGAAAGATGTATGTGACGGGGACAAAAGGAGGAGGGATGACCCAGTAGGAGTCAGTCGCAGAAGTATAAGGATAAAATCATAAAGGTCTGGGCCAGGCAGCAGTGGTGGGGGGATGGAGGGAAGGGTTCCCTGTGGCTTTGGTATGCCCAGGCTGAGTGAGAGCCAGAGCAGTACCTGGGTGCTGAAAGGCTGCTGTGTTTGCAGGATGAAGGTAATAAATAATGCTTATTGAATACTTAGCTGCATTATCCCATTTCATCCTCCTTATGTTCGGGTGAAGTCAGTTCTTTGTTATCCATCCTTTGCAGTTGAGAAAAGGGTGTTTGGAGAGGTTAGGTAACTTGACCAACATCATGCAGCTAGGATGAGGGTAAGCCACGATTTGAACCTAGGTTTGTGTGACCCCAAAGTCCATACTTCCGTAGGCTCTACACCTGTAAGAGAAGCTTTGTGCTTACAAAAAGTCCTCCATGGCTATGGGCATCAGAATCCTCCCAGAAGCTGATTAGAAATATAGATGTCCCTCTGCCTCACACCCCAACTTGGACTTCCTGAATCAGGACCTCTCAGGGTTTGAGAAACACTTCTGTAGGGGAACAAGGATTTTAAATGTCCTTCACATTTCACTCTAAGATCTGCTCCCTCCACTCTAGCCCACACCCCACTAGCTAAACTGTTACAAAAACTATGAAAAGCTGTATTCTTATTGCTTTGAATAAGTAATATATTCACATAGCTCAAAAAATCAAAATGAGGCCGGGTGTGGTGGCTCACGCCTGTAATCCCAGCACTTTGGGAGGCCGAGGCGGGCGGATCACAAGGTAAGGAGTTCGAGGCCAGCCTGACCAACATGTATTTTTAGTCTCTACTAAAAATACAAAAATTAGCCAGGCGTGGTGGCACGCGCTTGTAATCCCAGCTACTCAGAAGGCTGAGGCAGGAGAATTGCTTGAACCCAGGAGGCAGAAGGTTGCAGTGAGCTGAGATCACGCCACTGCATTCCAGCCTGGGTGACAGAGCAAGACTGCATCTCAAAACAAAGCAAAAGATTTACAGTGATATACATTGTAAAATGTCTCTCTCACTCCTGTCTCCATCTCCTCTGTTCCCCCAATCTCTCAACATGGAATAATTATTAGCAGTTTCTTGCATATCTTCCATTGTTTCTTTAAACAAATACACAAATGTATTCTTATTTTTCCCCCTCCTCACACAAAAGTAACATGCCATATACTCTGTTATGTACCCTGCTTCTAAAACAATTAATATATCCTAGAGATATTTTCACCTCTTCGTAGAAAGCCTCCTCATTTTTCAAAAATGGCTGCATAATATTGTATTGTGTGGATGTATCAGTTTCTTTAACCAATCATATACTGATAGTCAGCTGGGTTGTTTCCAGTCTTCTGCTCTTGAAGATAGTGCAGTGATGAGTAACTGTATATATGCATGTCATTCAGTAACTGATATCACCCAGATCTCAATTTGAATTGTAATAATCTCCATATGTCAAGGGTGGGACCAGGTGGAGGTAATCAGATCATGGGGGGCAGGTTCCCCCATGCTGTTCTCATGGTAATGGGTGAGTCTCACAAGATCTGATGGTTTGGTAAGCATCTGGCGTTTCCCATGCTTGCACTCATTCTCTCTCCTTTCATCTGTGAAGAAATGACTTCTGCCATGGTTGTAAGTTCCCTGAGGCCTTCCTGCCATGTGGAACTGTAAGTCAATTAAACCTCTTTTCTTTATAAATTACCCAGTCTTGGGTATTTCTTCATAGCAGTGTGAGAACAGACTAATACAGTAAATTGGTACCAGGAGTGGGGTGCTGCTATAAGGATACCCAAAAATGTGAAAGTAACTTTGGAACTGGGTAACAGGCAGTGGTTGGAACAATTCAGAGGGCTCAGAAGAAGACAGGAAAATATAGGAAAGTTTGGAACTTCCTAGAGACTTGTTGAATGGCTTTGACCAAAACGTTGATAGTGATATGGACAATGAAGTCTAGGCTGAGGTGGTCTCAGATGGAGATGAGGAACTTGTTCGGAACTGGAGTAAAGGTCAGTCTTGCTATGCTTTTGCAAAGAGACTGGCAGCATTGTGCCCCTGACCTAGATCTCTGTCAAACTTTGAACTTGAGAGAGATGATTGAGGGTATCTGGCAGAAGAAATTTCTATGTGGCAAAGCATTTAAGAGGAAGCAGAGCATAACGTTTGGAAAATTTGCAGCCTGACAATGTGATAGAAAAGAAAAACCAATTTTCTGAGGAGAAACTGAAGCCAGCTGCAGACATTTGTGTAAATAACAAAGAGCTGAATGTTAATAGCCAAGACAATGGGGAAATATCTCCAGGGCATGTCACAGACCTTCACAGCAGCCCCTCTCATCACAGTCCCAGAGGCCAAGGAGGGAAAAATTATTTCGTGGGCCAGGCCCGGGGAACCCCTGCTCTATGCAATCTCAGGACATGGTGCCATATGTCCCAGCTGCTTCAGCTCCAGCCATGGCTAAAAGGGGCCAACATATAGCTTGGGGTCGTTGCTTCAGAGAGTTCAAGCCCCAACCCCTGGCAGTTTACATGTGGTGTTGGGTCTGTGGGTCCACAGAAGTCAAGAATTGAAGTTTGGGAACCTCTGCCTAGATTTCAGAGGATGTATGGAAATGCCTGGATGTCCAGGCAGAAGTTTGCTGCCTGCAGGGGCAGAGCCCTCATAGAGAACCTCTGCTAGGGCAATGTGGAAGAGAAATGTAGGATGGGAGCCCACAAACAGAGTCCCACTGGGGCACTGCCTAGTGGAGTTGTCAGAAGAGGGCCACTGTCCTCCAGACTCCAGAATGGTAGATCCACTGACAGCTTGCACTGTGCACCTGGAAAAGCTGCAGACACTCAATGGCAGCCCATGAAAGCAGCCAGGAGAGGGGCTATACCCTCCAAAACCACAGGGGTAGAGCTGCCCAAGGCTATGGGACCCCACCTCTTGCATCAGCAAGACCTGGATGTGAGATATGGAGTCAAAGGAGATCATTTTGGAACTTTAAGGTTTAATGACTGCTCTACTGGATTTCAAACTTGCCTGGGGCCTGTAACCCCTTTGTTTTGGCCAATTTCTCTCATTTGGAATGCATGTATTTACCCAATGCCTGTACCCCCATTGTATCTAGGAAGTAACTAACTTGCTTTTGATTTTACAGGCCCATAGGCATAAGGGACTTGCCTTGTCTCAGATGAGACTTTGGACTTGAACTTTTGGGTTAATGCTGGAACGAGTTAAGACTTTGGGGGAATGTTGGAAAGGCATGACTGCATTTTGAAATGTGAAGACATGCGATTTTTTTCAGGGGCAGAATGATATGGTTTGGCTTTTATGTCTCCACCCAAATCTCATGTTGAATTATAATAATCCCCACCTGTCAAGGACAGAACCAGGTGGAGGTAATTAGATTATGGGGGTGGTTCCCCTATGTGGTTCTCGTGATAATGAGTGAGTCCCACAAGATCTGATGGTTTTCTAAGCATCTGGCATTTCCCCTGCTTGCACACGTTCTCTCTCCTGCTGCCCTGTGAAGAGGTGCCTTCTGCTATGATTGTAAGTTTCCTGAGGTCTCCCCAGCCATGTGGAATTGTGAGTCAATTAAACCTCTTTTCTTTACAAATTAATCAGTCTTGGGTATTTCTTCATAGCAGCATGAGAACAGACTAATACAGTAACTGTAAGATAAATTTCCAGAAGAGGAATTGCTGGGTTAAATGTGAAAGCATTTGCCATTTTCCTCCTTTTGAGTGAACTATTTTGCTTCCTCATCAGCAACATCTCAGCCTTTTAGCTGATATTCCTTTCACAGTAGATATTTACCCAGATAGACTCAACACCTCCTTTACTATCCTGACATGAAATTCTGAGACAATATAACCCAATCAAAGTCAGAATTTTAAAAAGACAATATGATGCCTTATTTGGTAATAGCAAAGAGAAGTAAAATACAAGTAATTTATGATAAAATAAGTATTTAAGTGAAAATGCTCGCACAAGATTTAACTACAAGATCTAATGACGTTATTAGCTGTTTGTGCTTATGTGCAGACTAACTGTGAATGCCACACCCCAAATGCAGACTGATACAGGTGTGTGTATTGGTAACTCAGGATCTGTGAGCACAGTTGCTGTTGGAGATTTTCCAAAATGAAAAACAACAACAACAAATCAAACAAACCTCAAGCAACCAAACAACTTCTTGGTAAGGTTCTGAACAAAACAGAAGACAACCATGCCTTCATTCATATTGTAATTGCATTCCTGGAAAATGTAGTGTTTATTAAAGCCATGCAAAAACTCCTCTTAATTTATGTACAAAATGGCTTTTAATGTTAGATTCAGATGCTTGTAAGTGGGGTTTTTCTCTTACCTGAATGTTCAGTGGGGTACTTGAAAGTCCTGGTATGGGCCTGTTCTGCCCCTATCCACTAAATGCCAGTAGGACCCCAAGTCATTATGACAAACAGAAAAAATCCCAACTAGCCCAGGCACAGTGGCTCACACCTGTAATCCTAGCATTTTGGGAGGCTGAGGCAGGCACATCACTTGAGGTCAGGAGTTCAAGACCAGCCTGGCCAACATGGTGAAACTGTCTCTACTAAAAATAGAAAAATTAGCCAGACGTGGTGGCAGGCCCCTGTAATCCCAGCTACTTGGGAGGCTGAGGCATGAGAGTCACTTGAACCTGGGAGGTGGAGGTTGCAGTGAGTTGGGATTGTGCCACTGCACTTCAGCCTGGGCAACAAAGCAAGACTCCGTCTCAAAAAAAAAAAAAAAAAAAGTCCCAGCTGTTCAAAATGCCCCCAAACGCAATGCGTCTTGCGCACCGAGAACCACTGCTCTATGGGCTCCTTCATAATCCTTTCCATATGCCGGATCAGGTGAATGCTTCTAAAACATTCACTGCTGTGTCATCATCTTTCACTTCTGTTCGAACACCTCCAGCAGCTCCTCACTGTTGGAGGACAAAGTTTGACATCCTCAGCTAGGTGGGATGGAGTGCATAGGTCCACCAATGAAAGTTTTATTTCTCTGGATTCCATGCTTCAACTGAGAGTTGGGTGTTGAAATATAAGCTTTTGGGTGAAAATGGCAAGTAGTGCCCAATACCCTGGTACCGCATTTGGCTTACTGGAAGGTGCTGCTGGTCCCTTATTCTCATGTAGCTGCAGGAACTCCCTGGTTCAAAGTGAGGAGATTCTCTTTAAGGGGTGTGTATCTTTGGACAAGTGGCTAAATCCTTCTGGGCCTCAAGTTTCCTCTCTGTTAAAATAAGACTGCAAGACTAGATCACTTACAGATCCCTTTCAGCACTGATTTTTGTGATTCTGGAAAGAATATTACAGTGTGTAAGTGGTAAGACCCCAAATCTTTGGACACTTTGAGTTCTGAGTTTGTTAGTATTAGATAGTTTAAATATTTTTTATTTTTGAGATACTAGGAAATGGTTAGCGGGATCCATCTTAAACGTAATGTGCATAATGTTCTGCCTAAGATGGCCTGTGTTACAAATGCTCAAAACACTGTCCTCCTGGGACTGTGACTTCCTGTGCCTGGCCTCTCATCCCTACTCTCCAGTTGCCCTGAGACAACTGCGAAATTCACCTGTGTCAGGCTGGCAACGCATAGTGACTTTATTATGAAACGTCTTCATGACCTTGGTGCCCAGGTGGTCTTCAGTATAGTCCAGCAGTCAAGCGGTTGCTTAAATATGACTTAAGCTGTATGACTTTGCCGTGCCTCGATGTTCTCATCAGTTAATAGGCATAACAATAGTATGGGTGTCACAGGTACTTTTTCTTCATACACAGTATTGTTTTTCCCTTGTCAAAGTGTATAATTGTACATTTACCATTGTGGTTTTTGTAGTAAAGCCTGTCCTCTTTGTAGTGTATAAACTCGGTGAGGGCAGGTCGCCTGATTTGTTCACTACTGGCTTCCCAGCATGTCCTACTGTACCTATCAATAGAAGCTGATTGACAGTTATTGACTACATGAATGAGTAAAGGCATGAAGGGCGTCATCATATAGACACCATGTAGGAAACGGATGGTCTTACTAAGAGCTAGCATGCACTCACTCACTGGTTCATTCACTATGCTTTCATTTAGGAAGAACGATCCCGCGTTCTGATAGGAAAACACATTTTCTCTTAACCCCCAATTTGAGGGTCCAACTCCTGGGACCCCTTGCCTCGGGGGTCAGGCTGCGCTTGGCTCGGTTTGGAAAGGGCTGGCACGCTTCCTCGGGCGGACAGTATGCACAGAAGCGGAGAATTCATTATAACCAGTTAGTCATCCGTAGAGGCTGTAGACACTGCCCGTGGGCGGGGCGCACCTGGCGCTCCTGGAGAGGGGCCTGTTCCCTTCGTTGCCCTCCAAGGTGGGAGCGCGACCTGCCAGAGCCCAGGGGAGCTCGGGTCTGCCCGCACTCGGGAAAAGCACTAAGAGCCTCTCGGTAGCAGTCCTTCTCCCTCGCTGCCAACTCTGAGATCAAGCCCAGCATCTGCAGGGGTAACTTTTTCCAGGGACTACTGGAAAGGAGAGCCGGCCTGGATCCTAGCCGGACACCACCTGGCGGAAGCTGGAGCCCGCCCTTACTTACTTCCCTGCAACCTGAGGGTGCTGAGGCCCAGGGCGGGTGACGGGGCAGAAAGCAAAGCCCCGGTTGCAAAAAGGCATGCAAATAAGAACCCAGGCATCTGGTGCGCCGGGAGCCCCGGCGATGTTAGGAGCGCGCTCCTTGCTGGGGTCACCGGAGTTGCGCTCGGCCGGGCAAGGATGACTCAGCCTCACTCCGGTCGGTCTTTACAGCCAGCCTGCGCGAGGGCTCCACAAAGTTCCCAATCACACCCCAGACCTCGCACGGGGGAGAGGGGTTCTGCAAGCTGGGTCCCGGGGTGGGGGCAGCGGCGACAGAGGCGGGGAGAAGCCTGGTTCCCACGACGCGCAGGGGCTTCTCCGGCTTCCTTTCTCCTCGCCCCCGAGGGCGGCGAGAAGGCGCCTCCTCCGGCGCTCACTGCCTCCTGCCCAGTACGGTGGGCGCCGGAGTGGGGAGCAGGCAATCCCCCAGGCTCAGAGAAATCTTTTATCCCCAAATCCAGGGTGTCCCCCGGTCAGGATCGACTCAGCGCCGCGTTGGCTTCCTCTCTCAACCCTGACATCCCGGTCCCCACCAGTCGCCGCAGCCGGGCGGACTCCGAGGGCAGCGGCCGCTGGGGAGCCCCGGGGCCTGGGTCGGGCGCGCAGGGGGCCACTGCCCTGCGGCCGGATGCCGGGAGCCCCGCGCTGGTGCGCCCGCGCCGCGGTGGCAGCACCGCCCTCCGCGCTTTCCTCTGTCGGGCGCCGCGGCCGGAGGAGCAGCTGCCGGCGGTCACGCAGCGCTGTTCTAGCCAGAGCTCCGAGCTCCCACCCAGTCCCATCCCCGGCCCGCTCCGCCCCGCGTGCGATCCCGCCTGCCGCCGCGAGCCCGTGCTCCTTGCGGAGATTTCTGCTTCTTCCGCAGCTCCCTCCCCGCAGGAGAATCGCGCGGCGTGGGCGGAGGGCGCGCCCCCTTTAGGCTCAGCGGCCCCCGACCCCGCCCGGCCCAGGGGCGGAGCGAGCATGCTACGCCCGCTCGTAGCAGCAGCCCGCAAAGTGCGGAGCGCCGCGCCCCGCCCTCGGCCTCCCTCCCGCGCCTCCAACCCCCACCCTGGCTGGGGTCGCCCCGGCCCGGGGCCAGCCCGAGAGTCGCGCCCACGGTGGCGGACTGCGGAGTTCTAAAGAACTCAGCGGCCGCAGTAGCCCGGGCGGGGCAGGGCGCGCTCCGCCGCGGCCAAGGACACTGGAGTTTGCGAGTCCCCGCCCGCGCGGCTCCTCCCGCCCCACCGCCCTCCCGCAGCGGCCCGCCGGACTCCCCGGGGCCGCCGAGGCGGGGCCGGGCGGCTGCCGCTGCTAGAGGCGCGTCTCGCTGCCTCCTCCCCCGCCCGCCTCCCTCCCCACCTCTCCTCCCTCGCTCCCCACCTCTCCTCCCTCCCTCCTCCTCTCCGCCCTCCCCGCCCCCTACCCGCTCCTTTTTCTGCTCCCCAAGTGAGCCGGGCGCGCGAGAGGCAGGCGGGGCGGCGCGGAGCGGAGCAGGCAGCCCCGCGCACTCGCCCACCGCCCGCTCCGCGCAGCTCCCCGCGGCCGCTCTCGTCGCCGCTGCAGCGGGCGCGTCGGAGGGAGCCCAGCATGGCCGGGCCGGGCTCGCCGCGCCGCGCGTCCCGGGGGGCCTCGGCGCTTCTCGCCGCCGCGCTTCTCTACGCCGCGCTGGGGGACGTGGTGCGCTCGGAGCAGCAGATACCGCTCTCCGTGTAAGTGCTGGCTCCTGCGCCGCCCGGGGAGGGGACCCTGCCGCCTGCGACCCACTGTGCCCAAGTTTGGGCGCCTGCAGGTGCGGCTGGGCAGGACCCGCCGCGGGCGTCGGCCTCGCCGCTCGCACCTGCCTTTCGGGACCCGCGTCGGGCGGCGAGGCCGGGGTGGGATGCTCTGGCCCCTGCCCGCAGGTTGGCGAGTGAGATCTGGAGAGGCTCACGTCAAGTGACGGCACCAACTTTGGAGCCTGGTTACCGAATCCAACTTCCATGGGCCGCTGAATTTCCCCCCTCTTTGCTCTACTGCCGCCCCACTTCTTTTTTGGGAGGGGGGGATGGGTGGATTTCTTCTGACTGCTATTTGCCGGGTGATGCCCAGTTTGGGGGGGTCGAGTTCTCGGGCAGTGGTTCAAATGAAACTCAGTGGTCTTTTTAGAGAGCCTGGGAGACTTTGCGCATTCTTAACTCCGCGACCCCCCTCGGGCCCCCTCCCGCGCTGCGCTTTGCAGTTTGGTGCTGGCAGTTTCTACCAAGGCGCTTTTTCTATCTTTTCTTCTTTTAAAACATGTTACATCGTCCTGCTCCTTCAGCCATAGCCCCATGTGTGCGTGTGCGTGTGCGTGCGTGTTGACTGTGACACGGGTGTTACATTTCTTCCTGTGCCCCTTCTCCCTGTAGGGTGAAGCTCTGGGCCTCGGCTTTTGGTGGGGAGATAAAATCCATTGCTGCTAAGTACTCCGGTTCCCAGCTTCTGCAAAAGGTAAGGTTTCTGTGGTGGCAGGAAGCGATGATTTTTCCGGCACAGAAAATGGAGGCAGATTTAGTTTTCCAAACAAACGTGAGCCCCGAGCAGCATCAGTTATCAGAGGAGTCTCTGATCCCCGGGTTTCTTGGCATTGTATCGTGCAGTGACTTCTTCCTACCAACCGATTATTTTTAGATGACACTTGATTCTAAACACAAAGAAAAGCAGGATACTCACTCGCACTGTCCTGGCTGGGGCTCGGAAACTGAGTGTTTTTGCATGACTCTGGTCTCCGTGTCGGTATTGCTGTTTCAGTGCCGGAGCAGATGCTCCTCGGGCCAAAAAATGCTAACTTCATCCAAGGGGCAGACTCAGTGCCTATTTTGTGATGCCTTTAACCTTGCATTGGAGGCGTGGGGTTCAGTGTATCAGAGAAAGACGCTGCACTATTGTTTGTCATCCCTGCAGTTGTACAATCCCATTATTCCCCAATCATCTAGACCCAGGGCTAGGATGCATTACATCATTACAGATAAGGAGAATGAATGTGGTTATCTTTCCACTCAGCTGCACTGCCGGGTAATAACCTATGAGAGTAGTCCACAAACTTAAGAAATGGGTCTGCATCCATGTAATTCTGGAGAGTAATGAGAATGGAGAATTGATTCTTAGGTTCTTATCAGAAGCTGCATCAATTTTAATTCAAACAGGCAGCATTTTAAGCATAAGCTTAAAATTACATTGTGAGATAAATGGTCCTTCGTTCTTCCCTTCAGGAAATAAAAAAAAAAATGGGTCGGGGAGGAGAGATTAGAGGGGTTCAAAGAATTTCAAGTTAGCAGATCAACAGGATTAATCAAAATACTCTCTTGATGATAGAAAATAAAATTGGCCTTTAGGGAATAATTCTCTGAAAATGGGTACAAACAGCTTAAATTGTTAACTTTTAAACATTTTAAAATATGATTTTTGGGCCAATGTACCATATGTGTTATGCATGCTGCCTGGTAACCAAGTACGTATTTTATTTATGGCATTCCCCTTCAGAGAGTAGCATTTTTGGGGACAGTATATGAAACAGTTTGCCACATGAAATCCAAATATCGTAATAAAGCGTTGGCCCACCATGGAATGACAAAAGTTATTATGGTTTAAAAATCGCCAATAGCCTTATTCATTGAAACCTTATTCATTGAAAGATTGCTTGCTCAACTCTGTTGTTTGGGAAGGTGTTCTTGAATTATAGGCAGTTGGTAAACAGTTGAGGCTATGAAATGCCCTTGTGGAAGATGAGAATTTACATACCTGTGGCCCACCTCGGCACTTACAGGAATTGCATAGGAATTGCCTCTTTCCCTAGTATTCTTTTAATCTGGACCAGTCTGTCTTCTGCTTTGGCATTTTGCCCACTTGTCAGATGTTTGATGTGATGAATTCTGGACTGTAGCATTGCCTGTATATTTTTCTTATGCTTTTAAAGAAGATAACATTTTGTATAACTTTAAAGAAATATTTCTCATGTGCAGTTGTAGCAACTCTAAAAGAATCCCTTCAGAGCCTGTTAATATTTTTTGGTTGTGCTTTCATATCTTTTATCTCACATTTTCTAGGAACACATAAAATATGTTTTTTTCTTTCTCTTTGAAGTTACACACACACACACACACACACACACACACACACACACACACACTGCACGAAACTCCATCAACCCTATTATTTGCTACTCTATAACAGCAAATTGGAAAAAGCTGAAATGCTTCTCTTACCTTCTCATCAGCATCCTTTCTGATATTGAATTCACTAGCCTTGCTTTGCCTTTGTCATGTTTGCAGCTTGACAATTGTGTAATTATTTCCAGCTGTTTATGGCTTTGTAATCATTTCTTGCTGCTGCCTGTTATTTTGTAATCTGATGCGAGGGAAAGGTGAGGCGTTGCTTGGCATTGCGTTCCAGGGTGAGTATCCACCCTAGTCCTTGGTTTGGAATCGTCTCCTCTGGGGGTCCTGAAATACTCACCACTTTGGGTTACTTGGTAGGGACTTTCATAAGTGATGGGGGAGCATGTTAGACAACTTCAGGAGCATTTTTCAGCTATCTTTTAGCTGTTTTGGCCCACTATCCCCGCAAATGCTTCTGTATTTTTAAAATTAGCAAGGAACATTGGTTTAGAGAGTTCAGAGTATGAATGGGAGTAGATCTGAGTGCTCAGAGTGTAGGAGACATAACATCATTTGGAAAAACAAGGGGATAATTGCTTCTCTTTTGCTAATTTTCAAGTTTCTGGCCGTTTGCATGAGGAATTACTCCTCCAAGTCAGAACTCTGTGCACCCTGCCATCATATCACTGTGTCTTTAACAATTAAGATGCTTTCAAAATGAGTTAGAAAATTTGGCTGGAAAATGCATTAACACTGTATTAAGGGGACTCAAAGATGACAATACTATGTTGTATAATAGAGTGTAATTGCTCTTTTTAAGGCATGGATGTTTAAACTTGATTTTCAGTTAAGTAAGGTATACTGTATACCACCATATAATTTTATGTATTTTATGTAGTTTCACTAATTGACACTTCATGTTGTGAATCAATGTAGTATGTTCATTTTTAGAATTGAAGTTTAGTCATTTTTGCACTAAAACATACACCTTACAGAGTAGTTATTGTGAATATAAGTTAAATAATAATTGGCCATGCATCTGTTTTAAGATGTTTAAAGACTGGGAAAACTGCCATTTTGGTAACATGTTTTTATTAGGTGATATAATTTGAGGTAGCAGTATTGTTACCGACTACATCAGTGTAAACAAAGATTTAGCAATGTACCTTGTTGTCATGGCTTCATAAATAAGAGTATTTTATCAGTTGTTTCTATGTTTAATACCATGGGTTTGGCCACTTTAGCCTATTATATAATATATTAGGTATTCAATGCCAGATATCCCCTGTATTTTTTTTTTCTTTTGTCTTTACTGAGCACAGGAATAGCAACCTGTTAGGTCCTTAGAAATAGGATAGTTTTGATTTTATAAAACGCAGTAAGCCATCTTTTAGGAAATTTGTCTGTTTTCAGTGCAGAATGGAAGATTGTGGGACTTGTCTGTGGGTGCTGGAGTTCATCTTGAGGGGTTTTAGATGCTGTGAGAGAATAGCAGGCCCCTGGAGGGACCGTGCTGGTGCACCGCTGTATGCCTGTGTGCTGCCTTGCTAAGCTGGCAGATACTGCAGAGGTTTCCATTCACTTCAACTTTTAATTAAGTTTCCGATTTGATATATCCATGCCAGTCAGTATTCAGCTGCCTCTATCTTGCTTCATTTTCCCCAAAGAATGGACTTTGTTTGGTTCTTTTGGAGAGGCATAGTTTCATTACCGCTGTATTTTGGGATTCAGTGAGAAGCATTCTAGTAGGTCCGGGAACCTAGGCTGTTAAACTCAGTCTCCGCATCTCTAACAGTCACAATCAAAGGCATTAAACTGGCTGATTCTCATTTCATCCTCCTCAGGGAGAATTGGATAGGAGCTGGGTTTTTCATTCTATTTAGACCTGCATTCGGGGAACCAATGTTCACAGGAATGAAGGGTTCCAGTTACATTTTCCAGAAACATGATGATAAATATACAACGGAAATACAGGTAATGTGTGTCTCTGCCAGTAACGCTGGAAAAGAATTGACATTTACCTTGGACGCCTTGTGGAGCACTTACCAAACATGCACATCTTGGAATGCGCAATCCGTTTTTTTGCATTATCAACTATTTATTGAGAGGGCAGCTTTAATATATAAAGTTGATATCTCTTTCCACAGGATAGCGTCAGCAAAGTAAAAGGTTGGTGCTTTAAGCCATTTTTATAATTATGACTTTTCATCAGTGTGGAAATCGATGGACTTTTAAATAATTGAATAGGTGTATTCACTTATCAGGAATTAGGTAGCAGTGCCGTGCTGCTCGTGGGAAGCCCGGCACTCTTTAGATTGCTCTTGTGGGGAAGGCGCTGTTTTGCTAACATTTTTTGTTGAATAAACACAGTTACTTGCCATCCTGAATGATAAATGCATTCAACCTATGCTGCGGATGCTTTAATTCATAGCATTACTTCAAATACTGGACTTTTCCTTAGCAGGTAATTTTTAAAAGTTTTGAAATCTCTGAAATGACAGTTTTTAATCATTCAGGGCAGTTTATTGGTCTCATTAACACAATCACCCAGACAGTAGCAGAGCAGGGCAAACCAATGAGCATTCAGTTTGTGCCTCTTATGCATACAGCTGATTGCACTTGTAGAGTTACTCATGGCCACTTGCTAACTTTCGGTCTGAGCCTTTTTTGCTAATTTTTTTTTCTTTTCCTTTCCTTGTTTTTTTTCTCCTTAAAGTTTCTTTTCTGCCAGATAGATTTCTACTTTGCCTTTTCTCCTATTAGGAACTGCTGCAGCCTGTGTTGCTCAGGAGACTGACAGATGCTACTCAAAATTAAGGGAAAATGAAAATATAGGCATGGTTTTCTGGTTGGAGGCAAACTTCAAATTTTTATTTCCCATGTGGTTATAATTTTGATTGATTAGCATGGTGATATCGTGCTGATTTTAATTAATTCTAACACCAGTGCAATTTTTAGGCAAACACATGAATACCAAACCACCCGATAATTCTGAAATCCACTGGGCCTGAGCTGACACAGTTATTGTTTCCAGTTTTTGATGAAGACATAGCCATATGTCAGCATGAGCAAAAGTAAAAGAAATGCGAAACCATCACCCCCAGCACCTGTGGCCCTTCCAGGTGTTTCATTTCCCTAAAGGTTGAAGCACATATTCTTGGAGGTGCAGGTTTGGGATTCTAGCCTTCATCAGCCTTGGATTGATCTCCACTTGGTGTTTAGGGTTCCCACTTATATTGATCAATCCATGGTTTGGTGTGTTGGGCCTACCTAAAGAAGTGTACATTTTCACGAAGGAGCCTTTATTTCAGGCCTGTCATGAATCCTGATTTACCATCATAGATGCTATGATGCCAACAAATGGGCTTTTTCTTCACCCCAGCACATCTCCTCTATCAGACGTGAGCAGCAGCTACTTCAGGGGTCCCTCCATCTTTTGTAGTCACAGTGCTTGTTGGCACAGTCTTCAGATTGAGACCACAGCATCTTCTACACAGGGAATGTTAGCAGATTATGTGTTCCCTGGGACACTGTGATTTGACTTAGAGGTTTGCTGTGGCCAAAACTGAGAAAAAAAATAAAATAGATGTTATAAAATGCCAGCCTATGAATTAGCATATGAGATTTTTTTCCCCTTTAAATGTAATTTTTATACAAGAGACATAACGGCCTAGGTTTCATCTTGAGTGACTGCAGTGAAGCTTTTGTGTATCATTCAGTGAAAGGAAAACTTCCTAATGTCAGGCTTCTGGTAAAACTGACAGAATCCTTATCAGCCCTCTTTGGTCCATTAAACAAAATTTTGCTTCTCCTTTAAAGGACGAAAATGATATGAGGAAGAGGAGGATGGTTGATTTTTCATGATTTTACTAAGTATTTAGTGACCAACAGACTGTCTGAAGTGGTTGTTCTATAATGTAAAGCCAGACTCTAAGGTCCCTCGACAGCCCAGTACTTTGGCCTGTACTTACAACTCACCCTTGGCAGATTAGGCATTTGTATAGCTGATGTGTTTTAGGGGATTTCTGTGTGCATAGCTAGCATGTCTACTTTTCAGAAGGGAATTATTTTTTACAAATACATACTTGAAAATAGTCCAGTTCATTTCTAATAAATGGTAAACATTTCAACTTCCATTTGCTTTGAACAACACTCATTGGGTGCTCATTCCAAGGCTGTTTAAGACATTAAATTTATAACGTGTATTAAATTTGTATGTTGCATAGCTTCCCATTTACCCCAAATCAACATTATGAAAATAAACAACTCAGAAACCAAACTATTAGTGCACATTTCAAGGCCATATTGGAAAGGAAAGCATTATCTTTTCACAAGAAATGGATGGCTGTTCCTTCACTTTGTGCACTTCAGAGTATTTATCTTGGCACCTGTTAATGGAAAACAGTACCCTCTTAAGGTTAAAAGGGCTGTTATGCATGTAAATGATCTGGACAGGCAAGGTGGGCACTCTATAAATGCTGTGGGTTCACAAAACAGACCTCGAGTTTTCCATTTTAAGGTGAAACAACTGCCAGTCGATATTTGGGGCCTGCACATGCTATTATCATAATACTTATTAAGTGTGTGTATGTGCACGTGCCCGTGCCAATAAAAATGGATGCCGCTCATCACAGAACGTGCCAGATAATGCTTGCTGATGGGGAAGACTGTTCTTGTCCTCTTGGGTGTTAGAGAGGCTGACTTGAGAGAATGAAGCAGGGCAGTAGGACAGAACTGAGTCACGCCAGTCCAACAGGCATGGATTTGTTCAGCTTCTGGGATTTTGTAGGCAGTTGGAATCTGAGGACTTGCTGAGATCAGAACTGGCTATGTAATTTGTGGTCCTCAGTGCAAAATGCAGAATCCCTTGTTAAAAAAATTATTAAGAATTCCAGGATGTGGCAGCAGAGCCTCAGACCAACTGTGGGGCCCTGGCTAAGCCTCCTGTGGGACAGGCTGTCCTCGTTTTGGCTTTCTCTCTTTCCTGCTGGATAGCTTACCCTCTCAGCTCCATTCAGTCTAGGAGGCTTCCTTTGCCCACCTTTGTTCCATCTCCAGTGAAATCATTTTCTTATTTTATGAGTAACAGGTCGAGAGCTTGGAGCATTTTCAAAGATTCACATCTTTGGAGATGCTTTGTTGTTAAAGGAAGGGTCATTGGCCTTAAGCAGTGGCATCTCTCTTTTTATCTTTTCTGTGTGCATTTCCAGTGTGGCCCTGGGCAAATTGCTTAATCTAATAGTAAAAATAGGTAGCACTCACGCTGTAGTTTCTGCATTCCAGGTACTGTGATAAGCCCTTTATATATGACATCCCATTAAATTCTCCCAGCAACCTAATGAGGCAGGGACTACCATTCACCCCATTTTACAGATTGCGAAGCCGAGGCTTGCAGAACTGATGCAGCCTCCCCAAGGTGACTGAGCAGGGTCTACATATCTGGCCACAGGGCTGTATTTTCTTGTTTTTGCGTGATCCTTTTTGACCTCAGTTCCTTTTTGTAAAGAATATGCATAATACCTGTATTTTCGAGCTCACAGGTGTTTGGGAGGATTAAATGAGAAACATCTGGGATATTCATTCAGAAACAATTAAAGCCTGGGTTAACAGCTGAGAGGACATAGCCTTGGAGTCAGATGGGCTTGGATTTGAGTCCCAGATCTGACATTTCCTCTTCTGCGTTGCCTTGTAGTTTAACATTTCTGAACCTATACCCTTAAATGAGAAAGGAGACCAGTACCTTCTATCTTATAGGCTGTGATGAAGGTTAAATGAAATAAAATATGCAAAGCACTTAGCACTGTGCCTGGCCCATTGGCCCCTGCCAGTGAGTTGTTTTTGTCATTCCTAGTTGCAATATACAAATGCAAGCTCTTCAGATAATCTTCATTGAGCTTCTGTGGGGCCTGGCTGCATACATACATGTGGACTTGGTGAATGAGCAAGTGCATGAATGGGTGAGTGCCAGGCACTGGCATGTAGGCAGGTGATCCCCAGCTGGCCCTTGATGAGAGTACTTCAGAGCAGGAGGAAGGCTGCAGTGGCGGCGGCCTCTGTCAAGATATGCATCCTTCCCCTCGAGATCAGCTCTCTTCTCCCTAAGCGTGGGGGGAGATGCCCAGAGAAGCCCACCACCCAAGGAATTGGGGTTGCCGCATCTGCCCCACAGCCCAGAGTGAGGTCCTTATGCCACAGGAGATCCCAGCATACCCAGCCATTTCCTCTGCTGTGGGAGCATGTTCAGAAGCCAGCTGCAGATAACCTCTAATCCCGATGCCCCCTTAGGCAGCCTTTCAGTTGTTTAGGACGATGTGTGGCACATGGGAAGTCTTGGTTCTCAGGCCATCCTCTCATTTATACTGTCCCACTTCGTTATTCATGAACAAGAGAGACTTGGAATTTTTGTCACTTTGATCCCATAATTAGTTCATAAAATTAAGGCAGTGTATGTTACGCACATTTAATGTGGCAGGGGCACAATGACAAATGCATTTATTATGTCCCCAGGGTGGTGGATTTTTTTTTTTTGCTTTCTTTCCCAAATCCTCCTAATCTTGTCCTTTGCACAGCAGAAGTGGGCATCTGTAAGACTAAAATTTGCTCTTGCTGTAACATTATGCTATAATTTGTGAAGCAAGGTGAAAGTTGGAAATATAGGGCAGGTGTTTGACTCTTTGTACATGTGCCATCCATAATGCCTTTTCCGTTGTATTGTTTGAGGCAGAGGTGGAACGATATTGTAAAAAGAACAATAGATGTGGGAGACAGTAAATTCACTGGATTCAGGTAATCTTCAGTCGCGAGTCATAACATCCAGCTTTACTCTCAGCCTCCTGCTGGTTTCCATTATTAGTGAAATGTCTATTAGTGCAATATGACTGCATCATGTACAAACAGCTCAATGGGCATAGGCTTTTGCCCCGCTGACATAATAATAGCCATTTGACTTCTGGAATGGTAATGCTACGTTTGGATATTCTTTCCTCTTGACTTTGGCGTGGGTCCCTGTTGGAATGCTATTGTCATTTGCTTTTATAATACAAAATTCGCACACCAACTCAGACAGCACACTTCAGACAAATCATTATCTGGCAACCAATAAAGGGTGTTTGTGTGCGTGCGTATGTGTGTTTTATATACATGGGTTGTTTCCCTTTGTTAGTAAATACTGGTAACTAATTTAAAATTCCAGAGTGTGTGGCCAAGTTTGAGTATTTGAGAACATCAGGAGCCACCTGGTTGCCCTGGAGTAAGATGTAATCCTCTCAGGAGAGGGCTCACAGCTCACTAATCTTTTGAAAAAGCCAACAGCACACATTTCCCAGAATGGGTATTTCAGAATTACAGAGCCATAGCTGGATTTTCTACTTGAGCAGTGAGGTTTTCAGTTTTTTGCTTGAAACAAATGCTTTATGAATGATAGAAAAAATATATATACTTGGAAAGAAATCAGAGGATTGACTTTTAAAAATCTACTTTTAAGAGAGGTGGCTGGTCTTGGGAAGGCAGAACTGTGTGGAGTTGAGAGTCTGAATCTGAGTGGTGACAATCTGGGTTTGAATGGAGAGGCTACTGCTGACTGGTCATATGACCCTGACAAGTCAGTTGCTGAGCCTCAGTGTTCACACCTCTCAAATGGGCACAATGGTACTAACTTCTAGGGTGAGTTGAGAGGCCCAAATGAGAAGATGCATGCAGGATCCTTGGCAGTAAGTGACTCATGGGAAGTGTATAGAAAAGGTAGACTGTTGTCATTATTATTATTATTCTCAAGGAGTTGCTTCTACATACCAGCAAGTGTTGGTTGCTAAAGACAGTAGTTTGTCCACTTGAGGGGTTGTTAACGCCAAACCATCTGGAGGCCTTGTTTTGAGACCTCCATCAAAGTTGCCTACGACTCAGCTCTACGAGGGATTTTCAGCAGTAATAATAGTAATGATGCAGGTGTTTTTCGTATTTTATGATGTGTGCTTTATTTATGATATATCATTTAATTTCTCATAGCAACCCCTGAGGTCAGATCTATTATCATCTGCATCAGTTTTAGAGATGCAGAAACGTCTTTAACATCTAAGACAGAGGATGTAACTTTGCCCATGGCTACATGGCTCCACGTGGCAAAGGCAGACTCTGAGTCCGCATCATGTGAATCCCAGTTCAGGTGCTTGGGCTGTTGTGGGGTCAGAGGAAAGGTATTTAGGGGATTTCGAGGACCAACCATTTATCCTTTGCATTGGTCTTAGTGTGGTATTGGCTCATCAGAGCATTTGGTGGAAACTTCTCCCCGTCCTTAAAATTGTCCCCGGTGGAATTCTTAGTCTTGTTGCTTGGGCGTTGTCATTTGCTTTCATAATGCAGAACATAAAGGGGTAAGAGCTGGAATAAGAGGAGGGCTGGTGAACCCTCTAGCTTTCTATACTTCTCCCTTTTTGTCATAATAAACTGATGCTGCTTATCTTTTAGTTGCCTTTGAGGGTCAGCCCTCCCCTCATGTGGTCTGACTCCTAAGATGCCTTTCTGAGAATCTAATTGAATTTGGCTAAGTTTTCCTTTGTGTATTCCCCATTATGGTAATGGATCATGGAGTAGGAAAGCCAGTGTGGGCTCCCAAACTCTGGGACCAGATGGATCTGGCTTTGAGATCTGGCTGGATTCTTAGCATTCAGGGCCTCAAGTTCCTTACCTGTAAAATGGGGTCATGATAGGGAGGATTAGGTATGGAGGCATGTGACGGTCTTAGCACAGAACTGTACACCCAGGAAGTGCCCAGTAAATTTTAGCTTCTCTGTTTTTGTTATCCCTATTCTTTGTCTGTCTTTCCTAGATGTTTATTGGTGCTTATTTTTTTTTCTCTTGATAAAGCCACAGTTCTGTTTTTCTGTACAATCGACAGCTAGCTTGAAAGCCACAGTGCTGGACTCACCAGGATCAATTTTATTTTGCTTGGAATGAGTCTTGTTGCAGGGCCTTCTGTGCCTCTGGCAGGTCTGGGATTCTGGGTTGTGTGATATCCTGTGAACCCCTTATCTCCTTTGGTGATGAGCGGGGAGGGGTGAGCAGAAGGCTGGTAAACTAGACCTTAAATTCCCCCAGGGTGTGCTTGCTCTTTCTGACCTGGAGGGGGTCCCCCTGCGGCACTTAGCACAGAGCGATCTATGGGGTGGACTTCAGGGGTTGTTTGTATGTGGCCAGCACGAAGGTACAGATAAACAAAGAGAGGAATAGCCGCCCAGCCTTTTCCCTGTCCTTGCATGCTAGTGATGGAAATAAGAGCACCGTAGAGTACAGACAGATCACCAGGTCCTTCACAGCCCTTTCCCCATTTACTCTCCAACGCCAGGGTTTTATGAGTCCCAACATTGGGCATGGATGCTGCAAAAAGTGGGGGCTGCCTTCCAGCTATAACATTCCAGCCCCAAAACCCTGCAGGCAGGTCCCTTGCCCACAACCCTTGCAGTGCCAGCAGAGACTGCCAGACAGCAGAATAAGCTGGTCCTCAGTTCTCCTAGCTGGCCGACCCCCTCCTTGCCTCTGGGAGCATCCCTGCCCATCTGGGTCAGCACGCTGGAGGCATAGTAGAGTCTCCCCCAGAAGCATCCAGTTGGGCTGAGGGGTCCAGGCGCCTCTGCAGTACCAAGCTGAGCAGCTGCCGCGGGAGCACCGCAGTGCCGGGCGGGTGCACGAGGAGCACCAAGCGAGACTGATGGGGCCGTCGCAGCCGCCACCATCAACCTGGGGGAGGCAACTCAGCAAAGGCAATTAGGAAGCTGCTGCAGCTAATTCCATAAAGCGCTCGAGCGCCACATTACCACTGATATTAGGGAGAAATGTGAATTTTAATTTCTGTTCCCTTCGCCTTCACATGGGGTTGAGGCCCTGCCAGCATCAAGATGTGTGCGTGGTGTTTGCTGTGATCTCACCTTCTCAGGGAGCTGCTTCTTTAATTTGTTTGTTTATTTGTTGTTTATATCACCGGGGCTGAATTTCTGAGTCTGTGCTTTGGAGGCTACTGGGAGCTGCATAATCCGCCCTCTGCAACATACCTGCAGCATCCACAGGATGTTCCTTGGGTGATCTCACTGCTGCACCCTGCATGGGGCCTGTCAGGCATCTTCACGCAGGAGGAAATCTTTATGAGTGGCCATCAAGTGAGTTTGGGTTGTTTTTATTTGCATTTGCATCCTGCAGGCACAATGGTCTGCCCTCTTCCCCAGGCCCAGCCTGCACCAACGGACTCCCGGAGATGAGGGGAGACAGCTGCTGGGAAGTGGGAATTATATGGATTTAATGGGGGGCAGTTTTGCCAAAAGACATTTCACTCCAGCCTCTGCCTCCTTCAGATATCAGGACCGAATATTGTGTTGTGAGGGTTTTGGAGGAGTCTTGCCTCCAGCGCCTCCCTGGGATGTGACTCCTCCGTGGAGCTGTGACTTCTGCTATGCAGAGCACTGTGTGCCCGGAGTGAGCAGGATCTGATGCCCACCTTGCACATTCCTCCTGAGCCTGACCTACGCATTTGGAAGGAGATGAGAGGACTTCGGAGAGGGGGCAGGTCTTGGGAAACGGCCCCTCCACCTGTGAGTGTGTGTGTGGGCTCAGTGGCCTGCCCCAGGTCTCACAGTGAATCAGAAATGGACCAGGTCCTGAATGCTGGAGTCCTGACTACCAGGCTTGGGCCCGCTCCAGTCTGTTGAGGCCACAGATGGAAGAAGGGTTCCACGTCCCACCGTGGGCTTCTTGGACGACAGGGGGAGGCAGCCCTGAGCCCCATGCCTTGTCTGCTCCCTGTCCCGTGCCTTTCAAAGCTACCCAGCTGGTCTCCACTGGAAATCTGTTCTAGTTTATGCGGAAGGGTGTGTTTGTGAACTCTCCTCAGATTCAATTGCATTTGAGCCTGAATTTCACTTAGAGAAAATGTTCCTCCAGTGCATCTATTTTTAACAGCCAAAATATTTGGTCCCAGTGTGTCATCAGGGAACATTCCCCTTGTTAACATTATCTGTATAAGTGAAGCCGATAGGAGACAGAACAATTAGTCAAGCGTTTATTCAACACTAATAACCTCTCTGGAAACCTGAAGCCTCCAACCTTCTCCTTTTCCTCAGTTGAGGTTCAGATGATCAAATGCTTTCTTTTGGGTAGAATATCATGGTTTAGGGGAATCTTTAGCAATCTTAACAGACTTCCAAGCATACATTTGCCTTTGTCTAAATGTTGGACATCCTTTTCTTTCTTCCTTCTCTTACTTCCTGCTTCAACAAACATCCATTGAATACTCAATGAGGTGTGCAGAGCTATGTTAGGCACCCAAATCCCTTTGCTGCTGTGTCCACCTTTCCCATCCTCGCCCTGAGTGCTTCAATGACAGCACACTGCTTGAGTTCCCTGCACACATCCGGCTGTGTCACGCCTCTGTGCCCATGCCCGTGCCATTGCCCTGTTTACACTGCCGACCCTGCTGTCCTTGTCTGGCTTCTGAGCCTCAATTCCACAGGATGTCAGGCTTTAGCCTGCAGAAATGTTACCTGGGGAGCTTGTTAAGATGCATTATTTCAGGAGCCTACCCCAAGAGACCCTGGCCTAGTAAGCTTGGCCCTGAGCCCCAGAACCTGCATGTGCACAGACATCTCAGGTGACTCTCATTTGGTGGTCTGTGGACCACGCTTTGAGAGACACTGTTTACATGTTGTCTCTGGGAGGGCTTCTGGCTTTCCCTAAAGAGACTCAGTCATTCCCTCCCTTCCATTCTGGCCTATGCACATCTTGATTGCTGGCCTGTGCACCTCTTCTCTCCTGGCCTGTGCACATCTTCCCTCTGTGATTTTTTACAAATCCATGTGCGTGGAGGCTGTATTGTCCTGGGCCAGAGGCTGGAGCTGCTCTTCCCCTGAGCCAGGTCTGAAGCATGGGCTGGCACAGGGTATAGCCTTCCTCAATGTGAGTGGAATGAATGGAGATTTTCCCTGCCATAGAAATGAGGGCTTTGGAGCAAGTCAGACATTTTATCTTTTAAGTCCAAAGGTGCCCACATACACGTCTGCTTGTTGAAGCAGTTTATTTAGAAATCACTGAGCACAGTTGAGTGGCCATTCTCCAATTTGTGAGATGGAGGGAAATTTGTTGACCTGTCACCGATGGCTTTTCTTCTTACCAAATAGGTTACCGGGACCTGTGGTTACTAGCCCTTTAACGGAAAATTGTTTAGTGAACATCAGTTTGAAAGACGCCATCTGCTTCCTATAAAAGCCTGCTCCTAATCTCCCTGGTGCAAGAATTGCTCCCTCAGGGGCCTTTTGGGCACAAAACTGTGTTTTTTTCTAAGTCAGTGCCTTTCAAACTTCTTAAACCATGGCTTACAGTAAAGAATACATGTTACATTGCAACCCGTTACAACCTCACATGTGAAACATGTTTCATGAAACGTCACTTGGCCTTATTCTTTGCAGTGCAGACTGGTATTCTGTACTTTTCTATTCTATTCTATTCAACGCAAGTCGACCAGACGGGACTCTATTGTACTCTATTCTACACTATTCTACTCCTCTCTGTTTTCTATTCTGTTCATTTTAGAAGGCTGACTCTGACCTGTAAATTGATTTCACAATATAATAAATGTGTTTTAAAAACCCATGCTCTAGGCCGGGCACGGTGGCTCACGCTTGTAATCCTAGCACTTTGGGAGGCCGAGGCGGGCAGATCACGAGGTCAGGAGATCGAGACCACGGTGAAACCCCGTCTCTACTAAAAATACAAAAAATTAGCCGGGCGTGGTGGCGGGCGCCTGTAGTCCCAGCTACTCGGAGAGGCTGAGGCAGGAGAATGGCGTGAACCCGGGAGGCGGAGCTTGCAGTGAGCCGAGATTGCGCCACTGCACTCCAGCCTGGGTGACAGAGCGAGACTCCGTCTCAAAAAAATAAAAAACCCATGCTCTAAATGTTACTGGGGTAAATTATAAGTTAGTTCAGTTTTATTATGGGAGGTGCAGCATTGATTTTTGAGACCCAAGCTGTGTTGTTCCCAGTAATAACGATCAGTGGTGATAGCTAATGCTTATCGGCCAGTCACAGTGCTATGCTGTCTGTATAAATTTCATTTCACCTCTGCAGCGATCCCATGGGACAGGTGCTCTGATGGCATCATTTTCCAGAGGAAGACATGAGTTCACGGAGGCGATGTGACTTGCCCAGGGCAACGCAGCTAATAAGTGGTGGCCTCGATTTGTGAATCCAGGGCTGTCTGAACATGAAGCCTGGACTCTCAACTGCATTTGCATTTGCCTCTTCCTTTGCCAGCAGCCACTGCAGTTGGTTCCAAGTGTTAGCACTGGGCTATGCAATGTGGAAGGCCAGAGAGAGGAAGTTTGGAGATGGCATGCTGGGGAGCAATGGGGAGGAAATGTGAGAGAAAGCGGGGAGAGTGAAAGAGGGCAGTCTGTGAAGCTTGGGGTGAGCAGTGGTCCTCAGAGCATCTGGTATTTCGCCTAGCACCTAGAGAACCTGCAGTGTTTTTGCATCTCTGTTATAGTGGCTGCCTCCTCCTTAAAGCACCCACTGCATCTGGTGTTTGTTATTGTACTTGCTGGACAAATACTTGTTTTCACATCTCCTTCTCTGACCAGGGGTCATTGTTTTGAGGCCAGAAATGATGGCTTGTACTTCTTGGGATGTCAGGACCTGGCCCAAGGAGATGTCACCAGGGTTTGGTGACTGATTGAGTGTATGAGGACATCCTTTAAGTTAATCCTCATAACTAGCCCATGAGTCATATTCCATCCTCATTCTGCATTTGGGGAAGTTGAGCCCAAGATCACGAAGCTAGTGATGGAAGAGCCAGGTGAAGGACCAGATGAAAAGGTGACTATTATATTTGCGTGTGTTTGTTTTTTGTTTTCTGAAGATTAATTTTGTCTTGTTCCACCTCCTCCTGAGGATTTCTCCTCTTACCATCTGGATCTGGTTTTCTGTATTTGGATCCCTTTTCTTTTTGTTGTTTGGGCAGGATGTGGTTAGACCACAGAGACACTGGGCTGGAGGGGGCAGGAGTCTGGCCTGGGGTCTGGATGTCCAGGTTCTAGTTCTGGCCTGACACTGCTGAGCTTGGGGGTCTGGGGCAGCTCGCTGCTTCTCCCTGGGCTTGCCTGCAGTAGAGCTCAAAGGTCAGCACAGTTCCAGAGGACAGCACAGTTCCAGAGAGGACAGCAGATCCAACCTCATTTCCCGGTGTGTTCCACCATGAGATGGGTGGCACTTGGTTCTGGGCTTTCTTCTTTTCACTTTGTCCCAGTGTGCCCCCATCCCACCCACACCTGTTGCCCTGCAGCTGTGTGCATCAGGTGTCTCTGTGAGTGGAGGGAGGCATGCACGGGCTGCTGTCCCCACCTCGGGGTGCTGTCCAGCAGGCGCAGCAGACTCACACCTGCCCACGCTCTGCAGACAAGGCAGACTTAGCTGAATGGCCAAGAGAAGACTAAAGTCACATTCATGTCAGAGCAGGCAGAAATGACATAGCATTTTGGCAAATTCTTCTCTGCATTTTTGCTGATATTATCTCCCAGGAGCCCTTGTACCACAGCCTCATTCTTAGAGTTGTGTATGGGAAAGGAGTCTTCCTTGAATGCAAAAGGCAAAAATAAAAGAGACTAAAATATTTGACATATGATGAAGTTCTGTGGTATTTTAGACAGTGAGTAAATTGGTATTTATATAACCTGGGATATTCATTTCCCTGATCCACCCTCCCTTGAATGTTGACTTAATAACATGCCTGACTAAATGACGTTAATTGCTTTAAACTGCCAAATGAAAAAAAAGCCAGCATTCATTCAACAAGTGTGGTGTGTTCACAGCCCAGGCTGGAGGCAGGGAGGAGAGCTGAGTTCTCTCTCAGGGAGGGAAGGCTGAGATGTAACCTGAGAGGCTTAGGGGAAATGCACATCTCAGGAACACTGGCTGCTTGGGCCAGACATAAGCAATGGAGCTGAGAGGTGAGGTTCCTGAAACCGGAAGCTGGCTGTGGGTTCGAATCCTGGCTCCACCAGTGGCTTAAAGCAGTTTCTTAGCTTCTCTACTTCCCATTTTCCTCTTCCTTAAATGATCCCTATTTCATTAGACTGTCATGAGGATTAAATTGGATCATGAATATAAACTTTAACTCAGTGTCTGGCAGTCGTAGGAATTCAATGAATGGGCAGCAACCATTATTTTAATTCTTGGCATCAAAGGTGAGACATCTTCTTGGGCCAGGTCCTGGCATGCCATCATTCCTGGCCTCAAAAAGAGGACCCCTGGTCAGAGAAGGAGATGTGAAAACAAATATTTGTCCAGCAGACACAATAATAAATACCGGATGCAGTGGGTGCTCTAAGGAGGAGGCAGCCACTATAACAGAGATGCAAAAACACTGTAGGTTCTCCAGTGCTCAGCAAAATACCAGGTGTTCTGAAGACCACTGCTCTCCCTGGGCTTCACACACTGCCCTCTTCCACTCTCCCCACTTTCTCTCACATTTCCTCTCCATTGCTGCCAGGCATGCCACTCCCAAATTTCCTCTATCTGGGCCTTTCAAATTGCATAGCCCAGTGCTAACACTTGAGACCAACTAAGGTGACTGCTAGCAGAGGAAGAGGCAAATGCAAACGCAGTTGAGAGTCCAGGCTTCGTGTTCAGACAGCCCTGGGTTCACAAATCATTGCCACCACTTATTAGCTGTGTGGCCTTAGGCAAGTCACGTTACCTTTCTGAGTTGCACACCCACCTTCTGATGTCTGGTACTGCCTCATCCAGAGAATATTGGTTCCCTAGAGCAAGACCTTTGTTTGGTTGGTCCTGGGCTCTCAGTTGCTACTGCCTTCGGATTTTTGGCTCCTGTAGTAGTCTCTGTCAGAAAATATCTATGGAATAAATGAATGAGCGAGTGTGGAGAATGAATGAACACTTTACCAGCTGAGAAAACTGAGGCTTAGAGAGGTCAGTGAGATCAAAAGAGACAAAACAGAGGTCTGCCTGGTCCTCAGCCATGGCTGTAAGCTAGTGGGGGCTCATTGGCGCCTCTCTGTGGTGTTATTTAAAAATCCAAGAGAAACACTGCCTGTGATCTGCAGGTGAAACCTGTGTGTGTGTTTGTATGTGTGTGCGTGCGTGCGCATGTGCATGCATGCCTGAGATATGTCATATTAGATGTAGACTCATGGATGTTTAGATGATCAGTTCTCATTCTTGGGTGAAATGGCATACTGGTAACCCTTCTCTCTTTGGGGGAAAAAGTTCCCTAAAAGTTCTTATGTGCTGAATTAACCACAGAGTCCCTCTAGGAAACAGCTCATACCCAAGGCTCCATTCAAAGTGCTTTTTCTGGGACTTAGTAAGGGAAAGTGTTTCCCATTGAGCTCCCTGTGTATGTATCATCTTTGCCTTGTTTATTGCAATAGTGACTTAAGCCTCCCAACCAACCTGTCCAAAACCTTCATTTTCCCAAGGCAATGGGCTATGAAACTTTACTGCTCATCTGCTTTCTCAGGTCCTGTTTTGCGGGCAAGAATGCTGGGTTAAGAGAGGAAGAGAAGGAGAGGCAGAGGGGCTGAAGTGTGAAGAAGAGCACTTTGTGTTCTTTTTTAAAAAGTCCTTGAACTCAGCCCTTGAATAGTGCAGTATAAATTTGAGAGATGATGGCTATTAATACTTTGCTTCTTGTGTAGCAGCTTTTAATCCAGGATGTCAAAATACATCAATAACACATTCTTTTTCCATTTCTCCACTTCATTTGTAGGGAGGAACTGGAGAGCATCTCCAGAGAAAATGTTACTGCCTTGGTCCCCAGCAGAAGCACGAGAAAACAACCTGAATTTGATAATTTTATCCATTCATTCATTCATTCGTTTATTCAACAAACATTTTTGCATCTTGCTACTCTGTCCAGGTATCATGCCGGCTCTTGGATTACAAGAACAAGCAAAATAAGATTGTACCCCCGTGGAGATTACAGTCTAATGTGAGAATCAGGCATATCTCAAATAATTAGACTAATGCATGCAAGTCTCCTTGCAGTTCCATGAAAGAGTGCTGATAGGTCATGACCTGAAGACCTGCTCTAGTCTGGGTTCAGAGGAGGCTTGCCAAGGCATGATTCTTCACTGAGACCAGAGGGATGAGGAATTACTATGACAGAAAGGTGGAAGAGGGGTCCCTGGACCCTTTGTGCTCCTGTGACCCTTTCCTGTCCTGGCCCAGACTCACCCTCACTGCTCCTCCTCGTGTGAGTTCAGGGACTTATCCTGTACTTTCTTCTTGGCCCTTCGTACTCTTGTTTCTACTGCCCCAAACTCCCTCCCTTGCCACTAGAGCAGCTTGTTAAATTCTCAATCTTCCTGGCCTGATTCTTTAGTTCAGCAAAGAGCTTTCCGTTTCCTGCTATGCCAGGGGCTCAGTGCTGGGCTCTCAGTTGCTCTGCCTTCAGGAAGCCTTTTCCAACCTCCTCCTATTTGTACTTCACTTTATTCATTATAGCTGACCTTGATTTCTAATTACTGTTGTACTATCCTTGGGCCCTTTCCTCAGCTCCACAAGTGTTTCGAGGCCCTTTTCTCATCTTTGTTTTCCTCATGGCTCCTTAGGGCAAAGCCTGATGATGGTGATGATGATGATGATGATGCACTACTACTTGTTGAACATTTAACGTCAGCCCAGACAGCATTCAGGATACCTAAGGCATATTACCTCACTAAATCCTCACAACCCTGTGAGCAAGCTACTCTATTACCATCCACATTTAACTGATGAACAAGCTGAGGCATGGAGTATGTTAATTAGCATTCCCAAAGCTGCTTGGCTAGGAAGCAATAGAGCCAGGAGTCCACACTGGGCATTTTGACTCCAGTGTCTGTGTCTATAACCACTATCCTATACTTCCTTTCTCTTATGGCCTGCATTTGCGGAGTTGTAGCTGTGAAAATGATTGTGCTAGTTAGGGACAGGTGTAAGCCATTCCTCTTCCTGAGTGTGCACAAGTACAACAACCCCGAGTGATAAGGAGTAACTAGCTAACACTGGTCCTGCAAGTACACTGAAAAGCAGGCTGTGACTAGGTTTCTTTGCTCCAGAATTTGTTCCCATCACAGGAAGTAGGTAGCAAGGCTGAGGCACACCCTGGTTATACCAGCAACAACTGCTTTGTTCTGGCCAAATTATTTTGTCCTAGTTGCTTTTCTTCCCAGGATTGAAGAAGCTCCCAGGCCAGTTGTCATGTAAGTGACTTCCCCTCAACACAAATGCTGAGTTCATTATTGCAGGTGTGGATGCTTTGTATGATGGCACGGGTTTCAGAAGTGCTAGAGACAAGAATTTCCTTGTGTTCATATATAAATGCTGGATGACCGCTGGGAAGAAATAATAACTATGATTAACTTGGAGCTCTTAAAATTATAAAGCGTTGCCTGTTCACTATGGAAAATTTTGGAAATAATGGATAAAAAAGTAACAACAAACTGCTATCCCATTATTCTGGCTTTGTCATTGTTAATTTTTTTATTTTTATTTTTATATTTTTGAGATGGAGTCTTGCTCTGTCGCCCAGGCTGGAATGCAGTGGCGCAATCTCAGCCCACTGCAAGCTCTGCCTCCTGGGTTCACACCATTCTCCTGCCTCAGCCTCCCAAGTAGCTGGGACTACAGGCGCCCGCCAGCACGTCTGGCTAATTTTTTGTATTTTTAGTAGAGACAGGGTTTCACTGTGTTAGCCAGGATGGTCTTGATGTTCTGATCTTGTGATCCACCTGCCTCGACCTCCCAAAGTGCTGGGATTACAGGCATGAGCCACCGTGCCTGGCCGATTGTTAATATTTTGATGTATTTCTTTGAGTCTTTTTTCTTTTGCTTATGTGTATGTATATTTGTGTGTATGTATATGTACTTTACATAAATGAGATCATATTGTATCAGCTATGTTATAATGGCAAAATATTTTAAAGCAGATTCAGGCAGTACTGTAGGGACCACATAAAATACTTCTTTTTCATATGATAGATAAAATTCATCCTCTTCTTTGAAAAATTGGAATGTACCAGATGATACAAAAAGAAAAAAATTTCCGAATCTTATGATGCAAGAATATTCACATTAAAATTTTGCAGCATTTCTTTCAGGCTGCTGAAAACTGAAATCAGATTGTCAACATAAAGTTATTTTGCATTTTCCTCCAACTTTATCTTATGAGCATATCCCCTATCACTCATCATTTTCTGAAATGATTTGTGTTCTGGCTACAAAACATTTCCCCCTGGGGATGTTGTGTGGCTGTGTCCCCTTTTCCCCAGTGTGGAGCATGAAGGTTGTTGCCCAGGTTTCCCCCAGTGTAAACCAGTGCTCTGATGAACATCTTTTCTGTCTCTGTCAATTTGATTACTGATTATGCCCCTCAGAGCATCCTCATAAGGGGATTCACTGTGCCAAGGGTGTGAACTTCATCAGCGCTCTCCATTCTCGCTGCCCTGTGTGTGTGCATTGCATGTGCGTATGTGAAATTCTCCTCTTTGTTTCTCTCATAGTATCCAGCTCTGTGTCTGACACAGGCTTGCCTGGGAGACCAGACAGATTTGGTTGGACCAAATGGCCTTTACTCTTCCTTATACAGGCAAGATAATCAACATATGGTGTAAAGCCAGGCTCTGGGGCCAGGCATACCATACCTGGGTTCAAATACTGGCTTTGCTGCTTACTTGTTCTGTGGATTTGAGCAAAGTACTCAACTTATTTGAGTTTTAGTTTGCTAAGGGAAAAATAATATGCACTTAGGAGTTATTATGAGGATTAAGTGAAATAATATATGTCAAGAGTTTAGCAGAGAATTGAACACACAGTAAGGGCTCAATAATGCCAAATGTTGTTTTTATCATTTTTACTGTTTATTCCAACCTTCAGGCTTAGGACTATAAGAATTCGATTCATTTAAAAAACTACTGCTGTTTTTAACAAACAGAATTTAAAAATATTCTAGAGATTAGTTGTGTGTTTGTTTTAACTACTCACTGTGGTTTACAGAGAGGTGTTAGGGTGTCAAGCTTCACTTTAAATATCTCTTTATAGGATCCCCCAAAGACTTTGAGATTTTAGATTGGCTCCTATCCTAGAAGACTGGCATTAAGAAGAGACCAAGATCTAAGTGTTGGCTGGGACAGAAAGCTGTCTCTTTAAGCTCCCAAATGCAGTTGTTTTAGCAGTCTAATAAATAAGGGTAACAGTAATAATAGCTGATTAAAATGCGGTAAGTTGCCAATTATGTAACGGTGTCTAAACCCTGGAGTAAATGGAGATATTTGCAGTTGCGAAGTTGCGCTGTGCACAGAGTTAGGGGACCAGGGTGTTTTGATAATGAAAATACCCTGGATGTGTGTGTGTGGAATTCTGGAGCCTGGTTGCCAAACTGCAAGCTCTTTACTGCTAGCTTGAAAAATGGAGAGCTCTAGACACTGTAAAGAATTGCAGTTTTTTTCTTTTAAGGAAGAGTCCCTCTCAGCCATTTAGTATCACTAAGATGTCTAAGAAAGAAGAAGGATTGGCCGGGTGCGGTGGCTCAGGCCGGGCGTGGTGGCTCACGCCCGTAATCCCAGCACTTTGGGAGGCCGAGGCGGGCGGATCACGAGGTCAGGAGATTGAGACCATCCTGGTTAACACGGTGAAACCCCGTCTCTGCTAAAAATACAAAAAATTAGCCGGGCAAGGTGGCGGGCGCCTGTAGTCCCAGCTACTCTGGAGGCTGAGGCAGGAGAATGGCGTGAACCCCAGGGGGCGGAGCCTGCAGTGAGCGGAGATCGCGCCACTGCACTCCAGCCTGTGTGACAGCAAGACTCCATCTCAAAAAAAAAAAAAAGAAGGATTCCAGGTGGTTTCTGAATGACAGGCTTGTTGTATGCAGCAGAGCCTAGCCCTGCATGGCATATCCCCACATCCTGGGGGCTCCGCTATCTAGGTTTCTCTGGGTAGGGTCTGCCCTGTGCCTGTCTTTAGCACTGGTCATCCTCAGCACCCAGTGCAGGGCGCAGCATCCAGAGACTGCATGAAGTCGACAAGTGAGATAGACCAACAGGCAACTTTTCAATAGGGAGACTCCTGTCTGCTTTCAATTATGGAAGAGTCTCCACTTTTATCTTTTTCGGTATTGCTTCATCATTGCTTCTCTTCTCTCCTGGATGGATGTTGGAGCTTTTCATTTAAGTCTTCATGTCTCTTAATATCGCTTTCATATTTTCTCTTTATCTTTCTGCACTGCATTTTGAGGGGTTTCATCAGTTTGTCTTTTTTTCCACCTACTTTCTCTTCAGGTGGGCCTAATCTCACTGTTTTTACTTGTTTATATATTTTTTAAAACCTCTATTATATTTTTCACTTCTAGAATTTCTATTATGGTTGTTATTGTTGTTGTTATTTAAATAGGTCTTTTTTCCTGGTTCTCTGTTCAGGATGGGGCAGCCCTCTTCCCTGCTGTCCTCGTTGTTGCAGCCTTGACTTCTGCCCTTGACCTGGTGTTAAACCCTAGCCCTAAGCCCTGTATCCAGTACTGCTACTCCTGGGACTTTCTTGAAGGCGCTGGTCCCTGGGTGTAACTGTGTTATGAATTTGTTGGCTAACTTCCTTCCAGTCTGTGACCTCCACTACACTCGAGGTGACTTTGGCCTCTAGTTCCCGAGCACAGGGACTGATGCTGAGACTGGCTTGGTATATCTACAGATAGTGGGGACAAAGGCAGGCCTTCTGGGAATAATGCTGCCCTCTTTCCCACTGCCAGGAGAGCAGGAGGCTTAGCTGCAGCTGATAAGCTAGGTCTTCTCAGTTCTGCCCACACAAGTTCACTGGCAGGGGAGCAGTGTTTGTGTCCAGTCTCTCCCTCTTCCTCTGTAGGGTTTGGTGCTTGTTACCATTCCATAGGCTGACACAGGAATGTGGGGAAGGGGAGGGTGGCCTAGCGTGTCTCTTTGATGAGTGACCTCCACAGAGTTCTCCACGCATCCAGCAGGGCCCATGGAAGCTACAAGGGAGTGTGGTCTTTCTGAGCCGCATGTGCACAGAACATCTTAGGGGGAGGCCCTGAGGGAGTCTGCAGGGTGTCAGCGTTAGGGCCCCTCCATCCGCACTGGCTCCTGGGCCCTGTTTCCCGCCTGCGATTGCCACACTTTGTCACAGGGTGGCAGCAAGAGGCAGACGCGGAGGCTGCGCAGGGCTCTGTCACAGCTGTGGACACTGCCAGGCTGCATGCCCGGCCCTCCTGGAGCTGTGAACAGATGTCCCGGCCAAGGCTGCGGCTGAAGGCCTTTTCTTACCTGCATGAAAGGTTCAGCGAAGAGGGAAAATTTCCCCTTTCAGTGAATGAGGCTGATAATATCCCTAGATATTCTGATGACTTTTCTGCATCAGAACCCATACCTTTTTCAGAGGAACAGTGCACGCCTACCAAAAAAGATGAAAAATAAACGTCAGAGTGAGAGCTGGGGGTGAGGGGACAGCTGGGAATTCCCCCTGCACTGCCTGCTGGCTGTCACTTGGGCGTGTGGCTTTGCTTTTCTGGGCCTTAGTGTCCCCATCTGTAAAATGAGGAGACCAGTCACATCTGAGTAGTGAGGCTGACGTGTGAAGTAAGGACCTTGAGTGTGTAAGGCCATCAACTTGGCACAGAGGAAGCGTTGGCTCTTCTGACTCTAAAAACCAGTATTTGGCATATATGGAATTAGATGAAAGGAATCAGAGGAGCCCTCACTTGGAGAATTTCCCACTCATCTCTGGTAAAGGAGGGACCAAAACAGACCCCTTTCTTCTCCCTCCCTCCTTTCCTTCCTTCATTCCTTCTTTGCTATTGTCAGTGGTATCCCGTGGTAGAAATGATGACAGACTTTGGCTCCAAATGGCCTGGGCCAGAGCCTGACTCTTCCATACTCTGTGTGACCTTGGGCAAGTTATGTAACCTTTCTGTGCCTCTGTTTCCTCCTCTGTACAATGGGGACGCTTGTGAGATTTTGGTGAGGATTATAGTGTTAGTGTAGATAAAGCCTGGAACATGGTAAGCACTGTATTACTGTTTGCTTTTATTGTCCTGCTTGACTCTGTTTGAGAGCCAAGGTGGGCTTTTCCAAAGGCTTCAGAGGTAGTTATGATGGGAAGGTTTTTTTGTTTGTTTGTTTTTGAGACGGAGTCTTGCTGTGTCGCCCAGCTGGAGTGCACTGGCACCATCTCGGCTCACCACAACCTCCGCCTCCTGGGTTCAAGCAATTCTCCTGCCTCAGCCCCCCAAGTAGTTGGGACTATAGGTGTGTGCCACCATGCCCAGCTAATTTTTATATTTTTAATAGAGACAGGGTTTCACCATGCTGGCCAGGCTGGTTTTGACCTCGTGATCCGTCCGCCTTGGCCTCCCAAAGTGCTGGGATTACAGGCGTGAGCCACCACACCCAGCTGATGGGAAGGTTTTTATGCCACTGGCTTCCGCGATGGCCCAAACATGCTCCTTGAGATGCCCATGGGCTCTTAGCTCCAGATGTCTCCTTCATTCTTGCTACCCTTCCATATACTACACACAGTGCTGGGATGCAGAGACCAATCTGAGGTCCCTCCCTTGAAGGGCTCACAATGTGGAGGGACAGGTAGACACAGAATCAGACTTTAGAATGGTCAGAAATGCCTCCCAGTACAGGCTGCAGACCCAGGGAGAGGAGCCACTTGGTTAAATTTTGGGAGGCATTGGGGCGCAGGAGACCTCAAAAAGGAGGTGACTGTGGAATCAGAACTTGGTGCTGGAATGGGCTTGCCAAGTGAAGAACGTGTTTGCTGCTGGAAGGCAGCTTGGACACTAGCATGTGGCAGGGGGTGGGGGTTTGCAGGGTCAGAGTCAGTGTGTTCTGAGCCCTCATACAGGAGCAGCGAAAAAGGAGATGGAGTTGGCCAGCAGGGCAGGAACCGGTGGACCACAGGTGGCTGTGTTTCCATGTCAGATAAGAAGCTTTCACCGTGGATTGGGTGGAGGATCTGACCAGTTTTGTGCCTTAAGAAGACAACTCGGGCTGGGTGCGGTGGCTCACGCCTGTATTCCCAGCATTTTGGGAGGCTGAGGCAGGCGGATCACTTGAGGTCAGGAGTTTGAGACCAGCCTGACCAACATGGTGAAACCCTGTCTCTACTAAAAACACAAAAATTAGCCGGGTGTGGTGGTGGGCACCTGTAATCCCAGCTACTCAGGAGGCTGAGGCAGGAAGATCACTTGAACCCGAGAGGCAGAGGTTGCAGTGAGCTAAGATCGTGCCATTGTACTCCACCCTGGGTGACAGAGCAAGACTCCATCTAAAAAAAAAAAAAAAAGAAGACAACTCAAGCACCAACCAGTACAGATCACAGGGAGAAGTGAGGGATCCTGAGGGGAGCGAGACAGTCCAGTGGTGAAGGTTTTATACCAGGACAGTGAGAACTGGCAGAATGTGCACCGGGGAGATGTTCTGGAGGTGGAATCCATACTTGTCCCTGACATTTGTGGGCTCGGGAGGAGCAAAATCAAGATGTCCTCAACCTGTGGCCCGACCCCTTTCTTGGCCATCCTCCTGGCCCTAATCACTACAGCAAGGGGTCCTATGTGCACACACATGCACGCGCACACACCCACACACGTACGTGTGGAGCCCTCAGCCTGCCTAAATCTATGCTACCTCCACCAGCCACCTCTTGGCTGCCTTGGGTTGCACACATAGGCAGTGTTGTCTGCCCTCAGGAGGACCACCTGGGAAAGGGGCCCACACAAGTCCTAGAAGCAAGCTCAAGGCAAACATTTGGTTGGGGACTTTCAGGATCTCTGAAAGTACCTGGAGTGAGGCGTAGATGAGGAAGAGTGTGGGTTCCGGGTTGGCATGTCCCCTTGGCCCACAGACAACTCCTCTCTTTGAGAGGATGTGGCTGGAGGAAGGAGACAGGGGGACCCTCTGATGCCTGGAGCCCAGGGCAGGGCCTTCAGTGGCTGGGTGGTCTCATCAGCCAAACAAGGAACACAGGACGAGGAGCAGCTTGTAGGGTGAGAACAGCAAGCTCGGTCCCCAGTGTGATGTGTTTTGGGTACCCATAGCAGTGTACCTCTAGGTTCTCCGGGATTTAAAGAAGTTTGGTTAGGGGGAAGATGGACAGTGTCTGGCTCTTGAATGAGTGCTGCACTGTGTACTATTTTAGTAACAGAGAGGGCTCTCCTGAAGGATCTCTCTCTCTCTCTCTCTCCGCTCCCCCCCGCCGCCTTCCTTCCTCCCCTCCCCCTGTTTCTCTCTTTATCTCTCTGTCTCTGTCTCTCTTTCTGTCTCATATGGAAACATACAAGCACACACAAGGACTAGTAACAGATTTGACCTTCTCTGGGGAAGTTCAGTTTTGGGGATTTACTTCCCTGCATAGAAGAAAAAAACCCCCCAAAACTTCTGGTGGTCTCTAGGGAGACAAAACAAAATAAAAAAGATGAAAAGTCCCTAGAATTCCAGTTTTAGGATGCAGTTTGCCTCCTAGGAACTGAATTTGTCATTTTCTAGTTTTTCCCTTTCAGTTTCTACTTTAGATGTTAAAGGTCTAAACTTTGGGAAATACTTTGGGGATTTTGAAGGAAAAATTTAATGAAAATGAAAGGCACAATGGAATCTTTTCATTCCAGGGGCAAGAGTATGGAAATGAATGAAACCCAAGTGGCTCTCCTCAGCCCCCTTCCCTCTCGTGAGAAGGGCAGGGGCTCCACAGGCCTGGACACCTCATTCCTGTCTTGCTTCTTCTTCAGTGTGACTATGTAGTCTAAGTTTGGGAACATACTGGTATCTCTGGGAGCCATTATGAGGGCTCACCAAATAACTTGGGACATGGTAAATCCTCAATAAATGGTAATGTCATTATTATTTCTATTATTATAATTACTACAATTTAATTCCTTTAAATGGCAGAGCCAGGGTCAAATTACCCTGGAAGAGGGATAAGTCATACATGAAAACAAAAATACTACAGAGGAATAAACAAAATGATAATTGAGCCAGGAGGATTAGGATGTATTTTAAGAGGAGATAACTCTTGGTGTAGCTGTGGAATTGGTGCTTAATACATGATGGATGGATGGATGGATGAGTGGGTGTATGGAGAAAGGGACAGAGAGATGAGTGAATGGATTGGATGGATGGGTGAATGGATGGGTGGGTGGATAGATAGATGAATGAATCGATGTAGGGGTGGATAATGGATGGATGGGTAAATGGATGGATGAGTGGGTGGATAGATAGATGAATGAATGGATGTAGGGATAGATGGATGGGTGAATGGATGGATGTGTGGGTGGATAGATGAATGAATAGATGCAGGGATGCATTAATGGGTGGGTGGGTGAATGGATGGATGGGCAGGTGGACAGATAGATGAATGAATAGATGTAGGGATGGGTTAATGGATGGATGGGTGAATGGATGGGTTGGTGGATAAGTAGATTAATTAATGGATGTAGGGATGGATTAATGGATGGATAGGTGAATGGATGGGTGGGTGAATAGATGAATGAATGGATGTAGGGATGGATAATGGATGGATGGGTGAATGAATGGGTGGGTGGATAGATGAATGAATGGATGTAGGGATGGATTAATGGATGGATGGGTGGATGGATAGATGAATGGATGGATGTAGGGATGGATTAATGGATGGTTGGGTGAATGGATGAATGGAGAGATGAGTGGATAGATAGTTGGATGAATGAATGGAGTGGATAGGCGGATGAGTAGATGGATGAATGGGTAGAGGGATGGATAGTTGGGGGAGGGAGGAAGGAAGGTGAATGAATTTCTGAGTGGAGATACTTCAAATAACTGTTTTTCTGCTCTCAGGGGCCTTGGAATTATTGGCCATTCTCCTGGGCAGTTGTTCTACCTCCTCACCTAAGTCCATATATCTACTTGCTTTACCAGTCCTGGGGCAGTGAGCAAGGTCACCAGGATACATGGGGGCAGTGTGACCCCCATTAAGAGGGATGTTTTGTTGGAACAATGCTGAGAGAATGATGTGTCCATGGACCAGGGACACATTTGCCCCAGCACTTGGCATACTTATTCTTCTGTGATCTGTGCTATGCTGCCTGTGCCTTAAGCCCTTCCTGTGTAGTCAGGTGTCATACACAAAGCTACCTTCAGCCACCTTTTCTGGACTCCGTCTCCATTCCTCTGCCTTTATCTCCCCCTGCCCCCAGGGAGAAACCCTGTTTCCTCAGCCATCCTCTTTCCTGCCTCCTCATTGTTGCCCATACTGTTCCCTGCTAAATCCTTGTAGAGCTGTTACTACTTCAAGCACCTTTGCAGGTCCTGTTCAAATGCCACCTCTTCTATGAAGCCTTTGCTAAGCTAGGATTAGAAACATGTTTATGCTACTGTGATCCCGGTCTACACCATTCCCACAGGCTCTCCAGAATGCTGATCCAAGATTGACTTGTGTTTGGTTATCTGTGCCCTTGGATCTCTCTTGGGACACTGAGCTCCTTCCTAGAGGGCAGGGACTGTCTGCTTCAGCTCTGTCTCCCATGTAGCCTGGCACCAACATGTAGTGGTTAATATCCCAGATCATTCTCATCTCAGAAGCGGGGACATTGTGCTGTGGCTGAGTACCCTACACGCCACACCTGTGGATTTCGATCATTGGTTGTGTGCCTGTTTCTTTAAAAGCTGCATTCCTATTGGCAGATCTTCTGACTTGATAGGACTTTAAAATGATGCTCACTTAAAAAAAAATCCATGAGCGACTTTGTCTTCTCTTCAAATTCTTTGATTCAATGCATATGAGCCCATCTTGAACAGTCTAGCAAATAGTAGGTGCCTCAAATATTTCTAAAGGAATAAATGGATTTTTCTTAGAAGCTGTTCATTTGTCCACCTCGTGGCCCAGGGAGCAGTGGGCTGGGAGATGGACGCACTGAGTGGTAAATGAATCAATCAAGGCCCCAGAGAGGGAGAGGCAAAGGCAAAATGAAACCACAGAATGCAATTGTCCTATCTTTCCTTCTTAATTTTTAATAGTGTTTATGGGACAATAACACATGGAGAAATATTTTAGAGACATTTATAGATATTTTGAAGTATAACTTATGATTGATCTTTTTAATACCAGAAGAATTTGTATTTAAGTGTGAGAAAAAAGCTCTGTGGCTGTGTGACTCAGGGCTTATTTTTGATGAGAAGATTGCCAGGGCAGCCCCTCTTGCTTCTTGAACTTCTGGAAAGCAAGAGAGGTCCCCTGGGAAGGAGCTTTCTCTAAGTTGGATGCATACAGGTGACACTCATGATGTGGGCAGGAATCCAGGGCTTGGGATAGCTTTATCACACTCGCTTCCTCATTGTATTGTGTAAATGAGCCACAGGCCCACTGAGACCCCAGTCTCTTTTTGGAGAAGAATGCAGACAGATTCTTCTATATTGAGGACCCACGGTGCAGAATGTGCAGGGCACAGGGTATCAGGTCATAGAGACAGTTGGTAGCTCTGTGACCTTGGGCAGGTTAAGTCGCTGTTCTGGGCCTGAGTGTCCACGTCTGCAAAAAAATTGGCAGTGATCTCCTGGGGAAAGATAAGATCATATGTGAAAGCTCTGACCACAGCAATTGATAGAGGAAAAAGTCAATGTCAGCAGCCCGCCTGAATCCTTTGCTTGAAGACAGTGAAAGGAGACAGGAAAGGAGAAATGCACTCATATTTATTTTGCAGCAAAAATAAATATCTAAGTGAGAAATGGGTGGCCCCTGGACTTGTGGGCTTGTGGAGTAACTCAAACCTTATTTATTCAGTCAACATTTGTTGAGTATCTGCCATGTGTTAGGCACCGTGCTCATGTCATTGTTTATGAATGTTGAGCAAGACAAATGTGGCCTCAAGGAATTGAGTTTGGGAGGAGGACTGGATGGATAGATGCTAAAGAAATAATAAAACAAATGTATGGCTGATGAAGAGAAACCTTAAAGGGGCTATGGCCCATCTCATGAGCTTTTAAACGTGATTCACAAGAAGTATATTTGCATAGAAAACTGGTGTGTGTGTGTGTGTGTGTGTGTGTGTGTGTGTGTGTGTGTAGCAATGGTTTTTCCTTATATGGGCATTGCACTGGTATTTTTATTTTATTATTTTTTAAATGGAAGTTCTAACGCACTAAATTAATTATATTGCCTATTATTGGGTTGCCACTTGCAGTCTAAAAACTTCTGAAGAACAATTCATAAGCTTTTCTGCTGCAGTTCCTTTGGTGCACTTTTGATAAAGTGAAATGCAATATAAAACCCTTCAGAGCTTCCATTTTGGGTAGCATTCACTCCCTGAAGAATTAGAGTCTAAATAAGGTGGTAGACTATAATCAATAATTGAATTCTAGACCTAGTCCTAGCTTTTTAGCTGCAAAATATGGGCATTTGTGTTGGCATGATTATATAGGATTTATATGCATATTTTTAACTCCTGATAATAAGTGGACAAAATGACTCTCTCTAGCTAATTTTAATGCTCTTTTACATCCAGATACTGATTTTCTTTCATTCAAACTCAAACACCTTTTACTAAGGTCCTACTATGTATCAAGTTTTTTTTTAAAAAAGAGAGAAAACATAGCCAATACTTGTCTAGTATTTGTTGTGTTCAAGGTACCAATCTCAGTACTTACATGTAATAACTCATTAAATACAATAACCTGATTAGGGAGGTTGTCTTATTATTTCCATTTTACAAACAAGAACCAAGGTTCATGGAGGTTAATTAATGGGCCCAAGGTCAAATGATGGAGTTACATTTGAATCCAGAGGTCTCGGGCTTAGGAACCTGTGTTTTTAAAATTGTGGGCTTTACTAGCACATATGTTGAAACAGTCCTTTCCATGCCGCAAACACCCCTTACTCTTTTTTCCCCCGGAATGATTATTGTTTCCCCAATTATAGCCATAATATGCCTGTTTAAGTTTTTCTTTTGCAGGTAGCTTGTCCCAAGGACAGGCATCAGTGTCTCAGCACCTCTGCTTTGATCCATCCTCTGGGTGGATTTACCCAGTCTGCCCTTGTAGAGTCTGGCCAAGTGAGGTTTTGTCCAACCAGATTGTGAGATAACATGGTGTGGTGTTGTACAGCCACATTTTACAAATCCATGATCTTGTTGCAGATGTACGATTCTGTTCTGTCAAACAAAAAAAAAACCTGCCAGCTGCGATTGCCTCTTTCTCCTTCTGTGAAGCCAATGTCATGTTTCCTACGTTTCAGTCATTCGGTTTTACCTTCATCGTTTTACCTGATACTTATTGTTTTTCTATAAATTGACTTACTTAAAAAAACTTCAATAAAATTATTTAAATGAAAACCTTGAATCAGTATTATAAATAAATAACAAACCATTATCACCTTCCATAGTAGAAGTAACTGCTATGAAAACAAAACAAGAGCTTTAAATCCTAGCTGGTTATGTTTGCCTGCTGATGGCCATTAGCTCGAGGCCTGTCCTCTCTCTGTACAATGGAACATTGGAAAGGTGGTTATAGTGGTCAGGGTTTAGTGGTCTATGGTTTAGTGGTCAGCATGCTAGGCTATGCTGCGGTAGTAAGTACAACATTGAAATCTTGTGACTTACCCCAATAAAGCTTTACCTATGGGTCACACAAAGCCTGCTGGGCTCAGAGTACCCTCCAGGGTCGTGCCCATCCTGAATCTCCACTCAAGGCTGCAGGATGTTCTGGCTCCATCGCCACATCATACAGCTTGTCTGGTGGCTGCAGAAAGGGAGGAGAGGGTGAGGATGCACCATCTTTACCTGCCTTGGCTCAGAAGGGACCACATAACTTCTGCTCACATCTATCGGTCAGAGCCAGTTATATGGCCTAGGTCTCATGGGAAGGGACAACACTGGGAAATAAAGAAGAACAAGTAAGTATTTTGTTAAAGGTAACCTGAAATACAACATCGAGATTTTGTTTTATTTTGATTGGTTTTGTTTGTGTTTTTCTCTGAACACAAGCAGAAACATTGAAAACAAGTTATGAAGAGGAAAACTCCCTCATGGTGTGGATGTATGTTATCTAATGTTGGGCCTGAGAACTCTTTGCCATCAGCTCTCATGTTCAATCTGCAGGAATCCATGCTTTAGCAGGTCCCAGCACCAAACCTGTGACCATGGGGCCATTGAGGAAGGTCGTTCAGGAGCAGGGCAACTTCCCAGAACAAAACTTCAACATGAACAAATTTTGTTGGTTTTGGAAAGGGATACCTCCTAGAATTTTGATTTACCATAGTTTAAAGATGCATAGAATGTCACTTTTATTGTTTTCATGTGATCTTGGCCTTGTCAACTGGGGTTTTATCAAACATGTTATTCTCTTTAGGAACATGCTAATTTTGTTTTTTGAGGCTTTAGCCTGGTTTATGTGCAAATGTTAGATCTCCCCAGCTTCATGAGTATAGGAAACCCTTCAGTCCTCAAATTGCCCAGGGGTTCAGTCACCAGCAGTAGATCCTGTATTGGTGATCTGGGTGCAAATAGTTTATTTACAAGGCGAACCCACGAATCACCAGCAGGGGAGTGGGGAAATGAGACAGGGCCAAGAAGGACATCAATAAAGGGTGTGCTATCAAGCCAGTTATTGTTGTGGACAACTGGAATGTCATTTTCTAGGGAACTCTGGTAGCCACTGTAGCATATACACCACAGAATTATCCCACCCATGGAGGAGGGAGCTGGGGCCTTCATACACTAATGCATCAGTCACTGGATGAGAGCTCCTCTTGGGAGGATGTTCCTCAGAACTTCCTGCCCAGCTGGAAGGTGAGCGGATGTGGAGTGGAGCACCAGTTGCATCTGCTACACCCGTAGTGCCTGTTGGTCAGTCTTTTTGACTCCCTGGGAGACAGACTCCATGATGGCCCTCATTCCCTCCTGGTCTTCGTGTTCTTATATTGTCCTCTCCCACTCTGAATCAGGGCTGGCCCTTCCTGGCAGAAGTGATGATGTGTGACTTCTCAGTCTTTGTCTTTGCCTTGGTGGAGCCAGTCACCATGTCATGAGAGGCTCATGTGGGTAGAAGCTGAAGCCTTGGCCAACTGTCAGCACTAACCGCTAGCTACGTGAGGGAGCCACTTTGGAAGTGGATCTTCCAACCTCATTTATCCGTTAGGTGATGGTGCTCCTAGCTGAGGCAACCACATGAGATACCCAATGCGAGAACTGCTCGGCTGAGCCCTTCCCCAATTCCTGACCCACAGAAACCATGTGAGATGAGAAATGATCATTATTTTTTTATGCTACTAGTTTTTGGAGTGACTTGCTATACAGTAATAGATAATACATTAACTGTATTAGTCTGCTATAACTGCTATAACAAAATGCCATAGACTGGGTGGCTTAAGCAACTAGAAATTTATTCTCTCACAGTTCTGGAGGCTGGAAGTCCAAGGTCAGGGTGCCCTCAGGATTGGCTTATGGTGAGGGCTCTCTTTCTGGCCTGCAGACAGCCACCTTCTTTTTGTGTCCTCACATGGTCTTTCCTCTGTGTGCATGTAGAAAGAGAGAGCTCTCTGGTGTCTCTTCCTGTTCTTATAAAGACACCAGTACCAGCAGACAGCTTAAGGCTCCAACTTTATGACTGTTTAAACTTAATAACCTTCTCAAAGGCACCACCTCCATTACCACTGGGGGTTAGGGCTTCAGTGTATGAATTTTGGAGTGTGTGTAGGGGGACACAATATATCCCATAACACTCACAAAAGTCTTGCATGTTTTGGAAGTCAGCAGAGGTCTCCAGCTCCTGTGCTTGGACGACTTCCTCTTTAAGTGAGGGAATAACAAGTCAAACAAAGATGTGACTTTGGTGAGAACATAAAGAAGAAACGGGTGCCGGGCACAGTGGCTCACGCCTGTAATCGCAGCACTTTGGGAGGCCTAGGTGGGCAGATCCCTGAGGTCGGGAGTTCGAGACCAGCCTGACCAACATGGAGAATCCCCGTCTCTACTAAAAAAAATACAAAATTAGCCAAGCATGGTAGTGCATGCCTGTAATCCTCGCTACTTGGGAGGCTGAGGCAGGAGGATCACTTGAACCTGGGAGGCAGAGGTTGCAGTGAGCCGAGATGGCGCCATTGCACTCCAGCCTGGGCAATAAGAGTGAAAACTCCGTCTAAAAACAAACAAACAAAATAAAAAACAAAAAACAAACACAAAAAAGAAACAGGGATAAATTATCTGTGCAAAGACTCTTAGTGAGCAGCTTCCTTGTAACGATTACATGCAGAAGTTCTTTCGGGGAGGTAGGAGAAGAAAGAAGCAAGATATAATTTTAAAAGGAGCTGCACTATTTCAGAAGGAAATTGCCACCTAAGGTGGGAGGCATTGCAGCTTCCTGGTGCTGGAAGCACTGAAGATTGCCCTGTCTCCTGTGTTGCCTGTAATCTCTGGCCTTGGTTCCTTCAGTCTGGCTACTTAGAGCTTTGTGATTCTTTAGCAGGGGCGGGGAGGTATTAGGAGCCCCTGGCCCTGTATTTCTGTGGCATTTTATTTGGCCTCTTTAGGGGGTGTATTTTTGAGCAGCAGCTGTGAGGTCACTCTGGGTGCAGCCAGATCCCCATACCTGCTAATGTAGCTCCTTTTGT